>NW_021703781.1:33705424-33889413 GCF_005190385.1 Monodon monoceros | reverse complement strand
CCATGGATGAGGGCAGGGGCAACTCGCTTTATCTAACCTGCATTGTCTCACTAGCTCTGCACACCAGCCTGGTGAGATAGATGTCACTGTGTTCATTTTTCAGAGGTGGAAACTGAGGCTTGGAGTGGTTCAGTCCCTGACCAAGGCCACACAACCCATATGCTAGGGGGAAGATTTGTCTTGGATTCAAAGGCCTGTGCTCTTTCTCTCCAGTCACGGCACTGCCTGAGGCAAGGAAATGAAGGTCCACTCATGTACAGGCTGACTTTGCCCTTTGGTGCCTCTTGTAGAGTCTGGACCTATTTAGGCTGCCCTCTTGCCTGTGAAGGATTTCAAACCACTGATGCCTATGTCTGCCTCCTCCAGGCAGCCTGCCCTGACTGCTTCCTTCTTTTCCTACCCTCAATACACTGAGTTGGCTCTTGAGCTTGAACTGTGAGCTCAGAAGCTATGGGGCTTGTGTGGCTTCTTGTCACACCTTCCTTCCCTGAGAACCCTGTGGGCCTGGCCTGGCACTTACCTCCAGTCCCAAGTGTTCAGCCCTGATTCTTTCCTTCCCTTGAGGACACTGTCTTCTGTCTTATGAGTCTCTCGAGATTCTCAGGCAGGATGCCTGGGCCGTAGCTGGCCCAGACCAAGCCCGGTGTCCAGCCAGCCCTCTTTTGTGTCCAGAAGGCAGAGGCTCAGGAATAGGCTTTGGAGGGCTGACCCCTCAGTGGTTGAGAGGCAGAGAAGACATCAGAACCTTAGTTTCCTCATCTGTAAGATGGACAACACCATGGACCCTGCCTGGCCTTGGTGAAGACTAGGTGGGATGGTCCAGGTCCAGCAGGTTGGCCAGAGTTGGCGAATGCCGCAGGGAAGCCCTCCCGCCTGCCACCCCCACAGATACTTCTCTCTCCCAACAGGACCTTAGGTCCATTTGCCTCTGAACTCCTTGGAAAAAGCCCGGTGCAGGGATGTGTGTGACCTCTGGGATCTATCCTCTGCACCTCAGGGAGATGCCTGAATATCTTCCAGAGAGGGAAGGCATTTTCTCTGCAACTGGCTCCATGGTTCCTTCCAGAAGACAGGCACTCTTTCTGGGCAGGGCCTGTACGAAGGCCTTCAGGCTGCCTCTGTGGCCCTTCCTGCTCCCTGCCCATCCCCAGAAAGGCAGGAGCAGGGAGGGTCTGGCCAGATCCCGATTGGCAAGCAAGCTGCCCCCTGCCAGTGGCTGGACACACTCCCAGTGCCGGGCCCTTTGTTCTTTCTCGTTAGAAACCCCAGATTGGCTACCCAATCAACCATCATTCACATGGTGGGATGACCTTTGGGCTCCCCGACAAGGCGGTGCTGGGGCTTGTGGGGAAAATTGCAGTGCCACAGGGAGGGAGAGGTAGTTTTCTCCTGCTCCACTTGGCTGAGCCTTTTCTGGGCTGGGGGGGTGTGGGTGCTGTTTACCGAGCCTCCTTGCCAAAAGAGCCCAGCATCCTTACTGCAGCAGGTGGGTGGAGACACCTGTAGCTTCCCAAACACAAAGGCAGGAAGGTTCTGAGCCTGAGAATTGGGACTTTGGGTTTGGGGCCTGGCTCAGGCTTAACTGGGAGGGGAGGAGGTACTGGGCATGGGGCAAAAACCAACCCTGCCACAAACAGCGTGGAAATAGAGACTGCCCAGCAAAAACTCAGGTATGGCTGTGGTAACCAAAGGAAACTGCATCTTGGTCACAGATAACCTGGTTTGGGGAAACAAAGATAGAGTAATTTGTTTCTATCTAAACTTTAAATGTCAGCCAAGCCAGCTTCTACCGTGGGCCAGCAACTGGGCTGTCCTGCCTGCAGGTCCTGCTTTGGCACCTCCCAGTTGTGGGACTGCACTAAGTTACTTGTCCTCTCCAAGCCTCAGTGTTCTCACCTGCAGAATGGGACAGTAATGTAGACCTTAAAGAGTTCTCTTGAAGGCTAAGTGAAAAAACATAGTAAAGTACCAATAAAGCTGGACCCGGGGCTCATTAAGTCATGCTAAGATGATGACAGTGACAAAAAGGGCTGCTGAGAATGACAGATCTCACATTACAGAGGCTGATCTGTGGATCGCCTTTACTCCACAGTTAGCTTAGACATAATGAACCGTGGCACGTTTTCCTGTGTCTTCAGCATTCTGCCACCTCCCTTTGCTCTAATGTCCAGTCAACGGGATGCGGGCCTCATCTGAATGTGGTGAGGACTGCTGCTCTGCACAGGATTTCTGGGGATGTGAGCAGGAGGTGAATCTCACCTCCTGAATCCCAAGTCCTGCTGCGTGTCAGTTCCTGCTCGTGTGTCACTTCCCGAGACCGCCAGCAACTCACCCCCCACCTGGTCCTGCAACCGGAACTGCCCCGTGCTCCCTCCTCTGACGCACCCCAATGCAAAGCGGTCTGTGGGACAGACCCGCTTAACATTTGGGACTAAAAGAAGGGATGACCCCTCGCCCTGATCTCAACCCTAGCTCTAACACTCATCCCAGACCCAACACTCATCCCAACCCTGGCCCCCAAACTGACCCCAGGCCTAATCCTTAGCCTCAGACGCAGTCTTAATTCTAAACTTAACCAGAGCTCCGTATTGGATCTCCCCCTTTGTAAATTGTCCCAGCCATAGGTAGCCTCCTCAGCCCCTGGGGCTTGATCCTTAGCCCCTGCTGTCACGCTCTATCCTGATGCTCTGCGTCTCCTCTCTTCCCCCAGCCCACTCTCTCCAGGAAGCCAGGAAACAATGCTGCACTCCTGCCCCTTGGTCCTGCAGAGCCCAAGTGTTTTCTTTCCCCGTCCTCCGTGGTCTAGCCTGGGCCTGGTCCTTCATGCAGGAGAAGGACTGTTTAGGCATTTCTTCATCGAAGCCTGAGCCGGAGCATGGAAGCATCCTGCTGCTGCTCTGACATGACCACTCCTCTTTACCCTGTCTCAGTTCTACTTCTTTGTGGCGCTCCTTGCCCTCCCCGTGCCCCTCACCCCCAGGATATAATAAAAGAGAGTAAGAAATGTTCTCTGAGAGCAAACCTCCAGGATCACAGAATTAGTTTTCCTTCTAGTGGGTGTATCCGGGGCCAAGGGACACCCTCATGGCTGCTCTATGGCTGTTAGTCCTGCCAGGTGCCCAGGCTGCCTCTGGGAGCACATAGTAGTTCAGCTGAGGGCAGCCCCACTGTTGCTAGGCTCTGTGGATTTCCACCACTCCTTTGCTTCTGTCCAATGTTCTTTGCACGTCTCCCTGGCTTTGGATCCCAGGCCTGCCTTCTGGGCTGGGAGCGCACACAGGCATGCTTTACCACTGCCCATGCGGCCTGATGTGCAAGAGGAAGTCAGGCCCCCACCATCATCCTCTACCCCTCAGGGCCCCAAGGGAGGGGCTGAGTAGCCGCGGGGTCCAGTGGATTGGAGGAGGTGGCTTCTCTCAGGTCCTTGAGGAAACCAAGCTCCCAGCCTTTGTTCCAGCTCTTCCCTCTGCCCCAATGCTGTTCCTTCATGCGCCCCTCTGGCAAACTCCTCCTCCAAGCCTCAGCTTAAAGTCATTTCTCTGGAAGCCCTCCCTGACCCTCCTGACAAGCTATATACTTTGCGCTCGTTTAACTGTAACATAACTATTTCGTTGTGCCATTATTAATTTAATTACACATCAGCCTCTCCACTGTGCTGGGCGAGAGCAGGGACTGTCCTCCCTGCCGGTGTAGAGCAGGCTGCCTGGAACACAGGTGCCACTCAGTGCGTATTTGTCCCAAGCTGGGGGGTCCAGGGCTGGGCTTCCACGTGGCTTTCTCTCTTCTGCTCTGGGATACTGATGGGGATGGGTCCACCCAGGCTCTGCTATGCTGCGAGTCTCATTTACCCCCAGTTCTGAGCCTCTTTCCTCCTAGTTCCTGGGCTGCTGTTCCAGGTCGCTGGGTTGGAGCCTCCCCCAGATTTTGTCCTTTACAACTCATTGATTTTTGTGCTGACTTTTACAGTACAAATGTCATCGTTAGATAAAATAATTGAAGCAGGTAATCTATTCGCTGAGCTCACAAGGCCCCTCCCGCTCTGCCTGGCCTGGTGTGTCTGCGAAAGCGCTGCTGGGGTTTGCCTCGCCAGCCAGCCCCCGCCTGGGCTCCAGGGACTGGGGTCAGCTGGGCTGAGCAGGACCAGCGTTGCAGAGGCCTCTGGCTCAGACCCTCTCCTGTGCACCAGCGCCTTCCGAGGTGGACTCTGTGTGTGATGCAAGGGGACGGGCAAGGCTGTGTGGACAACTGCTCACCAGCCGGCTCCGGGGGCCGCTCTCCACCCTCTCTGCCCTGCAGCCTCTCCGGCATTCAGTGGGGACGGTCATACTTCCCTAGAAAGAAAATTACATGAGGCCACAGACAGGTGGCCCGCACTGTCCCTGACACCCAGCAGGGACTCAGCAGGTGTGGCTCCCTCCTCCCTCTCCAGAATGAGTCCTGCAGGTGTGGGAGGAGCCAGGTAACCAGCAAACTGTGTAGGTGTTATACATCACTCAAAAACAAAACAGAGTTGGGCGCCCCAGAGAAAAGAGCTTTATCACCAGAACATAAACCTACCAATCTTTTCTGTCTTCAGGAACTTTCTTTAGGTAAGGCATAGAGTAGCTCGAACCCAATTTCCATTCCCCCAGTTCTGCAAATTCAGTCTTCAGAAATGGAGGGTTTCCTGTATAAGAGAAGGATCCTGGGGGGCCATCTTTTCAAAAGCAGAAAGGCACAGCGTCCGTTTGGATGTGGAGTTGGCCGGCTGTGTGTCAGCGGGCGGGTGAGGGTATTGTGTGAAGCTGTCTGCTCTGCCAGCACATGCAAGTGGGGAGACGGGGGGCTCTCCTGCGTCCTGGAGGGGGTGAGGATGAGTCTGGGTGATGGGGAGGAAAAGGCCTTTGCTTAGATGCTGTTGAGCTATTATGCAGGAAGGCCCTGATGACAGAAGAAAGCTAGGATGGAGCTCTGGGTCCAGGGGGCAGCATCTGGCTCTCTCTGCCTGCTGAGCTGTCCTGGGATTGGGGCCAGCAATGTGCAGAAGCTCTACTCCGTGTGTGAGGGAAGCACGGCATTAGCACCTGCCTGCTGGGGTGTGAGTTCAGATTCTGCTACTCCAGGCTGAGGCATGTGGGGCCCATTACTTCACCACTCTGAGCCTCAATTCCCTGGTCTATGAAAGGGTGCCCACCCGTGGGGTGGAGGTGCAGGTTAAGAAGTGTGGAGTAGGAAGGCATGAAGTGCAGGGCAGACAGGTGCTGGCTTGGAGCCGCCACTCGCCCAGCAGAGGGTGTGCGCTTCCCGGGTGCTTGGCTTCCTGGTAGGGCAGGGGCCTGCTGGCCTCAGAGCCCAAGGGCGAGAAGGAGCAGATGAGGAGATAAAGTCAGCCTCTAGTAGGGAATGGCAGTCTCAGCCACAAAGGCAGACTGAGAAAGTGTGCCGGGAGATGCGTGGAGTTGGGGGGCAAGTCAGATCAGGGCTGGGGCTGGGGCTGGAAGCCCAGAGGGAGCCGTCGGGCCTGTGGGCTGACCAGGCGTGTCTTAGGAAGGCAGCAACCCCTCCCTCTTAATGCAGAGTCCACCTCCCTCCCAATCCCCATCCACATTCCACGTTCACTCTGGGCAGCCTGGTTGTCCAGAGAGGGCAGACCTCAGACCTATGGGAGTGGAGAGTGAATCCTTCTGCCCCCCTGCCCCCTGCCCCTCACGGAGCAGCCTGGGCCTCCTCTGGGAACTCTGTGAGGTTCGGGCAGACCTGGCTGGCCTGGGTTTTCCTGGCTGCCCCTACAGCACCTTTCAGCCTTCGTGTCTTAAAGATGCTCTGTGGACATGTCAGTTAGCTTTAAGCCAGTGATGAAGACTTGAGAGGCAGGAACGTAGCCTCTACACTGAAAGGTCAGTGCACTGATGTGAGATGTGGACAAGGGGTCAGAGGCTGAGACTTCACATCCTGGCCCATACCTGCACCCTTGCTGCTGGACCCTGGCTGCCTCTTGGTCACACAATGACTGTCCTGCAGGCTGCATGGACCCAGTCCAAAGGCAGAGGAGGTAGCAGCTGGGGAGGATGCCAGCTCACACCCAGCCAGGTACACCGGCCGGTGTCCCAGGGCCCTTGTAAAAGCCTTCCCCTCAGGAAGCAGGAAGAGACCCTAAACGTGCTGTGCCTGCCAGGACAGTTGAGAGGAACGCCGAGGAGGGTGTGCCGGATGGGCCCGTCCCGCCCAGCCTCGTGGACGCTCCCGTTTTCACGGCCCCCTTGAAGGGGCTGTGGTTGGGAGCTGGCTGACCGCGCTTTTGGTCGTAGGGCTGCAGATACACCAGTGTCCCCTCCTGGGTCTGGGAAGGGTGAGGGTCCCCGGGCCTCAGCATGGACACGGTGTTGAAGGCCCCGTGATTTTACCTTTTTCCTCTCTCGGCTTCTGGCAGTTCCTCACTGTATGGCCACACCCTCTTCCCCTTTACTCCCTGGGCCTTGCTGCCCAGGACACAGGGATCCATCTGGATAAATTGCTAACACCAAAACACATCCATTTACTTAATGTTTAATATGAATTAGGAGTAAAATTGCACCCCCAAAATCCATCTGGTCCCAAGCCCCACTGAGGGTTACGTGTCTTGCTGTCCCCCAGAACAGGCTGGGTTTCAGCCAGCCGTCGTGAGCATCCTGTGTGATTGCCAGCATTTGGACAGAGTGTGGCAATTGGAAGCTCGTAGAAAATAAAACACACTTGTTTTTCTGCCTTCTTTATTGACTTGGTTTCAGGAGGAAGAAGCTAGGTGTAATTTTTGTTTGATTTTCCTCTTGGTTTCCAAGTGGATAGAGACGTTCTTATCAGTTCCTCCACCCCCAGCCCTCTCCGTCATCCACTTCCTTCATGACCACCATCATCTGCTTGCAAGCCTTGTTGTGTGAGCAAAGCGGTCAGCAGGTCATCGCTGCCTCCTTTGAACAAGGGAGATGTGGCTGAGTTCCGCAGCATGTTTGGGAAGGCGAGATCTGACTGATGAAAAGACAAGGCCTCTTGGAGGCTCCCTCAGGCCCTCACAGCTCTAGCCTCAGTTGCTGAGGTTATCTCCTGGCTTGACATACTCTCCAAGCCTCAGTGTTCTCATCTGTACAATGGGCTTAGGGTATTTCTCCTGGGAACCAGGAGCACTCAGTGGGATGAGCCATGTCAACCACCTGCCCCACCATCTGGCCCAGAGTGTCCCTTCCTGCAGCTGCCTGTCCTGGCTCAGCTTCTCAGACTGAGTCATTTCTCCAAGTATCCCAACCCTCTCTTGGGCCACCCACCCCATGAGCCTTCAGAAATCCCAGCATAAAAATCCCCACATTTTCTGAGCCCTCTGAATGTGCTAGGATGTCAGACCAGGGCCCAGAATTTGCTCATTTTCCCACTTGATACTCTTGGGATCAGCTTAGTTCCTCATAACATCTCTTACTCCAAACAGCATGGCTGATACCAGGTTCTCTGGGTCACTGGGTCAAGGGTGAGGTGGTTTTTGCATGGTTGTGGCTTCTTTCAGGTTTTACAGTCAGCCTGTCTGTCATTGCTAGCAGTGACAGCTGAGAGGTAGGAGGCCTGGGACGGATGCACAGCTTCCCCGAGAGCCAGCTGGGCTAACACTTCTTAACAAGAGCTCCCTGGTTCTTGAGTATTGAGAGGAACTTTCAAACAGATGTCGAGAGATCGATGAAGGTTTTTGGCTTCTAAGAATAAGGATGCTTTGAGTCCCCATGTGCTGAGTGTGTACTCTGACAGTGGGCTACATCATGATAGGAGAACAGTTTTTGAGCTGGGTTCCCCTAGATTCTATTCCCTGCTTCCCCTACTTATGCCCTGTGTGACCCTGGGCCACTTACTTCACCTCTCTGAGCCTCAGGCTACTGACCTAAAAAATGAGGGTGCTTATTCCCACCTAGAAGATTTGTTTTGGGGACATGGTTCCTGGCATATAGTAGACCCTCAGTGCGTATGGATGGCTTTTCCTGGACATTGCTACCGATGAGCTTATCTCTGCCCAGCACGTCTGGAGCAGAGCTGTGGGCAGGCACTCAGGCTGGAGCATGGTGACCTCTAGCAGGCTGCTGGCTCCAGACCAGTAAACGTCCTTCCTGTTGGCATGGTTGTGTCATCTGTTGATGTCATTGTTCCTAAAGAGTTACTTGAGAGCCGCCGTGGCCAGGTTGGCCTTCAGGAAACATGACAGCTGGGAGAGAAGGGGCCAAGTAGGTGGTGTGGACTGAGCTGAGCTGGGAATTCCACATGGTTGAGATGGAATGTGTGCTTTGGACAAGCGCACTCAGCAGGGAGGGAGGACAGGCACAGCGTGAGCACTTACAGGGCTCCTTCGTCCTCAACCAGAGACTGGCAAGACTGGCCATAGCTCGTACATGATGGTTCCTCTGTATGGAAATCAGAGTCAACCTAGCCCAATCCCCCAGCTTAAAGGTTAGTGTCCTGAAGACATGGGGCGGACAAGTGTGCTTTGACCACGTGCCGATGATGGTGGTGGTGATGGTGGTGGTAATGATGGTGGTGGTGTGGCTGTGAGGTTGATGGTGGCAAGAGCCAATTCAGTGCTTACCACATGTTAAGTCCTGATCTACCTGCTTTGCATGAGTTAATTAATTCTCGCAAGCGTCCTATGAACTCGCTACTATTATTATCTCCATATAGGTGAAGAACTGAGGCAGAGAGAGGTTTAGCAAAGTGTTCGGTGTCAAGGGGCGGAGCCCGACGTTGAACCCTGGCTGACTTAACCCCTTTGGCACCCTGTGTCTCCCCCAAGCATGCCAGGCATGTTTGGGCAAACAAAGCTATGGCCCAGCAACGTCTAACAGAAATATAATGTGAACCACATGTATAATTTAAAATTTAGAAAGTAAAGAAATCCAGGTGAAGTTAATTTATTTTATGTAGGTCAGTTCATTTATTTAGTCCATTATTGTCACTCCAACATATAATTAACAGAAATATTATTAATCACGTATTTTCTATTCTTTGTTTTGAATCAAGTCTTTGACGTTTGACATCTATTTTACACTTACAGCCTTTCTCAACTGGACTAGCCACGTTTTAAGTGCTCTGTGGCCCTATGTGGCTTGTGGCTAGCACAGGGTCACCCCTCCTCTGTCCTCTCATGGCTCACAGCCTGACTGGGAGACAGACGGCCCTGCTTTCTGCTTTGCATTTGCCACACAAACTCCTCAACTGTGTCTCCTGGCTCCCCCCACCTCCTTGCCCCATGGCTGTGCAGCACACCCCTCAGTATAGTTTCCCATCTTTTTCGTACCTCTGTCACTTCACATAGGTGCTTCCTTCTGTCCAGGAGCCCTTTTGGGTGGGGCTGGAACTGAATCCTACAGGACAGAAAGACTTTGGAAAGGTCGGAAGTGGGGTGCAGGTGGCAGTAGGGGAGGTCACATCCATGGCTTCTTCAGGGGTCAGGAGGTGGGTGAGTCTGGGTTAGGGAATCTCTGATGGTCATCACAGGAGCTGCCATTTACTGGGTTCACTAAATTCTCACAATAACCCCACACTGTGGATGTAATTCCCCTTTTTATTTTAGTCAGTGGATTTGCTGGTAGGGAGACTGAGGCACAGACTAATCCAGGGAGGGTTAGAGGCACATCAGCCAATGGATGGTGAAGCCAAGACTGAGGCCCAGGGCTGTTTGATTCCCAAGGCCAAGCTTTATCCTTGGTCCTTGCTCCTTGGCACTCAGACTTGGCTCAGGCCGAGGAATAGGAATTATTCTCTGTAGGGACCAGGGAGCCTTGAGTCTTATAAACAGGGGACAAGTCTGGCAGAAGGAAGACTGGTGAGGCTGCATTTTACTTAGCTCAGTGGATAAATGGGGGTGACATGACGTGACATGACATCGTAGAAAATCCCAAATGCTCCCTCTTTGGACAGGCTCCTTGGGACAACTGTTACTGTTTAGGCTCTTCTTGTCCACGCTTCAGGGGTTACAGCTTCCCTCTGGGGCAGACACCTAGCTAGCCTGGGAGTGCAGCTGGGAGTCAGAGCAAGAGACGGAGACAGCTGCCCTGATGGTCGGGAGGCAGCAGCCCCATGAGCCCCGTCAGCAGCAGGCGGTCCTGGGGTGCTACTCCTAACAAGTGATAATTGTGGAGAGGATGAAGATGGATGTCTTTATTGACTGCCTGCTATCGAATTGCATTTATACATTGGGCAGATCCCAGCTTATCCTTAGGATAACCTCACTTTCGCTCTCTGGACTTTTCCTCTGCTGTCTTCCATGGGGATGAAGTGCCCTAAGAACTTCGGTCCCAGGCACATGCCCCCGGCTCTGAGTTGCCTATGGGGGATGTTCTGCAGGTGGACACCATCAGCTGTGCTTTAAGGAGATAAAGGGTGGAACATGGCAGGTTGTGGTCCTTTTCCTGAACTGCGACACTGGGTTCCTTGAAGGACCCCCTGTGCATCTGAGCTGGGAACCTGCAGGGCGTGAGGCCCTGTCCTGAGCTGTGCTGAGCGCTTCCTCTTTGACAGAGATTTCAGACCCCAGAGCCCTTGGCCTCTGTCCTTTTTTCCAGCTCAGTCGGAGAGAAGGCGAAGGGTCTAGGGCTGCTGTGTGTGGGCTTCTAGGATTCCCGGCAAGAGGTGGGGTGCGGTACGTAGAATCGGCCCCCATCCTCTCCTCCTTTCTTCCCGCGTCAAGGTCCACAGCCTTGCTTCCTAGCAGTGGGGCCCCAAGTGAGTTACTAAATGTCTCTGGTCTTCTATCCATTTCCTTATCTATGAAATGAGGGTGACCGACTACACCTCCTTACAGGGCCTGGCAAGGATTTGGAGCAGATGCACTCTGGTCCCTCCCATTCGGCAGCCAGCATCCATTTGGTTGTTTGGTGTCCATGCTGAACTGCTTGTGTAGATCTTGACCGTGGCCCTGATGCAGTGGACAATGAGAGAACCGCCCCCCCTCACCCCGCCCCCAGTACTCATCCTCTCTGCTCCATTCAGGGGCCTTGCCTCTCAGATCAGTTTCTCTGTTTCTTGTTATTTCAGTCTTTCTCTTGCTTCAGTTCCCTCCCATTCAATTCCCCCATCCCTGCAGGGCAAGGAAACCCGGCTCCTTCCCCTGCCATCCTGCCTCTCCTCCAAGCTCCCGTCTTCCCTCGGAGCAGGAGTCTTGAAAGTGTCATCAGTATTTACTGCCTCTTCTTCACTTCTGCCATGGTTGGTTTTATGTGTCACCTTGGCAGAGGCAATAGTACTCAGTTATTCAATCAAACACTAATCTAGGTGTTGCTTTGAGGGTATTTTGTAGATGGAGTTAACATCTGCAATCAGTTGACATTAAATAAAGGAGATTAGCCTGGATAATCTGGGTGCGGCTCGTCCAATCAGTGGAAAAAGGCCTAAGACCAAAACTTTCCCCGAGGAAGAAGAAATTCTGCCTCCAAACGGCAGTATCATCTGTCTGAGAGTTTCCAGCCTGCGGTCTGTCCTACCTATTTCAGACTTGCTACCCCCCAACAGTCGCATAAGCTAGTTCCTTTATATCTGGCTAAGGTTTATCCCCACCTTTCCCCTTTGTGTCTCCACCTGCATATTGGCTAATTCCCTCAGCCTTGCTTCCTCCATACGGCAAGAAACATGGCAGCTCTCACCTCCTGAGCTTACATGATGTGCTTTGTCGCTAGAGGGCGTAACCCTCTTCTCCTAGTTCCAGCTTTTTTTTTTTTTTTTTTTTTTTTTTTTTTTTTTGGGTGGCGGGGCTCTCTCTTTTTTGGCCTGTCCAGTTGCGGAGCACAGGCTCCGGACGCGCAGGCTCAGCGGCCATGGCTCACGGGCCTAGCCGTTCCGCGGCATGTGGGATCTTCCCGGACCGCGGCACGAACCCGTGTCCCCTGCATCACCAGGAAAGCCCCACCAGCTTGAAAAAAGTCAGGGAGTAGCTCTGTTGGCCTGGCCTGGATCATGTGCCCTCTCCTGAATCCAGTGTGTGGGGAACAGGGGACTCTGGAAGGCAGCCCCACGAGAACTGCAAGATTGGCGTAGGGTAAGGAGACATCCCCTGGAACAAGAGCAGGGCTGTTCCCAGAAGAAGAGGGGTGTGTTCGGCAGACGCCAAGCTGGGTATCCACTGCCTCTTTTGTCTTGCTTTCCTCCACATCTTCACGACGGCGAGGTCTTCCCTCTGCTTCCGTAGCATTTACATGTGCCTCTAATATAGTTCTTAATTTTGCCACTTGACCCAGCGTTTCCAGGTCTGGCTTCTGCCCCAGCCCACCAGCTGTTCCAGGGCACCGCTGATGCTTCTTCATCTCTGGGGCCTCCTGAGCCAGCAGAGTGCCTGGGGCATGGGATGTCCAGTGTATGTACATTTCTTTCCTTTTCCCCTGCTCATATATCATTTTTCTGGTTCCCACTTTCACGCGGGTATTTTCACATCTGCTGCTATTGCAGTTAATAAAAGTATTGACTGTTTGCTAAGTTCACTCGAAGCACCTTACCCTTGCTATCTCATGGAATCCTGGCATCCACTGTGCAAAGAGGTTTTTATTATTATCATCATATAGATGAGGAAATTGCTGCTTAGAAAGATTTGAAGTGACTTGCCCAAGGTCACATGGCTATGAGGGGCTGAGCTGAGTTGATTTCAAACCCAGAGCAGGCTTGTTCCAGACTTGGGCTTGCCCCACTGCAGCATGCTGCCCCTAAGTTTTACTTGGGCCATTAGTTAACATCTGGTAACTGCCTGCTATGTGCCAGACACTGCTCCAGGCCCTGGGGACACAGTGGAAGATAACACATGAGGACTGATCAATGAAGATGATCATTTCAGGAGGTGAGGAGTATTGTGAAGAAAAGGGTAGGGGATGTGGCAGAGACTCACAGGTAAGGGTGGAGCGGGGCCACCCGGCAGCTCAAGGAAGGTCCCTTTGAGGAGGTCACATTTGGATCCATAACACAATGCATTGAAGGAGGCAGTGAGATAAAAACTGGGAAGAGCTTTCCAACAGGGGGAACAGTAGGTGTGAAATCCCTGAGGTGGCAGTGAACTTGGAGTGTTCAAAAAGGAGGACGAGGGCTGTGTGGCTGGAGGGTGGGAAGGAGAGGAGAGAAAGAAATTGGGTTGGAGATCAAGTCAGGGGCTGTGTCATGTGGAGCCTCTTAGGTCCTGAGTGAGGAGTTGGGATTTTATGCTGAGCGGGCTGTGAGGCTGGTGGGGTTTTAAGCAGGGCAGAGGCATATCCGCGTCACGTTTAGAAAAATCACTGTCATTTATTTCTGATCTGATCTTTATGATTTCTTTCCTTCTGCTAACTTTGTGGGTTTTTTGTTCTCCTTTCTCTAATTGCTTTAGGTGCAAGGTTAGGTTGTTTATTCGAGATGTTTCCTGTTTCTTAAGGTAGGATTGTATTGCTATAAGCTTCCCTCTTAGCACTGCTTTTGCTGCATCCCATAGGTTTTGGGTCGTCGTGTCTCCATTGTCATTTGTTTCTAGGTATTTTTTGATTTCCTCTTTGATTTCTGCAGCGATCACTTCGTTATTAAGTACTGTATTGTTTAGCCTCCATGTGTTTGTGTTTTTTACAGATCTTTTCCTGTAATTGATATCTAGGCTCATAGCGTTGTGGTCGGAAAAGATACTTGATACAATTTCCATTTTCTTAAATTTACCAAGGCTTGATTTGTGACCCAAGATATGATCCATCCTGGAGAATGTTCCATGAGCACCTGAGAAAAATGTGTATTCTGTTGTTTTGGGATGGAATGTTCTATAAATATCAATTAAGTCCATCTTGTTTAATGTATCATTTAAAGCTTGTGTTTCCTTATTTATTTTCATTTTGGATGATCTGTCCTTTGGTGAAAGTGGGGTGTTAAAGCCCCCTACTATGATTGTGTTACTGTCAATTTCCCCTTTTATGGCTGTTAGTATTTGCCTTATGTATTGAGGTGCTCCTATGTTGGGTGCATAAATATTTACAGTCGTTATATCTTCTTCTTGGATTGATCCCTTGATCATTATGTAGTGTCCTTCTTTATCTCTTGTAATAGTCTTTATTTTAAAGTGTATTTTGTCTGTTATGAGAATTGCTACTCCAGCTTTCTTTTGATTTCCATTTGCATGGAATATCTTTTTCCATCCCCTCACTTTCAGTCTGTATGTGTCCCTAGGTCTGAAGTGGGTCTCTTGTAGACAGCATATATGTGGGTCTTGTTTTTGTATCCATTCAGCCAGTCTGGGTCTTTTGGTGGGAGCATTTAATCCATTTACATTTAAGGTAATTATCGATATGTATGTTCCTGTTCCCATTTTCTTAATTGTTTTCTGTTTGTTATTGTAGGTCTTTTCCTTCTCTTGTGTTTCTTGCCTAGAGAAGTTCCTTTAGCATTTGTTGTAAAGCTGGTTTGGTGGTGCTGAACTCTCTCAGCTTTTGCTTGTCTGTAAAGGTTTTAATTTCTCCATCAAATCTGAATGAGATCCTTGCTGGGTAGAGTAAGCTTGGTTGCAGGTTTTTCTCCTTCATCACTTTAAATATGTCCTGCCAGTCCCTTCTGGCTTGCAGACTTTCTGCTGAAAGATCAGCTGTTCACCTGATGGGGATTCCCTTGTGTGTTATTTGTTGTTTTTCCCTTGCTGCTTTTAATATGTTTTCTTTGTATTTAATTTTTGACAGTTTGATTAATATGTATCTTGGCCTGTTTCTCCTTGGATTTATCCTGTATGGGACTCTCTGAGCTTCCTGGACTTGATTAACTATTTCCTTTCCCATATTAGGGAAGTTTTCAACTATAATCTATTCAAATATTTCCTCAGTCCCCTTCTTTTTCTCTTCTTCTTCTGGGACCCCTATAATTCGAATGTTGGTGCATTTAATGTTGTCCCAGAGGTCTCTGAGACTGTTCTCAGTTCTTTTCATTTTTTTTTTCTTTATTCTGCTCTGCAGTAGTTATTTCCACTATTTCATCTTCCAGGTCACTTATCCGTTCTTCTGCCTTAGTTATTCTTCTATTGATCCCTTCTAGAGTATTTTTAATTTCATTTATTATGTTGTTCATCATTGCTTGTTTCCGAATCCAAATCGGAAAAGAAAAAGTAAAGCTGTCACTGTTTGCAGATGACATGATACTATACATAGAGAATCCTAAAGATGTTACCAGAAAACTACTGGAGCTGATCAATGAATTTGGTAAAGTAGCAGGATACAAAATTAATGCACAGAAATCTCTGGCATTCCTATACACTAATGATAAAAATCTGAAAGAGAAATTAAGGAAACACACCCATTTACCACTGAAACAAAAAGAATAAAATACCTGGGAATAAACCTACCTAAGGAGACAAAAGAGAGATATACCATGTTCTTGGATTGGAAGAATCAACACTGTGAAAATGACTATACTACCCAAAGCAGTCTACAGTTATAATGCAATTCCTATCAAACTACCAATGGCATTTTTCACAGAAGTAGAACAAAAAATTTCACCATTTGTATGGAAACACAGGAGCCCCTGAATAGCCAAAGCAATCTTGAGAATGAAAAATGGAGCTGGAGGAATGAGGCTCCCTGACTTCAGACTATACTACAAAGATACAGTAATCAAGACAGTATGGTACTGGCACAAAAACAGAAATGTAGATCAATGGAACAGGGTAGAAAGCCCAGAGATAAACCCACGCACATATGGTCACCTTATCTTTGATAAAGGAGGCAGGAATGTACAGTGGAGGAAGGACAGCCTCTTCAATAAGTGGTGCTAGGAAAACTGGACAGGTACATGTAAAAGTATGAGATTAGAACACTCCCTAACACCATACACAAAAATAAGCTCAAAATGGATTAAAGACCTAAATGTAAGGCCAGACACTATCAAACTCTAAGAGGAAAACATAGGCAGAACACTCTATGACATACATCACAGCAAGATCCTTTTTAACCTACCTCCTAGAGAAATTGAAATAAAAACAAAAATAAACAAATGGGACCTAATGAAACTTAAAACCTTTTGCACAGCAAAGGAAACCATAAACAAGACCAAAAGACAACCCTCAGAATGGGAGAAAATATTCGCAAATGAAGCAACTGACAAAGGATTAATCTCCAAAATTTACAAGCAGCTCCTGCAGCTCAATAACAAAAAAACAAACAACCCAATCCAAAGATGGGCAGAAGACCTAAATAGACATTTCTCCAAAGAATATATAGATTGCCAACAAACACATGAAAGAATGCTCAATATCATTAATCATTAGAGAAATGCAAATCAAAACTACAATGAGATATCAGTTCACACCAGTCAGAATGGCCATCATCAAAAGATCTAGAAACAATAAATGCTGGAGAGGGTGTGGAGAAAAGGGAACACTCTTGCACTGCTGGTGGGAATGTGAATTGGTACAGCCACTATGGAGAACAGTATGGAGGTTCCTTAAAAAACTACAAATAGAACTACCATATGACCCAGCAATCCCACTACTGGGCATATACCCTGAGAAAACCATAATTCAAAGAGTCATGTACCAAAATGTACATTGCAGTTCTATTTACAATAGCCAGGAGATGGAAGCAACCTAAGTGTCCATCATCGGATGAATGGATAAAGAAGATGTGGCACATATATACAATGGAATATTACTCAGCCATAAAAAGAAACAAAATTGAGTTATTTGTAGTGAGGTGGATGGACCTAGAGTCTGTGATACAGAGTGAAGTAAGTCAGAAAGAGAAAGACAAATACCGTAAGCTAACACATATATATGGAATCTAAGGGAAAAAAAAATGTCATGAAGAACTTAGGGGTAAGACGGGAACAAAGACACAGACCTAGTAGAGAATGGACTTGAGGATTATGGGGAGGGGGAAGGGTAAGCTGTGACAAAGTGAGAGAGTGGCATGGACATATATACACTACGAAACGTAAGGTAGATAGCTAGTGGGAAGCAGCCGCATAGCACAGGGAGATCAGCTCGGTGCTTTGTGACCACCTAGAGGGGTGGGATAGGGAGGGTGGGAGGGAGGGAGACGCAAGAGGGTAGAGATATGGGAGCATATGTATATGTATAACTAATTCACTTTGTTATACAGCAGAAACTAACACACCATTGTAAAGCAATTATACTCCAGTAAAGATGTTTTTTTTTAAAAAAAGAATACAGCAGACAATGAAAAAAAAAGAAAAAAAAGAACATCACTGTCTCTGCCATGTGGTGGGCAGATTGCAGGAGGGTGAGGGTGGAGGCAGGGAGGCCAGGTAGGCTGTCAGAATAGCCTCTGGTAGAGATGGTGGTGGCATGGACAACAGTGGCACTGGCAGGGAGAGGTTGGGTTTAAAGTCTGTGGTGGATAATAGGTGAAGAGTGAGGAAAAGGGAAATCTCCAGGAAGACTCCCAGGCTTGGGGCCTGAGCACTGGAGGGTTGGTGATGTTGTTTATTAGAAAGGGGAGCAAAGCTAACGGGCGATTGAGAATCAAGAGTTCCTTTTTGGGTGTGTTAAGTTTGAAATGCCGATTTCCGAGTGTCTAGATGGGTCTGGAAATCCTGGCGGAGTCCAGGGTGGTAATGTAATTCAGGTGTGGATGGTATTTGAAGCCCCAGGACTGGATGATATCATCTAGGGGAGAGGAGAGGCTGCTTGGGACTCTGGAGAGAATGGGGTGCTGACTCCCGAGTCCCAGCTAATTGGAGCTCCCTACCCCCATCCCTTGGCAGCTGCTCTCCCCCACGGCTGCAGAAACTGACAGTAACACCATCGTCTGAGATCCCCTCTCTCCCTTTCCTTCTGGGATCCTATGCTGGTCCTGATCTCTGAACTCCTGATTCGCCTCATCGTAAAGGAGTTGGTAGTTCAGCACGTGCGTGGTGACCTCTAAGCCCTGACTTCCTGGCTTCTAGGAGGAGCGTGAGTTCAGAGTGTGGACTGGACCAGACCCTGGGTGTCTGGGGGCTTGGTCCTACCCATCGGCAGACTTGGTCACTCTTGAATGCTTTGATCCTCGGTCCCCGGATGTTTCTCTGCCTTCACCTCCTCCCCAGGCCTGCGATCTGTGCAGCGGATCCTCAGACCTTTCTTGAGGGGCACACAGTAGAGCCCCGCCTGAGATTCATGACTTTCCCGCTTCGGCACTCTCTACCCCCCCTCCCACAAGAGAGCCCTGAGGACCATCAACCTGTCCCTCCCTTATGCTGTTGCATGTAGTCAGAGGAAAAGGCAGGGGAGTGGGGATGAAGAGGGAGAGCTCTGCCAGAGCTTTGATACTTCCACCTGCCTGGGAACACGAGCCAGCCAACAGACAATTGGATCTCTCTTTTCTCCCAGTGACAGGGCTTGCGATGTACTGCCTATATTTCACTCTTAATGGAGTTTTATTGCTGCTCCAGGATGGTAGGGTTAATTCTAACTGACTTCTGGGGTGCTCATTTCCCTCTAAACTGGAAACCACTAGGATCGTGGAGAAAACTCCGACTCAGAATCGGAATCTGCACCTCCAATTGCTCTTGTGAAGTTGGGGGAAAAGGCAGCTGTGGGCTATGAAAGAGCCCTTTTGGTGCCCGGAGCAGAGGCTGCGTGGCTGCTGCTGTGGAGAATGGCAGGCCGGCCGCCCACCCAGAGCCATGGAGCTCGATAATGTGGGCACTGAGCCGTTGGCTGCAGGCTGGGGCAGCTCAGTCCCAGGGCCATGGTAGGGCGGTCCCCAGCCTTCAGTACACTGGACAGCCCATGGTGCTGGCCTGGGAGGGGGATACTGGGCAGAGTGTGGGTTTATTTTAACTGTTGGTTTTCCTGGAAGGCAAAGGGGGCTAACAATAATGAGGAGGTTCTGTGTGGCAGCCACGTCCCCATGAAGCAGAGAGGCTAAGGGCAGAGGCTTTGGAATGGTGACTCTAGCACTTAGCATTCTTGAGTCTCAGTTTTACTATCTGTAAAATGGGGATGATGATAGACCTGCCCTCCTGGGGTTGCTGGGGTGGTAGATGAGATAGGGAGCGCACAGGGCTGGCCACAGGGCATAGTGCCGGGTGCACTGCCAGGATGTCCCCCACGGTTGCTGCTCCTGGGGAATGCATGGTGGACAGAGGCATGTGCTCCAGGCCAGCCGGCAATGGCAGCCCTGCCAGCCCCTCCTCTCCAGTTGCATGACCCAGCTCCAGTGCGGGCTTCTGCTTCAACCAGGAGGCTCTTCTTGGACATGGACTTCCTCCCCTGGACAGAGAATTGCCTTTCATTAGTTAATTCACACATTTTCCCCATGACTCTTTATTGAGCTGTCATGCTTGGAGGACAGGATGTGCAACGGTGAATCAGATACTCAGAATCCCTGACCACTGGCCAGAGACACCTGCTGCTGCTGGGATGGGCCCCCTGGGATATTGTTGCTGGCCCAGAATCAGGCAGGACTCAGGGGGCCTCCTGGAGACCGGGGCACGGAATATGGTCCTAGGGGCTTGACGTTCTGTTGTTTCACTGCTCTGGGGGCAGCAGAGTGGGGTGGAGTCAGGTCTGACTGGGTCAGCGCCTATTACTTGAGTGACTGAAGCTCTCTGGGCTCCGGCTTTGTCATCTGGAAACCAGGAATACTAATACTGCCTTCACAGGCTTGCCGTGAGGAGGTCATGAATGGGAAGTGTGTGGGGCCAGCACGTAGGAGGTGCTCCATGACTGCTCTTTGCTCCCCCCCTCCCCAGCCCAATGCTCCTGGCAGGGAGGATGTTTGCCCTTGGGGGGAGGAGCAGGGGTGGACTTGGCCCTGGCAGCCACGTTTCTGTCACTGTGGCCTGCCCCACTGACACTGATCAAACTGTTAGCCCAGTTGTCCCCATCCTCCTCGGAGCCCTGGAGCAGCCCTGGCATTTCCAGGACCTCCCAGAGGCTGGTGACGGAAGGTGCCACGGTCCAGGCCACGCTTGTGGCGGGTGCGGGCAGGGGTGGGCGTGTGATGGATCAGCCCGAGGATGGTATTTGTTTTTTTTTTTTTTGCGGTACGCGGGCCTCTCACTGCTGTGGCCTCTCCCGTTGCGGAGCACAGGCTCCGGACGCGCAGGCTCAGCGGCCATGGCTCACGGGCCCAGCCGCTCCGCGGCATGTGGGATCTTCCCGGACCGGGGCACGAACCCGTGTCCCCTGCATCGGCAGGCGGACTCTCAACCACTGCGCCACCAGGGAAGCCTCTGAGGATGGTATTTTGGAAGGAAAGTTCGACTTACATTTCAGGATAGTACCCTGCCTCCCCTGGCCCCCCACCCTGAATCCCATTTGTAATCTGGCCCAAGAGGTTCTGGCGGGAGTTAACTAGCTTATGACAGGTGGGCCGGCAGTTCTATTAGGCCTGCAGATCCTGGCTCTTAATTAATATAGGTGCGGGCTTAATTTGGGGGTTTAACAGGGCTGCACGGGGCCACAGAAGCCCTTGGCCATCTGTGTTTGCTCCCAGAATGGCTGGGCTGCCTGGGCCAGGGCGTCCAGGCATCTCACCCAGACTTGCAGAGCTCCTCGTCTCTGTGGACAACCGACCCCATTATGACTGATCTCTGCCGTCGTCTTGCTTTTATTACCAACGTGAGGTGCCCTCCAGGCGGTGTGGGGAGGCTGCAGCACAGACACCTTCCGGGGGAGTCAGCTCCCAGGCCCAGGGGAGGGTGGGGGGAGGCCAGGGTGAACAGAGGGTACGGCTCTGGTCTCCTTCCCAGGCGTGGCTGTGGTTTCTGAAATGGAACGCTGGCGTGTGTGTAAGAGAGTGAGAGAGCATTGTGTGTGTCAGTGTGAGTGTGTACGTGACTTGAGTGGCACTGTGTGAGTGTGTTAGTGCGGGTGTGAGTGTGCGTGGCTAAGCATGGGCGCAGCTGTGCGTGTGTGAGAGTGGGGGAGCGTGAATGTGTGCAGCATTGTAAGCCCTGGTGTGCTAGTAAGTGTTCAACACCTGGCTCTCCAGGGAAACAGAAAGCCCTGCTTTATAGTTTTGCTGGTTTCTGGGGTGTAAATACTCCTATGGTGACTGATTTTGAGCGTCATGATATCACTGAATGTGGAGTTGGGAAGGGATGATGCACCATGAAGTGGTGTTTCAGATACAACAGACATTAACAGCTCCATGGACATAGATAAGAGTAAAATGTAGCAAAATAATTAGGAAGTGATGAGCTTTGTGTACTTGTCAATTTTGTTTGTAATGTAATTTGTTTAATTATACGTTTATATGATTTAATTTAGAGTGGCTGTGTTTGATAACTGGCTTGCAAAATTCCTGAGGATTTAACCACGGCCTCTCATGAGATGGTACAGGCTGGTTCCAGCACGCTGCTGTGGGAGTGAGTGTGTGTGGGGGTGAGCGTGAGGGCGAGGGTGCAGGTGAGTGTATGTCAGTGAGTCTGTGTGAAGGTGTGAGTATGAATGCATGAGTGTGAGAATGTGGGCATGGATGTGAGTGTGTGAGCACGAGTGTGTGTGAACATGTAAGTGTATGAGTGTGAACTTGTAAGTGTATGCGAGTGAGTATGTGTGTGTGCACAAAAATCAATGAGTTGTAAAGGACAGAATCTGCGGGAGGCTCCAGCCCAGCGACCTGGAACAGCAGCCCAGGAACTAGGAGGAAAGAGGCTCAGAACTGGGGCTGAATGAGACTCACAGCATAGCAGAGCCTGGGTGGACCCATCCCCATCAGCATCCCAGAGCAGAGGTGAAGGAGGAGAGGCGCTCCTGTGCTCCCAGCGTAGGCCTGGGGCTGAGTGGCTGAGGCCACTCAGGACTGAGCCCCCGTCCCCCATCCGCCTCCTATATTTCTCTTCTTGATTCCCCATCCACCAGCCTGGCAAGCATAACCCGGCGTCCCTCATGTTTAATTCCTCCCTCACCTTCTTTCTCTGAGCCGAAGGCCCTCCTCTCCACCTCAGTGCTTGTGCTTGGGCCATGGCCTTGAGATTTTGATGGCCTATGGCCCTTTGCCCTCCAGGTCACGCCCTTTCTTACAGAACTGCCAAACGGATTTTTCAAAATCAAACCCTTTCTTCCACCCCACGGTGTGTCCATGCTGCCCTCTGTGTTCTGCCCAGACCTGGACTCCAGCCTCATTTACACAACACCCCTGGGAGCCCCACTCTGCTGCACCAAAGAGGGTCCTGGCAATGCCATCAGTCCATCCACTGCCTCCGGACTCCAGCTCAGTCTGACGCCCAGCTCCACCACTTCCCCATCACTCCTGAGCAGAGGACTCCTGCCGTCCTTCCACCTGGCACTGCCCACACTTCCCTCTGGGGCTGGCATAGAGAGTCGTTCCTGGGACTGGCGTTTACGCACCTCTCTCTCCACTGTGAGGTCTTCGCGGGCAGTGATCCTCCCCAGCCTGGCCCCCATCTGACACCGGGAGGTGTGAGGCTCTGTGCATGGTGCCTGTTTGCCGGCAGAGCCCGGTCCTTCTGCAGAGGCGGCATTTGGAGGCCCCTGGAGAGGGGCGGTGGCATCTGTGAGCCCCTTGCTGCGCTTCACTCCTGTCTCTGGTTGGCACTGCCTCTTCAAAGGCAAGTTCCAGAGGAAACAAATTAAATCCGAGTAAATATCAGAGAGTAATTATGTAAATTAAATGCATAAGTAGAAGAACATTTGTCATGAGGTCAGCAGAGAGCTGTGAAGACAGAGGTTTCCTGTGCCAGGGCTGGGGAGGAGCAGAAGGGGTGGGGCGGCGCTGGAGGTGGCATGGAGATGGTGGTGTCACTGGTGAGGCAGGCCCATCGTTCCCTGCAGCCGTGGGGCACGCTCAGGCGCACATTGGGGCTCCGGGCTGCCTCCAGAGCAACTGAATTTGCTGCCCCTCGGTCCCTCGGTGGGGTTGTGGCCACAGCCCTGGTCTCAGCTGACCCAAAGACCACTATGATGCTCTTCCTTCTGCTGCTTTCTGGTCAGTCCCAAGAATGCCACTGTGGCCATCATCCTCAGGGGCACATCAAGCCCTGTGTCCCTGATGGCCAAATAGAGCCATCAGCAAGTCCCCCAGGTGGGCTGCTGGGTTCCACGAGGCCCTTGATCCTGATGTTCTCTTGGTCTGGAGTACACTCCCCTCTCTTGTCCACTTAGAAAAGGCCACTTGGACCCGCAGGCTCCAGCTCCTGGGCTGAGCTCTCTGAAGCCTTCCTGGAGATCTTTCCTCGCTTGACACTGCCTGGGGAAACAGACTGCTTCCCAGGTACTTCTCGTGGGTCCTAGCACATCTTCAAGCATTGCTCGCGTGTCTGTTTCCATTGAGCTCCTTGTCTGATCCGTCTCTGGAGCCTCCACAATGGTTATGGCACAGTGGGCACCAGACGCTTGCAGAAAGCCTGAGTCGGGGGCCAGTCCCATACCCTTGGCACTGGTAGGTGGGAGGCTGTTGCTGGTCCTGGGGCAGCAAGGATTGGGGTCAGCAGGCGGCATCCCTGGGCACCCCCTGGGGCAGGTCTGAAGATGTGGAACCTGGCCCAGGGTTGCTTCCAAGTCAGCCCAGTCGAGCTGCCGTTTCCGGGAGCGCGGGCTTTTCCCTACAGCGATAATTTACGGAATTAATGAAGATGCTGCATTTCACTGTGTAATGTCAGTTATTAAAACTGATTGCAAATTAACAGCTGGTAATAGCATGCGTCACATTTCCATCTTCTTGCCATTCCTAAAAGCTAGACTCTAGCATTCGACCAGCATGCTGCGTGGTCTCTCTGGAGCCCTGTGTGCTTGAGATGACGGCTCTGTAGGCCTGGGCAGGGGTCTGGGGGAAATCCTGGCCACCATCAGCAAGTCCCATGCCTTGGTGTGACACAGACCAGAGTCTCTGACAGTATATGGCTCTGGGGTTGAATCAGCTCTGTTGTGAGCCGGGGGCTAATCTGTGAAATAGGCATGATCTGGCCATTCCCTAGGGGTGTGTGAGGCTCAGATGAAGTGTGTGTGACAGGCCCCTGGCTCAGCATGTGCACGCGGTGGGGGACTCTGACCTGCCTCCTTCCCATCCCTTCCCAGGTACCTTTGGCTGATTGGCGAATGTGAGTAAAGAGCTCTGACTCCGGCATCAGAGCTCTGGATTTGAACCCTAGTCCTGCCTCTAAAGGGCTGGATGACTTTGGGCCAGACATCAGGGTGTCATGGGGACTAAATAAGACAGTATGTGCAAAATGCTTAGCATGGTGCTGGCACCACACCAGGCCTTAATAAGCAGGTGCAGTGAGTATGATTCCATCTTCCTCACCACACGGCATCGTTCCCGCCATGCCATGGAGGGAGGGCGTTTGTCTGTGGCATTATCAGAAAGCAAAGTCAACATCTCTGGAGCCCCTTGGAAATTCAAACATGGCTGTTTTGGGTAAACACTTGGAAATTACTTTTCTAGATTTGCTTCAGGATCTTACTTAAATTAGAAAGAAGTCCAGAAAAACATCCAGAAATTTCTCAACGCATGATTGTGGGTTGTTCCTCTTGCTGGCTCTGTGGTGTTGATGGAGGGACTCAACTTCTCTGGCTTCATTTTTCTCATCTGTGAAATGGGAAGGTTGTCCCTTCCTCACAGGCTGTGGAGAAGGAGAGAATAAAGGAAGCATCTAAGGATCCAGCAGCTCCAGGAGAGGGAGTTCTGGCTCTGGGCCCGCTTGCTGGGCACCAAGGACCGAAAGGCACAGGGTGGCCTCGTGGGGCCGGTGGTCAGTCTCCTTAAGGACTTCGTGCTCAGCCTCCTCCGGGCATGTCGAGTATGTCCAGTGGGGTCTTGCTTCTTTTCTGAGGGGCCTTTTGGTGCAAGCCTGTTGAGAAATGCCATTCTGATGCCTCATCCTCAAAAGATGGCAACCAAAGCTGCAGGACTTTAAGCCAATACTACAAATCGTGGAGGAAGAATTGCTAAAATCAATACCAAATACCTCGTAAGTGAAAGGTGACAGGAACATCAAACTTTATTTGTGAAAATTCTAAGAATCATTAGTGTATTATGGTTTCTTTAAAAATATGATCTCTCTCAGTTGATGGAAGGGAATTGCAAATCAAAGGGACTATTTATTGCAGTGGGAATAAGGGACCTGCCAGATTAAAAAAAAATATTGAAGGAGCCAGAGATTTGAAACACGGAAGACAGTAGCTGATCAGCACTGCAGAATTTTATCCAAATACTGGAACCCAACTCGGAACAGAAGTTGGTGAAGAATTCTTTTATAAACCTATTTTCATCATAACATGTGTAAAATGCAAATTTTGGTCATTATGTAAATTAGTTACTTGGTGTAATTTACTTAATTCAAAGCACTTAATGCAGCATGATATGTTTTTTCCAAAGTGCCGGGGTAGACGTTTATTTTAAATTGTTTTTAATCTTGATATGCCAGCCTGATTATTTAAAATGTTTTCCCCTTGGGTTTGCTTTCTAAATGGAAAGGAACAGCATCTGGGGAGAAGTGAGCATGTTGTGATCACACTGTGCCCTCCTTTGCCAGGGCTCCAGGCAGTGCGTGTGAGTAGGGCTCACGCATGGACTCCTGTGTCTGAAATGACATATGTGTGTGCACACACCATGTAAATGTGCTCACAAGCAATTACCCAGACGACCCTTTCTCCTTTACAGAATCTGCTCATGTATAGTTTCGTGGCTTGTTCTGAGATCTGTTTGAACAGAAGGCTCCTGGATATTATTGGCCCCTATTATGGGCAGAAATTTGGTCTCTTTCTCAGAGAGTTTTCGATGACAGACCTTCCCCTTCTGCCACTTTACAACTTTGGAACTTCCATTATCGCAGAAGGGAGAGCCGACCTTTTTAGTCTTCTGTCGTGTCATCCGATTATCAGGATGGCACCTCCCTTCGTTGTTTTTTTTGCGGTACGCGGGCCTCTCACTGTTGTGGCCTCTCCCGCTGCGGAGCACAGGCTCCAGACGCGCAGGCTCAGCGGCCATGGCTCACGGGCCCAGCCGCTCCGCGGCATGTGGGATCTTCCCGGACCGGGGCACGAACCCATGTTCCCTGCATCTGCAGGCGGACTCCCAACCACTGCGCCACCAGGGAAGCCCTCACCTCCCTTCTTGATGAGCCTCTAGGACAAGAGAGATGATTTGTTCATTTGGGAGCCTTTTTTGGGGACATTTCCAGTGCTGATGAGAAGGTTGGAAGGGAGCTGACAGCCACTGAACATGTATTTTGCGCTGTGCTGGCAGTAACGTGTGCCACTCAGTGAAGGATCACAGTGCTCCTAGGAGGAAGGTGGAATGAGCTCTGTTTGCAGAAGAAATGGGCTCAGAGAAATGACTGCCCAAGGTCACTGGGCTAGTGAAGGGTGGGATTCGAACCCATGCCTGTGCTTATTCTGTGACCCCCCTGGGGAGGGGGCAGGCAGTGTGGCCAATGGGGATACTTCTGTGTGCCCCTCCCTGAGCTGCATCCCAGGTCACCATGCAGAGGATGTTCTATTATTACTTAGGTATGACAAGGCCAGTAGATCAGGAGACAACTTCCATTGAAAGGATAGTCTGTGACAATTCCCAGGTGGAGGGGGCACACCATGCCTTGGGTGGCCACTGGGGGAAGCACCAGAGTTGATCAGGAGGCAGAGGGAGAAAGGAAACTATGGGCAAGAGCCCTTCAAGTGATTTCTGCAGGAAAGAATGGGTGAGGTGGGGGAAGCAGGCTTAGGAGTGGCTGGTTTGAATAATTTTGGCAGGCTGTGGGGCACAGGGGTGTCCCGAGTTGTCTGCTGCCTGGTACTGGGGTGATTGGAGCGGGTGGATAGTGGCTCAACGTGTGCGAGTCCCGTAGAGGAGGTGGTTGAGGGTGCAGGCCCTGGATTGGTTGGTTTGCATGTGAACGGGGTGCTCTGGGGTGAGTTGTTTACTATCTCTGGGAATTGATTATCCCTCTGAGGGGCAGTCCTCCAGGGTCAGCAGAGCTCCAGATGCCATCAGAATACCAAAAGTATTAATAAAAGACATGATTACTACAGAGAGCAGGGTTTTTGGGGGGCGGGGGGCGTTGGGGATGGGAGGTCACTCTGGAGGACTCTCAGGGCCAGCTGGGCAGCTGATACTGTGACCAGGAGAGGGAGGCCTCCTTCCCAGATGAGAACCTTGCCAAGAAACATAGAACAGTGGCACTGCGCCGCCAAAGAAGGTGGGACAGCCCCTGAGGGTCTTCCTGCTCACCTGAAGCCAGCCCCTGCCTGGGCCCTGGGGGGGCATTTGCTCTGGGGGACCTTGTCATCTCATGACAGGGAGAGGCCTGCATCCTGCTTTACTGAGAGCCGGCTGGATGCACCGCATCTGTGCATTTCTGCTCCTGTCTTTGCTGAACTGCCATGGGCCTGCTTTGTGACCACCTCACTCCCATAGAGATGCCCTTTATCACACCAACATGGATTGATAATGCATCCGAGAAATGTAGTCTGCAAATGGAACACATGCTGGCACATGGGAGGCGCTCACTGAGTGACAGGGCGAAGCCACTGTTTGCTTTGGGCTAAGTCTTACGTGCAGGACTGAGAGCTCCTTGAGGACTGGGCTGTGAAGTTTTCAAATTCTGCTGTTCCCAGAGCAGTGCTCAGGAAATATTTGAGGAAGAGGGAGGGAGAAGGGAGGGAGGGAATGCACAGCTGGGCAGCTGAGTTCTAGGAGGTGAGGCACCAAATGGATCCTGAGCAGAGGGAAGGGGTATCACTTTGGATTGGCAGCAGGTAGATCTTTGTGATCTCTTTTCTTGGAAATGGTGGCTGCTTCCTCCCCTGCAGACCCAGCCTCCAACACACCCCAGTTCTGTAGCTGTTCCATGAATGACAAGGATGGTGGCATTTGAAGTTGGTGCTGTGGAGGGGAGTGAGCAATTAAGGAGGAGAGGACCCTGGGCAGAGGTCTTGGAAATGAACTCGAATTTGGGTCAACTCTAGCTGGGAAGAAATTCGAACCATGTATTTGGGGGCCAGATAAGAAAGGAGTTAAAAAAAAAAAAAGTCAGTAGAATGAAAGTTGCGTCTCAGCTTTTGGAAAATTTGCCAATAATCCCCAAACACTTCTAACTTTGAACTTCCTGGGTGTGAGGTGGCAGCCTTCATACATATACATATATATTATAGATGGTAAAATATTCTTTAGAAGTACTCTCAGTGCTTGGACATTTCTTGGAAATTGAAGATAGTACGGGAAGCAATTTGAAATGTGTTCTTTCGTTTCAGTTACTTTTCAAAAGTATTTTAAATACCCATGACTATGTGATTCCTTTTTCAGAAGGAGTAGTGGGATAGCTACAGCTTTTTTGCTTAGCAGGACTGTGCCTCCATGAGATACAGGACAATTGTGTGGTTGTTGAAGTCACCCTGGGCTTCAGGCTGGTTCTTGCTTTGATTCAGTTTGATTCCGCTGACTTTGGCTGTCTTTGACTCTGTGCTAGTCACTGAGCCTTGGGCTTGGACAAAGAAATGAGAAAGACCTAGTTTCTGCTTCCCAGGTCCTTGAGCTATGAAACTTCAGGGAGGCATGAATTCTGACTTGAGGATCTGAGATGGCCTCGGGGGAGGTATGATTTCAGTTGAGTCTGATGGAAAGGTAGGGGCTCCGTAAATTTCAAATTGGGAGCATCTAGGCTGAGAGTATGAGTGCGTGTATGGGGTGTGTGTGTGTGTGGTGGGGTGTGTGGTGTGTGTGTAGCGGGGTGTCCAGGGAAAGGCAAAGAGCTTTTTTTACTGGGGTTTGGGTGCATGGTTTCTGGTGGTTGTGGTGGAAGAAGGTGATGGTGATACAAAAGCAAAAATAAAAAAAAGCTGTTAAAACCAGAGTCTCTTATGTATCAGGCTAAGATGTATGGAGTTTATTTATATACAATAATAAAGTCTCTGGAAGGCTTATTGTTTGTTTGTGATTGATGGATTCTTTTGTGAATATTAATTTCTTGGCAACTTTAAAAGAAATGTGTTATTCATGGAAGGTTTTAGAGGAGGGCTATATCATGAGCAGATATGAACTCTAAAAACATCCTGGCGGAGGAAGGCATTGGCTGGGAGGACCCCGGGGTCAGGGCGACCTCGTCGGAGACTGTGGCAGAAGTCCCAAGGAGGAGATGATGGTGCCTGAACCCAGGAAGAGATCATGGAGATGGGCTCATGACGGGATGTTTAGGAGAAGTGGAGAGCTCTTGGCTAGCCTGGGTGTCTGCTGTTGATGTCCTCCAAGCCTGGCTGATGGGTGATGCCAGAGGGAAGCCCAGGAATGTGGGGATGTGGGCAGGAGTGCATGCGGGGAGGGATCAGGAAAGAGGCAGGAGCACATGTGTGTGTCTGGAAGCCCAGGGAGGGGAGAAAGGACTTCAAGGATGAGTGGTCACAGGCTGGGTGCTCCGGAGAACCCATGGAAAATGAAGAGAGAGGAGGGTCTCTGTTTGTTGATGGCTTTGGCAAGAGCTTCAGAGCAGCGTGGTGTGCGTGGCAGTGGGCAGAAAGGTGAGTGCCGGGAAGTGCCAGAGGGTGCCTGGGCCCAGCATTCGGAAGCTGGTCTGTGGAGGGGAGGAGGGATGGGGCAGAGGAGGCCCAGGGCTCGGGCACGGGGGATGCATGTGCTCACCTCCTCCACTGCTGGTGGTGGGGCCCCAGCTTCCTTCCCTGGCAGCCCCACAGTTCCGGTCCTCCCTATTCCTGGTCCCCGTTGTGGGGTGAGCAAGGCCCTTCTTCATTCAGTATCCCAGATGTTTCCACGTGCTGTTTCTTCGGTCAGGAGTGGTCTTCCCCGGGTGGTTTCCAGGGCTGGCTCCTTTTCACCGATGCTCTTCACAGGGGCCTCTCCCACCCCGACCCTCTGCAGTTTCCTGCAACCCAGTCTCTCCTTTCTTCAGCGCTCACACCACTGTTGGAAATTATCTATTGTTTATTTGTTTCCAGTCTCTTCTCCAGCCCCTGAAATGTAAGTCCCGTGCTAGTGGGAACACCGTGGGCTCATTCATTCTTGTTCCCCAGCCCCCTAGGAGAGGGACCAACACAGAGAAAGCTCTCAGTGAATATTGGAGGGAAGGAGGGATGAATGAATGTCAACAGGACGACTCTGGTATTGCAAAGACTTCTGATGAGCAGGTCCTTTGAGAGCCCAGAGGGTGGGCCAAGGCAGCTGAGGCCCGTCCTGGGGTGTCGTCACATCAGATTCCTCGCAGGAATGCACTGAACTGCTTCCTTTCTCTGGGGAGCAGGGTGTCTCTCCTGGGAGCCTCTCCCTGTCATCCCTGTGGGTGGCCGATGCCCTTGTTCATGGTTCGTGTCCCCCGCACCCTCCCCGCTGCCACCTTGGAGAGTTGTGGGCCGTTTGCCTTCTCCTGCCCTTTCTGGGCTGCGGCTGACGTGACGCCCGCTGTGGCCCCCTCGTCTCCCTCTCTAGCGGAGGTGGGTCTGATTGGGGGAGCTGCACCAGCATAAGTGGACTGGGCTGGCCAGTCTGCACAGAGAGCTCCCAGTGGAAGGGCCTGGGCCAAGGTCCAGAACTCTTTAGAGGGACAAAGGGCTCCTGGGATGCCCACACTGCTACCCCGAGAGCAGCCCCATCTCTGTCGTTAGTGTAACTTCTTGGAGAATTCTTCCTTTCTGGGGAGCAGCAGTGGACAGCTGGCTTTCTTGGGGGATGAAGGTAGGGTGGTGTTACAAACTCAGTCTCTTGAGGGAGGAAAGGATTTTCGTTGGAGACGTGGACTTCCTTGGCCCCATTCCTGGGGAGCAGCAGGAGGGCGGCAAAGTTAGCTCGTGCTCTTGACTGTTTTTCTGCCCCCCAGCTCTCCTCAAGTGCAACTGAATAAGACCTTCAGAGGCTGAGGGCTGACCTTTTCAGCCAAGTGGGAGCAGGCGGCTGTAGCCGGGGCCACGGTCCCTCAGGAGCACTGCTTTCAGCCTGCGTCACTTGTTCCAGGTGTGGGGAGCCAGCCACTGACAGGGAGCTTAAACTCTCTCTGATGGCTCAGTTCCATCAGGGCCTGCCCGAACAGAAGGCAGAAACACAGCAGCTGAGCGTGTGCAGGAGCTCTGAGGGCTTGTGTTCTCTGTGTGTGCATGTCCTCGTGCGTCCTTGTGGGTCCCGAGACAGTTGCCACCCCCCATGGCACCTCCTATTCCCTGAGGAAGTGAAACGGTCCTATGGCTTGAGATGGATTTAGGTAGGGGGACCTCAAGGAAGAGACTGAAGGGGACTTCTTCCCCAGCCTGTGAGGACCGGCCATGCTGGTGTGATGCGTGAGGTTCCTGGACCCCTACCAGACTGGTGGACCCATGCGCACACACACAGAGCCACCCTGGAGCTCTCTTTGCGCATGTGCTCACGTAAAGTATGGCTCTGCAGACGTGCCAGTCTCTGCCACTTTAAATACTTGTAATGGCCTTGAAAGGCGCCAGAAGTGGAGTGGGAACTGGTAGATGGTGGGTCTCAGAGCGCTGCCTTTATCCCTGTCCCATCAGCTGTGCTCAGATCTGGGTCAGAGCCAAGGCCACGGGCAGTGAGGGCATGGGCGTCCAGGCGAAGCGATAGCGCTGCAGAAGCTACCAGTGTGCTCACCCCAGGACTGGCTCACACTCGGCCCCATGTGGGGAAGCTGTGTGTGGGGGTGACTTTTTAAGATACAGGCCTTGCTGTTTCAGTGAACTTTTCCTAAGGCGTATTAGACATAATGCGTCTGATGAACTTGGTTTATCAGTTAGTTGTTGCTGAGAAACAAACCATCCCCGAAATTAGTGGCTTTAGAGCAACAGTCATTGGTGTGTGTGTGAGTCTATCGATCAACCAGGAACTTCTGCTCTGGGCTCACTGGTGTATCTGAATTCAGCTGACATGTAGCCGGCGGTGGCTGCCTGGTCCGTCTGATTCTTCTCCACGCGTCTGCATCCTTCTGGAGGCTAGTCCAGGGCTGTTCTCACGGTGGTGGCAGGGTCCAGGAGTGGAAACAGAAATGCACACTTCCTCAAATCTCGGCTTATACCAAGTCACAATGGTCTCATGGGTCAAAGCAGGTCGCGTGGTTGAACCTGTAGTAGGAGCTAGAATGGTCTTCAAAGTGACAGGGCAAGAGGCATGGTAATAGGGAGGCCTGAATGCAGCTCATCTCCCATATTTGCGACCATCATTTACACTGCACAGGTTAAAAGACAGTTTCTCAGGCAGACCCTGTACTGGCACTTTCTGTGATGATCCATCATATATGATCTATATTTGTGCTGTTCAGTATGGTTGCCACCAGCCAGATCGCGACCACTGAGTATTTAAAATGTGGCTAGTGTGACTGAGGAACTAAGCGTGTGATTTTATTTAATTTTAATGAAATTAAGTTTAAATTTGAATAGCTACAGGTGGCTAGTGACAGCCCAGATTGAGGGGAAACCATCATGGGCCACTTGGGTGCAAGATGTTGCATGCCCGGCACGGGAGCGCACTGCTGGTTTAGGCATGGGTGTCTGCTCGGTGCTGAGATGTTCTCAAGCTTGCCCTTGGCAGGCGTGAGTTATGCTGTGGTCAGGAGAGGGAGGGGCCGGTGTTGACACCAGCCCTGAGTTTTCCTAGGTGGGGGTCCCCTCCCCCTGCTATACTTCTTCTCCTTGAGCCATCTCTGCCCATTTGCCTGCCATTCCCTCTGATAGGTGAAAAAGCTCTGAAGAACCTCTTCAAATTTTTCTTTCAAGAGGCTTTAAAGGCTACAGATCTCTAGGGGCCCAAGCAGGCTGTTGGGAACTGCATGGCCTCTCTGGGAATCCAAGGGGTGTTGACATCCCGGGGCCCGTGTGTTGGGAGCCCCTGGTGCCAGGGCAGGTGCAAGGCACTGTGTGGTCTTCCATTGGTCACCTCTGGGGGAGCCCTGGGGCTTGGTGCAGAGGGCCTGTCCTGCTTCCTGGCACCTTTTCCTGTCTGGATCAGTGGGCAGAGCAACACTGAGACCTCTGTGCTTTGTCAGACAGGCAGCTCTGGGTGCATATTTGTGCTCCAGGGGCCAGGCTGCCGATAGACCAGGCTGGCTGAGGTCATGGCTGGACTTGAACACATGGACTTGAATATCAGTCTCATATTTGCAATCTCTGGAAGGGGCCCAGGGGTCCTCTTTTGGGCACTGCTGTGCCCTCAGATGGACCATTAGGATGTAGGCTCTCCCAGGTGCAGGCCCCTGAGATGCAAGCAGGTGGTTCCTCACAGTCCTATGAAAATGTTAGTCAGGAACTTTCATCCCCAGTTTACAGATGAAAACACTGAGGCACAAAGTGGATGGAACTGTACTAAGTTCTAAGTGTCTGAGTCTACAACAGGTACTCAGACCCTATTCCAGGGCTTCCCCCCGTCGTGGGAATAGAGGGACTCTGTGCACATTCCCCCCAGCACCCCAGTTATGACTGCCATGGTGCTCTGGCCTCCCTGGCTCCGTGCTTGCTTTTCCATGGCTGCTCTTGTCATATCCAGCTGGGACTAGACTTACTGGTGAGCCAACCTCCCAGCAAGATGGGCAGTGAAGGAACCACTGTAGCAGCTTGCATGCTGCCTGGTACGTGTAGAATTCATGAAATTTGTGGAATGGGCATGAAGTGAAAGTTTGGAAGAGGAACTGGTTGGGAAAAACAATCGGGTTGAATTAACACTGTATCCTTTGAATTTGATTTTGGGTGACTGGATGGGCCAGGGCATGCCCGGGCAGCCCACGGACATCCCAGGCACTGGGGGAGTACAACGTGTGCAATATGGACTGGCCCAGTGTCCTCTGGAGGGGGTGGCTCAGGTGTGGGGCCTGCCTTTGGGAGCTGGAACACAGATATGGACCAGATGAAGGAAACATCCCAGACTTGAAAAAGTGGCCTATGCATTGAGACTCTGAGCTGCAAGTGACAGAAATCCAGCTCAAGCTGGCTTAGGCAGAAAAGGGTATTCTTTGGCCCATGAAACTGAAAAATCCAGGAGAAACAGGCTTCATAGGTGGACCCAGAGGCTTAAATGACATCATAGGGACTGTGCCCCACTCTTGGACCTGCTTGCTGGCTCCATTCTTGGGCAGATCTCCTTTAGGAGAAGCCAGATGGCTCATGCAGGGCTGCCGCTGAGAGATTTGGGCCCTGGTTAAAAAAAAAATATTCAGCAGCCCCGGCCATCACAAGAGTAGGTTTGCACTAATATATATATATATATTTTTTGCGGTACGCGGGCCTCTCACTGTTGTGGCCTCTTCTGTTGCGGAGCACAGGCTCCGGACGCGCAGGCTCAGCGGCCATGGCTCACGGGCCCAGCCGCTCCGCGGCATGTGGGATCTTCCCAGACCGGGGCACGAACCTATGTCCCCTGCATCGGCAGGCGGACTCTCAACCACTGCGCCACCAGGGAAGCCCGTGCACTAATATTTGATGTAGCTGGGCCCCAAGCTCCTTATGGGCTTCTGCTCCCTGGTAATTTATTCCAGCTTTCCATGCTCCCCTCCTGCCCTGGGCTTGCATCCTGACCCCTTGGTGACCACAGGGGAAAGAGCAGACCTCTCTCCCAGGTGCTCCACCAAAGTGTCAGGACAGTGCTCAGTCTAGGACCATCCTGGACCACCTGCTCACCCCTGAACCAGTCAGGATGCAGAGTTCTCGTTGGACTTGGGGTGAGATCACCCCAGCTGGAAAGAGGGTGGAGGAGGAGAGCTCATCCAGGAAAATCAAGTCCCTGGAACAAGACAGAGTCCCAAGCCTCAGGGAGGCTGTGAGGGTGCAGGCTGTTCAGTTACAGGGACTGAGGCTGGGCCTGCTCTGACCAGGGCAGTCAGTGGCCTCAGCTCACCATTAAGGGTCAAGGAGTCATAGCCCTGAGGAGCAGAGCCAGGTGGAGGGAACAGGGGTCCAGGGTTAGAGACCACCACCACATGTAGCAACCAGGACAGAACTCCCAGAACCTTCACTCCCATTGGGTGAAAGCAATAGGAAGAGAAAAGGAGCTTATCATGCAGGACACTTGTGGCCACAGGACCTGTTGGATGGCAGGAAGTGCTCCCTATGGTGGGAGAAACTTACCCAGGGGCTGGATGCTGCTGAGGGACATTGGGACTAAATACATGCCTTCCAGCCTTTGTTCTTTGGACCATGGAGGCAGACTTGAGTCCTTGCTCAAGGCCCATATGGGAGGGGGTAGCATTGGAGTTAGATGCCCTCCAAGGTCCCTTCCCACTTAAAGATGTTTCTCTCCCCCTCGTCTTCTCCACTGCTCAGATATCCGTGGGCTCCAAAGCTTTCTGGACCAGGCCTCGCGGCTGGGCCTTGATGTCTCTTTACAAAAGGTGGACAAGAACGTTAGCCACGTGTTCACCAGCCTCTTCACCACGATGAAGACAGAGGAGCTGAACCGCTACCGGGACACACTGCGCCGTGCCATCCTTCTGCTGAGCCCGCTGGGGGCACACTCCTTCATCAACGAGGTAGGTGGTGGGGCCTGGGGCCCAGGAGCGCTGCCCAGGGCTCCCTGGGGGGTGGCTCAGGTGGGCTGCAGGCACTGTCTGCTCGGGCATGGCTGAAGCGGACGTGGGGATCCCTGGATGCTGGGCCCACGGCACATACCATGAAGGAGGAGGCCCCAGCACAACTTGTCTCCTGACTGGTCCCTGACGGGTGACCCAACGCCTGCCCAGATGCTGAGAGGCTGGGGGCGGCTAGTGGGAAACCTGGTTATTAGTCACTGCCAGGGATTTTTGCAGCAAAATTGAGGCCGTTGTTTGTTGTTTTTTTCCATTTAATTTTCCTCTCTTTGTTGACAGGTGTAAGCCTCTAGGGATAAAATAAATTTCCAGCTCTTGGCAGAGGTGGGCAGCTCTGCTTTGGGATATGTTAGTACCCGGAGCAGGTGTTGTTTGCATGTTACCAAATGATACTTGGTGTACGTGCTTATTTTTTTGGTGCCTGGGATAATCAATGATTTTTTTCTAAACAACTTCATTAGGGGTCAGACCCACCAGTTTAACAAAGAATCCATGAATTTGGGAACAGAAAACTAGAAGTACTATATGAGCTGACGATGGGTGCGCCCTGGTGGTCTAATGGCAAAGAGGTGACAACCTGGAGTTGGCAGGTCCCTCTCAGGCCTGGGTAGGTCTTGGGGGACAGGCTGTGGGTGTGGTGTTCCTGGCAGCAGCGGTGGGCGGAAGGAGTCGGGGTGGCTGAATGCTCCTGGCGGTTTTCTTTCCAGCCCCGGGTACTTTGTTGGCCCTCTCTGATTGAATGTAAAATGAAGTGAAAGGCAGAATTATACTAATTCCATTTGATGTCCCTTGCTTGTTTCCTCTGCTTTATTCTCTAATTAATTATTACTCGAAATGCTACCTCATGCATCAGGAGCCAGCACGAAGCCCACTGCTGGAGAACTTAAAATTTGGGAACGCTTAATTTGGTGCAGTTGGCCGGCAGCCCTGCCGCTCTGGGCTAATCAGGCCCCGGATCACGCTGGTGGTCAGCCAGGCTGTGAGGTCCCGGCGATGCTCGGCATTTTCACCAGAACACATTTCTCTGTATGAAGTCATTCAGGCCGGTAATGGGCAGGCTAGGATTAGCGCTAATGTGTCCAAGGCTTTCTCAGAATGTTCCCAGCAGTGTCCGTGCCAGTGTCTGCTCCTAGGAAAGCTTTTCTCCTTGCTAAAAGGCTGGTGGAGTCTGCTCTGGGGCTGGTGTCTGCTAAGTGTTGCCGGGCCCCTGCCCTCCCCTCTCCTCGCCAATCCCTCTCCTCCTCTCCTTGCTTCCTTTCCTCCCGGCTACTGCTCTGCTGAACGTTGGTTTTGGATGTAAGCAACTTTGGGGTCGAGTCCAGCTCCCCCACTTACTCTGTGTGTGACCTTGGGTCATTTGCCTCACCTCTGTAACCTCAGTGTCTGCATCTGAAAGTAGGGATGGAGGTGGTGACGGACACATAGCCTCTCGAGAAGCATCCGTGCTTGTTCACTGTTCACATTCATCATTTCCCTTTCAGATGAATTCAGCTCTTGCCCTGTTTCTAGGCCCTGCAAGGATTTAACACATAACCAAGACTGGCCTAAAGGTATTATTTCCAAGTGGTTAATTATGCAAATTCCTGCAGTGTTGGATACACTTGGCTTGGCTTTGGCCGGTTGCCTTCTTGATCTCCCAGACCGTGTTTGCAAAGCCTTTGCTTTGCTGGGTGCTGCGGAGCTGGGGTTGCCCCTGGAGTGGCTGCTCTTGTTTTTGGCTGCACCTCGCGGTGCAACCTCTTAGTTCCCCGGCGAGGGATCAAACCCGGGCCCCTGGCGGTGGAATCGCAGAGTCCTAACCACTGGACCGCCAGGGAAGTCCCCTGGAGTGGCTGCTCCACATTAATGTCAGGCAAGAATGACAAGACCCTGGGAGGGGTGGCCAGAGATTGTAGGGGAGGACAGCACCTGGGCTTCATTGCTTCCAGCTCCAGCTTGCTCGGAGTCTTGGTTTCTGGCCCCACGTGCCTGCTGTCAGGAGGAGGGAGGGTACCATCATTTCCTGGGTGCCCGCCATGAGCCTGGCCCTCTGTGTGCCATCTCTAATCCTAACACTTTGAAAATGAAGCAACTGGAGCTGAAGAACTTAAATGCCTTGCTTAAGGTCATGCAAGCAGCCACCCGGGGTTTGAACAGGACTCAAGTCCAGAATGACCCACTCCAGAGCCCCTCTGTGCCATGTTACAGGCACATCTCGCCTTATTACGGTGTCTTTCGCCAGTTGAAGGTTTGTGGCAGCCCTCTGTTGTCAGATGATGCCTAGTAGTTTTTAGCAATAAAGGATTTTTAAATTAGGATATGTACTTTGTTTTTTTAGACATCTGTTGCACACTTAATAGACTACAGTATAGCGTAAACATAACTTTTATATGTACTGGGAAACCAAAAAATTCATGTGACTTGCTTTATTGCACTATTCGCTTTATTGTGGTGGTCTGGAACCAAACTGACGATATCTCTGAGGTCTGCCTGTATGGAAAAGACAAGCATAGGAGTTACTGTGCTGGGTAAAGCAGGGCCATGCTGGTTTCATGGGGGAAGGTATAATTCAGTTGCCTCTGTCCAGCGTCCGGCAAAGGTTTTTAGGGTGTTTATGCTCAAAGAATTTTACTGCATCTGTTAAGCGTGGTAGGGGAAGGAGCCTGGATTCTGGAGGTGAACGTGTCCTGTATGGCTGGCCAGCCCAGCAGGTCCTCCAGGAGAGACTTGGAGATGCCAATCCCAGAACAAAACCTTTGTTCACTGCACACAGGCATTGCTTGGGCTTGTTGAGAAGAGTAACCCAACCTCTTCTTTGTTGTGACAAGGACAGAGGATGTTCACGAGGGTGACCCACTGCCAGGACATGTCCTGAATTTTATGAAACACAAAACATTGGTGTGGGGAAGTGAATGGCCTCAGAGCCCCACCGCTACTGATGACATGTAGGTATTGTGTCCGATCAGGCCTGGTATGGACAAGTTCCAGTAGGACTGGGTTGTGTGGTACTCCTAGCTGTACCTCCTCCCCTTTCCCACTAAAAAGCCTGGCTGATGGGAGTGAGGGAGGGAGATATAGTTCTGCTTGAATTGTTTACGTTTTGCTGCATGTGAATCTGTTGGGAAGGCCGGTGCTTTCGCTGTCGTTAATGACAAATTCTACATGACATGGACGTGGCTGTCTGGGACCTGCCAGGCTGTTCATATGCTGTGCTGGGAGGTCCACTCAGTCACTGGGGGTTTGTGTGGGGCTCGGCCTGGGGGCCTATGCACCGCTGGCCTCTCTGTGATCCCACTTTGCAAGGGGCTGCCCTTGCCAGGGGTTGTGGGCTTGGGGAGTCTAGCCTAGATGGTGGGTGAGAAGAGGGGTGTGCCGCACGCTGAGGCACTGGGATCTGCTTGGGGGGCCCTGTGGGCTCATACAACGGGCCCTGCCTCAAGCTCCCTCAGCTTTTATCACTCAGTCTTGAATCCACATTGCCTCCTCCGAGACCTCTTTTTATCACAGTGTTAATATTATCACCGCATCAATGCATTATCTTTAAAAGGCTCCCGTTGGGGAGACTGGGCTCAGGGGTGACAGAACTCCCGTCTCCTGGTTCCAGACTTGGAGCCCCGCAGGGTGCTGCCCTTGGGGGGCTGTGAGGGCACAGGCCATGGAGGGAAGCCTTGCATGGGCTCGGCACTGGGACTCTCAGAGTGAGGCACCTTCCAGTCACCCCTAATTGGGACTGAGTTGGACGCATCCTATCCTGAGCTGGGCCTTGGTTCTTCTCTGGACCATTGTCTGCCAAGTGGGGATTTAGTGGATGGGGACAGCCATCTATGATGCTATACTCATGTAGCCTGTCAGCCCAAACCAGCCAGGGCAGGTGGGAATGTCAGTGTCCTCTCCTCACTCACTCCAGGACTGTGGAAGTCCTAAAGTGATCAAGGTGACAGCTGCTGAGAGGGGCTGAGGCCAGGGGTCTTGCTCCTGGCTGATGGAGCCACCTCCCCTCTGTTCAGGGGTTCCTTCTTTCGTTTGTCCAGCATTTAATGAGCCCGAGTGCTGTGCTAAGTTCTATGCCGGGCACTAAGGCTTCTGTCTCTGCTCTCTTGGAGCTCCCAGCTTGGTGGGGAAGACAGAGGTGTAAACAAACCCCTTCACCTATAAAAGCAGAGGTGTGGACCAGGTCCTGTGAGAGCACCGAGGATGGAGCCATGTCCTCTGGTCCGGGAGAGATGGGGTGGCCAAGGGGGTCAGGGACCCTCCCTGGAGTAGGTGACACTGGGTCTGGGTCTATAGGGATGAACTTTGATTAACCTCATGGTCAAGGTGGGGCTGGAGACAGGGGTCTGGAGAGCCCTAGGATCTTCAGGGATGTGTGTGGTGAGGTTGCTGCAGTGGGTGTGCAGGGTGGGGAGTGGTGGGGCTGCGGCTGGGATGGCAGCAGGAAGGGGTTCCCTATTCCAGGGGTGGGGAATCCAAACTTCGGGACCGGTTTGTTCTTGGTTTGTTCTTTTCAGGGTCTTCGAGGTTAATAGTCCATAGTGGCCTCCAGAACCACAGCCCCAGCTGTTGAGGGGTGTGTACATCTCACTGTTATTTCTTCTCCAGGTCAGGTTTGATGGGGAGCCCTCCAGTCCACAGTCCATTTTGGCCCCGGGCTTCATCTCATCTTCCTGAAGGAGAGTCTCTCCATCCGTTCATCAGCTGTCCATGTGTCTGTGTGTCCATCCGTCTGTCCATCCATCCATTTGTGTGTTCATGCATCAGTCCTTCAGTCTATCCATCCATCCACCCACCCAGTCATCCATGCAGCCAGTACAGATTGGGTGTCTACTATGGACCAGGAACCATATCAAGTACTGGCTGGGAACACAGTAGTGGTGCCTTCTCCTGGGGACCTGCCATGGTGTCGAACATTGTGGCTACACCGTGGCCGTGGTCCTGCTGGGCACTCGCCGTGGTGGCCAAGAGGGGGCGCCTCAGGGCTCTCATCCATCAGAGCCTCCTCTGGAGGTGTGCAGAGAGGGGGGACTCCAGGACTTTGTCCTTTCAGCTCTCATTCGTTATTTCTGTGCTTCTGTCTCTAGCTGTACTTGGGCTTCCCTCTTTCCTTTTGTCTCCTCTTTCTTTCTCTCCTCTCCCTCCCAGTCTGTTTTGTTTTACTGGAAAAAGTAGAAAAATTAAGCTATTTTAAGCATTTATGGAGAAGAATTGCCACTGCTTGCTGACAGTTCATGAGGCAGACACCGTGCCCTGCCCCCGCCCTGCAGTCCGAGCGCCGTCCAGCCCTGTGCAGCCTGTCCCTCCCACGGGAGTGTGACCCCCTCAAGGGCAGGGACTGCGTGGTGTCCACTGTTTTATCTTCCAAGAGCAGCACAAGTCTTGGCCCGCAGTGGCTGTTGAGGGAATGATGAGTGGATATTTTATATTTCTTCCAATAGAAAGCTACGTTTTCTTGTATATTCCTCAGTTGCCTTGTTTTGGTTGGTCATCAGGTCCTTGGCCAGCCCATCAGCAAGGGCTTTGGTCTTAAAACTTCTGCTCTTTGGAAGGCTTAAGTTTGCTTCAGAGCCCTGCCTTTGGCCTGGTGTTAGTTCCTCGGTTAGCGAATGGGGTGAGCTCTTCCTGCAGGTGGCACGTGGTACCACAGGGGGAGAGCAGTGTGCGGGGAGGTGAGTGGGTTGGGAGAGGGCTGGCAATAAGCAGCAATGCAGGCAGGTGTGGGAGACTGGACACACACACACACGGACGCACACACGGATACAGGCTGATACAGTGAGACCGCCAACCAGCCACATACTCTGGTACAAGCAGACCCTCAGACTAGCACAGCCTAAGAGGCACTGATACACACACATACGCACGCACGCACACACACACACACACACACACACACACACACCCTGAAAGGCGCTGCTGTTGGCAGAGCAGTCTGGGGAAGGCATTGCAATGTTGGGAAAGAAATAGCACCGAGTGACGGTTGCAGCTCATGGCTTTTGCCTCTGCGGTTAGAATGACACCAGGGATCTCTTTCTATACCGAGAAGGATGAGAGAAAGAACAGGAAGGGAGCATGTTCGGAGGATAGCTCCCCATTGCTCTGGGAGTGGGGGTCATCGTTTACCCAGGCTGGGGGGAGTAGGTGAATGTGAAGGGACAAAGGTGGACAGGGCCACTTCCAAGCATCCCTCCCCACCCCAACCTGGACTGGCTTCCCAGGCAAGGGGTGTGGCTGGAGGCCAATTTAATCTTTATTAGAAGCACAGCCAGGGTTAACGCCTGGCTCCGAGTCAGTTGCTTCTCAGAGTTTGCTGCAGTGACTGAGTTTGCTCCTACAATTTGAATATAAAGACTGTGCTTTTAAATACATTCATAGCAAAGGTAATTAAGTGATTGCAATGTTCTGTTGTCCCACACGATACATGCAAATATTTCTCACTCCAACATGGTAAATCTTCAGCAGATGACTTTATCACTCAGAGCTAGGATAATTCTGTGCCATTTAAGTATCATTTGTCAGAATGTTTAAAATTACTAATTAATTATAGAAGATTAAGTTTTAAATGTGGCCCTGCATTTGCATTTAATTATATCCTACTGTTTACGGATTTTAAAGCCTTAGTAGTTTAGCAAAAGTACAACGAGCCTGAGAAATTCTTTTTTTTTCCCTTTAGAAATTCTTAGAAATGAGCTCAGGAGGAAGAGATATTCAGTAGAGTTTGTTCTGGCAGGTTTGGAGCTCTGCGATGCTCAAGGCAGCTGGAATTTGGGGCCTGGCTGAGATGGGGAAGGGAGCAGACAGCTGTCCCCCCAGGGCCTGTGTCCAGGTCACTGTCTCCTCGCTTCTCTGTTCCCATACCCCTCTTATCCTTCTGAACCCTGTGCACCTGTTGCCGAAATCTCGGCTTCTCTGTGCACTGATGCCAAACAGAAATACGGAGACAGAGATTTTGGAGGAAGAGAGAGATGGCTTTATTTTTCTGCCAGGCAGAAGGGAACACACAGCAGGCTAGCGCCTCAAGAACTGTGCCCCCCTACTCCTTCGGGAATCAGAGAAGATTTTATATGTGGGGCTCACAGTCCGGGGTATATGATAAACATCAAAGTAGTGAAGGTCTTGCATTCTTCGTCTTCCTGCATTATTTCAAAACAGTCACAGCTGGCATCAGGCGGCCCAGTAATTGGGTCCGTTTGTCTCGACCTTTTTTTCTGAAATGCAAATGCTACAAGGGGGTGATTTGCTACAAGGGAGTGCAGGATGTAATTCACATAGTGTTAAAGAGTAATAGGTTAGCTTTGTGAAGTATAAATCTAGTTACAGATTAGTAACAGTTAAAAGAAAAAACAACAACTAGGAGTGATTAACTCTTTCAGACTAGATTATGTTTCTTCTTTAGCCTGTTCACTGTTCTCTTTGTTTTCCTTGTTCTCAGGAGAGGGAAAACTTCATTTCTATTTTTGCTGCAACACACCCTGGGAAAGCCATTGAGGGCTTGCAGGGCGCTGCAGCACCCTGGGCATACCTCCATGGTCACCCTCACCGCAGGGCCCACAGCCAGCCCCCACTGTGCTGTGAGCGTGTTTGTCTCTCTCCCCATGGAACCTAGGAGCAGGTGAGGCCAGGAGCTGGGACTGGGACATATTCATCTTTGTTAATGGCCTTTCTGGAGGCTGTGGATGATGGTTTTCAAAGGGATGGATGCAAGGCAGACTCCCAGGAGCCCTGACTCCTGCCCCAGGCAGATATTCTCTGCACGCTTAGTTACGCAGTGGGCACAGAGTAAACACATTCTTAAGGTTCAGGCCAAGCAGGGGCACCTGAGTAAGAGATTGTTTTGAAAGAATGAAATGTTTGGTTTTTAAATTTCAAAGGAGCATCCAACCTTTCCTCGAGGGAAATGCTTGAATGTGGCTGGACCTTCTGGAGTTCGTTCGCTGTTTGAGTGCTGTTTCTATTTCAGGTTGCATTTTGAATCTGCCACACCATTCCTGGTGCTCAGGGAAGCCTTACTCAGCTGTCTGGGAGGCCTGTCTGCTCCTTTCTGGGGGTGAAGAGAGGGATCTTGAACCTGACGCATGGGCCTGGAGATACCTGGTGTTCTTTTCTTCCTCTGTGGACCATTAAATAGCCTGCAGAGTGTCAGTTCCTCCCTGCAGGGGTCTCTGTGGCTTATTAGCAGGTAGCCCCTGGGGCTGGGGAGGCGGCAGGCATGGGAAATAGGCATTTACAAAGGGAAACAGCCTGCAGCAGTGGAATGACTCAATTACCCTTTCTGCTTCTGGATCCCTAAGGGTGTTCAGGTTGGGGAGGCTTCCCCTGAAGTGGTGAGTCAGCCCTTTGTTGATTGAAGGGCTGGGTGGGGAGCCCAGTGGGAAAGGAGCAGAATTTCCTCGGCACTGTGGGAAACCACGGGAAGGCTGGGGTGTTAAAGGGAGGCAGAGTTGAGGCGCGGATTCATCTCACAGACGCTGTCTGTGCCGTGCAGCCCATATCTGGTGCCATCCTCTGCATGCTATCAAATGGGGCCCTTGCTTGGTGCCATCAGGAACTTGGCCTTGGTAGTCTGCCTTTTGCGTCCAAGCTGCCGGTCGGCTTGGAGAATAGGCCTCTGCATCAGGTAGCTGGTGCAGCGCCACAAACCATCGCCAAACTCAGTGTCGTGAAACAATAATACTCATACTAATGAGTCTCCTCGTCAGCAGACCTGGGTCAGATGTGACTGATCTTGTCTGGGCTTGCTCATTCGTCTGTGGTCAACTGGCCGTTCAGCTGGGGCTGGCCGGTTAGGATGGTGGTGGGCTGGCTGTGAGTTGAGGACTGGTGACCAGGCCTCGGGTCTCTCATCACCAGTTGCTAGCCCACACCTATTCATTGGGCGCCAGCGGAGTTTCAAGAGAGCAAATGTTAAGTGCTCAGGGCTGCTCAAGGCCTAGGTTCAGACCTGGTGCATCGTGGCTTCTGCCATGATCTCTTGGCCAAAGCAAGCCACAAGCCTGGATTTAAGGGCCAGGTGAAGGAGACGCTGGGGAAATTCCTCTAGGGGGAACTGCAAGGCTACATTGCAAAGGGAGTGGAAACAGTAAAGGATGGTGAGTTTGGATGGGGCCAAAGTGGATGGGGCCACTTTGTAATCTGTTTACCATTCCCAGATGGGCTTCCTGGGAGGAAGGTCTATGGGTGACAGGGGCCATATGCCTCCTTTCTTGAACTTTGTTTTGTTTTTGTTTTTTTTTGACACCTTTATTGGAGTATAATTGCTTTACAGTGGTGTGTTAATTTCTGCTGTATAACAAAGTGAATTAGCTATATGTATACATATATCCCCATATCCCCTCCCTCTTGTAGCTCCCTCGAACCCTCCCTATCCCACCCCTCGAGGTGGTAACAAAGCACCCAGCTGATCTCCCTGTGCTGTGCGGCTGCGTCCCACTAGCTAGCTATTTTACATTTGGTTGTGTATATATGTCCATGCCACTCTCTCACCTCATCCCAGCTTACCCTTTCCCCTCCCTGTGTCCTCAAGTCCATTGTCTACGTCTGCATCTTTATTCATGTCCTGCCCCTACGTTCTTCAGAACCTTTTTTTTTTTTTTAGATTCCATATATACGTGTTAGCATATGGTATTTGTTTTTCTCTTTCTGACTTACTTCACTCTATATGAAAGTCTCTAGGTCCATCCACCTCACTACAAATAACTCAATTTTGTTTCTTTTTATGGCTGAGTAATATTCCATTGTATATATGTGCCACATCTTCTTTACCCATTCATCTGTCAATGGACACTTAGGTTGCTTCCATGTCCTGGCTATTGTAAATAGTGCTTCAATGAACATTGTGGTACATGTCTCTTTTTGAATTATGGTTTTCTCAGGGTATATGCCCAGTAGTGGGATTGCTGGGTCGTATGGTAGTTCTCTTTTTAGTTGCTTAAGGAACCTCCATACTGTTCTCCATAGTGGCTGTATCAATTTACATTCCCACGAACAGTGCAGGAGGGTTTCCTTTTCTCCACACCCTCTCCAGCATTTATTGTTTGTAGACTTTTTATGATGGCCATTCTGACCAGTGTGAGGTGATACCTCATTGTAGTTTTTGTTTTTGTTTTTTTAAATAAATTTATTTATTTATTTTTGGCTGCATTGGGTCTTTGTTGCTGCGTGCGGGCTTTCTCTAGTTGTGGTGAGTGGGGGCTACTCTTCGCTGTGGTGCATGGGCTTCTCCTTGCGGTGGCTTCTCTTATTGCGGAGCACGGGCTCTATGTGCACGGGCTTCAGTAGTTGTGGCACGTGGGCTCAATAGTTGTGGCTCACGGGCTCAATAGTTGTGGCTTGTGGGCTCTAGAGCGCAGACTCAGTAGTTGTGGTGCATGGGCTTAGTTGCCCCATGGCATGTGGGATCTTCCTGGACCAGGGTTTGAACCCATGACATTGGCAGGCGGATTCTTAACCACTTCGCCACCAGGGAAGTCCCCTCATTGTAGTTTTGATTTGCATTCCTCTAATGATTAGTGATGTTGAGCATTCTTTCATGTGTTTGTTGGCAATCTGTATATCTTCTTTGGAGAAATGTCTATTTAGGTCTTCTGCCCATTTTTGGATTGGGTTCTTTGTCTTTTTGATATTGAGCTGCATGAGCTGCTTATTTATTTTGGAGATTAATTCTGTCAGTTGCTTTGTTTGCAAATATTTTCTCCCATTCTGAGGGTTGTATTTTCATCTTGTTTATGGTTTCCTTTGATATGCAAAAACTTTAAAATTTCATTAGGTCCAATTTACTTATTTTTGTTTTTATTTCCCTTTCTCGAGGAGGTGGGTCAAAAAGGACCTTGCTGTAATTTATGTCATAGAATGTTCTGCCTATGTTTTCCTCTAAGAGTTTGTTAGTGTCTGGCCTTACATTTAGGTCTTTAATCCATTTTGAGTTTATTTTGAGTATGGTGTTAGGGGGTGTTCTACTTTCATTCTTTTACATGTAGCTGTCCAGTCTTCCCAGCACCACTTATTGTAGAGGCTGTCTTTTCTCCATTGTATATTCTTGCCTCCTTTATCAAAGATAAGGTGATCATATGTGTGTGGGTTTATCTCTGGGCTTTCTATCCTGTTCCATTGATCTATCTTTCTGTTTTTGTGCCAGTACCATACTGTCTTGATTACTGTAGCTTTGTAGTATAGTCTGAAGTCAGGGAGCCTGATTCCTCCAGCTCCATTTTTCTTTCTCAAGATTGCTTTGGCTATTAGGGGTCTTTTGTGTCTCCATACAAATTGTGAAATGTTTTGTTATAGTTCTGTGAAAAATGCCATTGGTAGTTTGATAGAGATTGCATTGAATCTGTAGATTGCTTTGGGTAGTATAGACATTTTCATAATGTTGATTCTTCCAATCCAAGAACATGGTATGTCTCTCCATCTGTTTGTATCATGTTTAATTTCTTTCATCAGTGTCTTATAGTTTTCTGCATACAGGTCTTTTGTCTCCTTAGGGAGGTTTATTCCTAGGTATCTTATTCTTTTTGTTGCAATGGTAAATGGGAGTGCTTCCTTAATTTCTCTTTCAGGTTTTTCATCATTAGTGTACAGGAATGCAAGAGATTTCTGTGCATTAATTTTGTATCCTGCTACTTTACCAAATTCATTGATTAGCTCTAGTAGTTTTCTGGTAGCATCTTTAGGATTCTCTATGTATAGTATCATGTCATCTGCAAACAGTGGCAGTTTTACTTCTTTTCTGATTTGGATTCCTTTCACTTTTTCTTCTTCTCTGATTGCCGGGGCTAAAACTTCCATAACTATGTTGAGTAATAGTGGAAAGAGTGGGCAAACTTGTCTTGTCCCTGATCTTAGTGGAAATCTTTTCAGTTTTTCACCATTGAGAACTATGTTGGCTGAGGGTTTGTCATATATGGCCTTTATTATGTTGAGGAAAGTTCCCTCTATGCCTACTCTCTGGAGGTTTTTTTTTATCATAAGTGGTGTTGAATTTTGTGGAAAGCTTTTTCTGCATCTATTGAGATGATCATATGGTTTTTATCCTTCAATTTGTTAATGTGGTTTATCACATTGATTGATTTGCGTTTATTGAAGAATCCTTGCATTCCTGGGAGAAAGTCCACTTAATCATGGTGTATGATCCTTTTAATGTGCTGTTGGATTCTGTTTGCTAGTATTTTGTTGAGGATTTTTGCATCTATGTTCATCAGTGATACAAGCCTGTAGTTTTCTTTTTTTGTGACATCTTTGTCTGGTTTTGGTATCAGGGTGATGGTGGCCTCATAGAATGAGTTTGGGAGTGTTCCTCCCTCTGCTATAGTTTGGAAGAGTTTGAGAAGGATAGGTGTTAGCTCTTCTCTAAATGTTTGATGGAATTTGCCTGTGAAGCCATCTGGTCCGGGGCTTTGGTTTGTTGGAAGATTTTTAATCACAGTTTCAATATCAGTGCTTGTGATTGGTCTGTTTATATTTTCTAGTTCTTCCTGGCTCAGTCTCGGAAGGTTGTGCTTTTCTAGGAAATTGTCCATTTCTTCCAGGTTGTCCGTTTTACTGGCATATAGTTGCTTGTAGTAATCTCTCATGATCCTTCATATTTCTGCAGTCAGTTGTTACTTTTCCTTTTTCGTTTCTAATTCTGTTCACTTGAGTCTTCTCCCTTTTTTTTTTGATGAGTCTGGATAGTGGTTTATCAATTTTGTTTATCTTCTCAAAGAACCAGGTTTTAGTTTTATTGCTCTTTGCTATTGTTGCCTTCATTTCTTTTTCATTTATTTCTGATCTGATCTTTGTGATTTCTTTCCTTCTGCTAACTTTGCGTTTTTTTTGTTCTTCTTTCTCTAATTGCTTTAGGTGTAAGGTTAGGTTGTTTATTTGAGATTTTTATTGTTTCTTGAGGTAGAATTGTCTTGCTATAAACTTCCCTCTTAGAACTGCTTTTGCTGCATCACATAGGTTTTGGGTCATCGTGTTTTCATTGTCATTAGGTTCTAGGTATTTCTTGATTTCCTCTTTGATTTCTTCAGTGACCTCTTGGTTAGTTAGTAGCATATTGTTTAGCCTCCCTGTGTTTGTATTTTTTACAGTTTTTTTTCCTGTAATTGATATGTAGTCTCATAGCGTTGCGGTTGGAAAAGATACCTGATACAATTTCAATTTTCTTAAATTTACCAAGGCTTGATTTGTGACCCAAGATATGATCTATTCTGGAGAATGTTCCATGAGCACTTGAGAAGAAAGTTTGTTCTGTTGTTTTTGGATGGAATGTCCTATAAATATCAATTAAGTCCCTCTTGTTTAATGTACCATTTAAAGCTTGTGTTTCCTTATTTATTTTCATTTTGGATGATTTGTCCATTGGTAAAAGTGGGGTGTTAAAGATCCTTGCTGGGTAGAGTAATCGTGGTTGTAGGTTTTTCCCTTTCATCACTTTAAATATGTCCTGCCACTCCTTTCTGGCTTGCAGGGTTTCTGCTGAAAGATGAGCTGTTAACCTTATGGGGATTCCCTTGTATGTTATTTGTTGCTTTTCCTTGCTTCTTTTAATATTTTTTCTTTGTATTTAATTTTTGATAGTTTGATTAATATGTGTCTTGGCGTGTTTCTCCTTGGATTTATCCTGTATGGAGCACTCTGTGCTTCCTGGACTTGATTGACTATTTCCTTTCCCATATTAGGGAAGTTTTCAACTATAATGTCTTCAAATATTTTCTCAGGCCCTTTCTTTTTCTCTTCTTCTGGGACCTCTATAATTCGAATGTTGTGTTTACTGTTGTCTCAGAGGTCTCTGAGACTGTCCTCAATTCTTTTCATTCTTTTTTCGTTATTCTGCTCTGTGGTAGTTATTTCTACTATTTTATCTTCCAGGTCACTTATCCGTTCTTCTTGCCTCAGTTATTCTGCTATTGATTCCTTCTAGAAAGTTTTAAATTTCATTTATTGTGTTGTTCATCATTGTTTGTTTGCTCTTTAGTTCTTCTAGGTCCTTGTTAAAGCCTTTCTTGTATTTTCTCCATTCTCTTTCCAAGATTTTGGATCATCTTTCCTATCATTACTCTGAATTATTTTTCAGGTAGCCTGCCTATTTCTTCTTCATTTGTTTGGTCTGGTGGGTTTTTTACCTTGTTCCTTCCTCTGCCGTGTATTTCTCTGTCTTCTAATTTTGCCTAATTTACTGTGTTTGGGGTCTTCTTTTCGCAGGCTGCAGGTTCACAGTTCTCGTTGTTTTTGGTGTCTGTCCCCAGTGGCTAAAGTTGGTTCAGTGGGTTGTGTAGGCTTCCTGGTGGAGGGGACTGTTGCCTGTGTTCTGGTGGCTGAGGCTGGATCTTGTTTTTCTGGTGGGCAGGACCACGTCCAGTGGTGTGTTTTGGGGTGTCTGTGAACTTACTTTGATTTCAGGCAGCCTCTCTGCTAATGGGTGGGGTTGTGTTCCTGTCTTGCCAGTCATTTGGCATGGGGTGTCCAGCACTGGAGCTTGCTGGTCATTGAGTGGAGCTGGGTCTTAGCGTTGAGATGGAGAGCTCTAGGAGAGCTCTTGCCGATTGATATTATGTGGGCCCAGGAGGTCTCTGGTGGACCAGTGTCCTGAACTCGGCTGTCCCGCCTCAGAGGCTCAGGCCTGACACCTGGCTGGAGCACCAAGATCCTGTCAGCCACACGGCTCAGAAGAAAAGGGAGAAAAGAAAAAGAAAGAAAAAAAAAGTTATTAAAATAAAAAAAAGTAATTAAAAAGAAAAAGAAGAGAGCAACCAAACCAATAAACAAATCCACCAATGATATCAAGCACTAAAAAGTATACTAAAAACAAAAAACAAAAAAACCCCAAAAATGAACAGATAGAACCCTGGAACAAATGGTAAAAGTAAACCTATACAGACAAAATCAAACAAAGAAGCATACACATACACACTCACAAAATGAGAAAAAGGAAAAATAAAAAATATATAAAGGAAGAGAGCAACCAAATCAATAAACAAATCTACCAATGATAATAAGCTCTAAATACTAAACTAAGATAAACATAAAACCAGAAACAAATTAGACACAGAAAGCAAACCCCAAGTCTACAGTTGCTCCCAAAGTCCATCACCTCAATTTTGGGGTGATTCGTTGTCTATTCAGGTATTCCACAGATGCATTGTGCATCAAGTTGATTGTGTGGATTTAATCCGCTGCTCCTGAGGCTGCTGGGAGAGATTTCCCTTTCTCTTCTTTGTTCGCACAGCTCCCGGGGTTCTGCTTTGTATTTGGCCCCGCCTCTGCGTGTAGGTCGCTGGAGGGCGTCTTTTCCTTGCCCAGACAGGAGGGCGTTAAAGGAGCAGCTGATTTGGGGGCTCTGGCTCACTCAGGCCGTGGGGAGGGAGGGGTGCGGATGCGGGGTGAGCCTGTGGCGGCAGAGGCCAGCAGGAGATTGCACCAGCCTGAGGCGTGCCGTGCGTTCTTCCGGGGAAGTTGTCCTTGGATCCTGGGACCCTGGCAGTGGCGGGCTGCACAGGCTCCCCGGAAGGGAGGTGTGGATAGTGACCCGTGCTTGCACACAGGCTTCTTGGTGGTTGGCAGCAGCAGCCTTAGCGTCCCATGCTCGTCTCTAGTGTCTGTGCTGATAGACGCGGCTCGCGCCCGTCTCTGGAGCTTGTTTAGGCAGTGCTCTTAATCCCCTCTCCTTGTGCACCGCGAAACAATGGTCACTTGCCTCTTAGGCAGTTCCAGACTTTTTCCCAGACTCCTTCCCGGCTAGCTGTGGCGCACTAGCCCCCTTCAGGCCGCGTTCATGCCGCCACCCGCAGTCCTCTCCCTGGGATCTGACCTCCGAATCCCGAGCCTCTCAGCTCCCAGCCCCCGCCCGCCCTGGCGGGTGAGCAGACAAGCCTCTCGGGCTGGTGAGTGCTGGTAGGCACCAGTCCTCTGTGTGGGAATCTCTCCGCTTTGCCCTCCGCACCCCTGTTGCTGCGCTCTCCTCCATGACTCCGAGGCTTCCCCCACACCTACCCCCAGTCTCTGCCAGTGAAGGGGCTTCCTAGCGTGTGGAGACTTTTTCTCCTTCACTGCTCCCTCCCTGAGGTGCAGGTCCCGTCCCTATTCTTTTGTCTCTGTTTTTTCCTTTTTTTCTTTTGCCCTACCCAGGTATGTGTGGAGTTTCTTGCCTTTTGGGAGGTCTGAGGTCTTCCGCCAGCGTTCAGTGGGTGTTGTGTAGGAGTTGTTCCACATGTAGGTGTATTTCTGATGTATCTGTGGGGAGGGAGGTGATCTCCATGTCTTCCTCCTCTGCCATCTTGAAGGTCCTCTTGAACTTTGTTTTGACCTTGGTCAACTTTGGGGTGAGAGTGGCAAGGTGGGGGATGTGGAACAGCAGGAGAGATGGAAAACAGGCCTTTATCAAACTCGCTTATTTAGACCCATGAACTCACCGAATCTCCTCAGCAATGCTGGAAAGGAAGGGCTGTCACAGAGCTCTGGAGCCTGGGGGATTTAGAGATTTGCTTGTGCTCCCACAGATAGAGTGACAGGGCTGGGATGGGAATTCAGAACTCCTTGACTCACAGCCCAGATCTTTTCGACTACATGCCACTGGGAGAAGGAGGAAGCTTGCTGCCTTTGACAGATCAAGGGGAAGCCCATTTTCCTCCTATAATCTGACAAATGGTGGGCTCGATAATTGCCATTGAAGAGCAGGTGGGGTCGGGTTCCAGAAGGTGGACTGGATACCTCTGAGAGTTCATCTGGGGAACGAGGGATCCCTCTCGCCCCATCGCGGTCCTGTCTTTGCCAACACACCTGCAGAGAGTGTGAGGGGATGGACAGGCTGCCTGTGCCTCTCCTTGGTAACCAGAAGAGCATCTTTCAGGGGACACTCTGGTCACCAGAAAGCCTGAGGGCATTTTACTTGACCCTTCTATAGTGTGGTCAGTGGGACAGGGAAAGAGCAGAGTTCCAAACAGACATGGTCCAGCTTCTGTCCCATTCCTCACCGTGCATCTTTCTGAGCTTTGCTTCCCTATCTGTACAAAGGAGTTAATGATACTTGACTCACAAGGTTACTCTAAGAATTAAGCATAGGGAACATTCTGGGGTGCAGATCTCCCTGTTTCCTCCTTCACAGTGGCTAGCACATGGCTAGCACTATTGTGTCAATGGGGAGATGGATGAGTCTTAGAAAATTTAAGGATATGAGGCCCTGAGGCATTGAGAGGAATAAAATCTTTTGTGACTCTGGGCAAGGTCAACATTCCAAAGTTTGAAATGTGCTGGTGGTTGACATTAGGGATTCTGATGGAGACCTGCTGCTGGGTCGATTGACTGAAGGAGAGACGCGGGCATGGTCGATGGGCCATTAATAGGTGGGTCTAATACTCATTTCTCAGCTGTTTGCTATGTGGGAGTGGAGTGGCGTATCCCTTCCCCTGGTGTGTTACCCGTGAGTCTTCAGTATCTGCACCCATGAGTGATGTCAGGGAGAAAGCAAAGAACAAGGGTTGTGGTTCACAGTTGGAGCCCTGGAGATTGGGGAGAAAGGAGATGCTGGGGAAGACCAGTGTGAAGGTGTGAGAGAAAGAAGCAGATGCAAGTAGAACATCAAAGGAAACATTTACTAGGGGAAACCTGCGTGCATCCCCCAACCCCATATACAAAGCCCCGGTACACTGGCAGGCAGTGAGGGAAGGCATTGGGTTCCTACCCTGAATCTCTCCATAGGGAGATTCAGGACTAGAAGCACTTTAATTTCAGTAACAAGAGCCAGGGCAGAAGACCCGAGTGTGTCCCCTTTTTTTCCTCCTTCCTCCCGTATCCACCTAGTCCCTTCTTCCCGGAGGAAATCTGAGGCTTTTAGATGCTCAGCTGGGGACACGATGGTGCGTCTTCAGGATCTAGGGCTGCTGACAGCACAGAGGAAGGGACATTGCCTTTGGAACAAATAGGCACACAGTGAGATCCCAGCTCACAATTGGTGCCATCTTTTTGAGCCTGTTTACTGGTCTGCTAACTGGGATAATAATACCTTCCTCATGTCTTTGGATGGTACTTGGCTGAGATTGTAGAACCAACCTGGGCTATCGGGGTCAAGGGTGGAAGTGTCAGTGGCTCAGAGGAGCAGTGCTTTGAGCAGCCTTTGAGCTCCTTCTGGACTGTTGGTGGTTGGCCACCATCAAGACAGAGTGGGACCTGCCCCCAGACCCCTCACAGTGGGTGCTTTGGGGGAGAAAGGTACAGGCCCCTCCCCCAAAGAGTGGCCAAGCTTAACTGGAGAGAAAATTCGCACTCAGGAAGAGCCGTGAGGGAGAGAATTGTGTGCCCACCGGTGAGCCCCCGACTGGAGCGAGTGCCATGCTGACAGCATGGGGGAAGGCGCTGTGCATCAGGTCTTCTTGCGGCTCTGCAGTAATCAAGTGGGTCCATCCAACCCAGGCAACCCCACGAACCACTCTTGGCTAATTCTGTCACGTGCAGATTTTGAAGACAACCAAAGCGTTAGGTAAGAATGGCTAAAGCCACCCTTTGCCAGCCAGATATAACACAAATCACAAACCTGAATGCCCATGACCTCCAGGCAGGTATATTAAAGCGCAGAGCAGGTGGGCTGTGAGAAGAGCTGAGAGTGTAGGACCTGTGGGCACCTGGCGGGCACGTCATTCCCTGGAGGGGATGCTCAGGCTTCAGTGAGGTTCCCACCTGAAGGGCTGGTGCAGCTGCTGCTTCCTGTGTCTCAACAGGAGGTAGAAATCTGGACTTTACTGTGAAATCTCTTAATTCTTAGATGTCGGCAACTAATTACTAGATTTTTAAGCTCTCCGTTGGCCGACTCTGCCTGTGGCAGGGCTGATAAGACTTTTCAGACTGCTGAGTGGCAATGTCTGGCTTATCTCTTATATACTGTCAACTTCAGCATTTTAAAATATGGGCATAGAGTGAAGTGAGCCCATTTTCCTTCCCCAGTTCTTTCTCACTAGGAATCAACCATCATCCTTAGCACAGTGTTCCTAAGAGTTCCTGTTTCACTCCTGGATCCTCAAGATACCCCATTTTCTGTGCATCTGTTATTCTTCCTGCCCTTGCCAGTTGGTGTCAGGATGTTGCTGACTTGCCTTAGGATCCTTCTTTGTATTTATTTGCAGGAAGTTCTTGGGCTTATTATACACCATTGCTCAAAGTCTACGTTAAATGGGAACTAAGTGTGTGGAGGTCAACTCCTTAGACAGGGGTTATCATTGGTGTTGGTTTGGGCCCTAATAGTACTCCACAGTGCTGCTGCTAGTTGCTTATCCTGGGGCTGGCAGTGTCCTGTTCTTGAGTCTGGTAGCTTTCCATGGCCCTGGGTGCTCCTGAGTATGATACCGGGAACTGGTCAATTTCTTAAAAGCCTGGCTGATGTACTTGGTGACTCTCTGAGCATCTGCTCCACACAGCTCTTTCTGAGAGCTGGGAAGCAACTGAGAGGTGAGGTTGGTCCCTTCCTGCAAGTGAGACATGGTTTAGAAAAACATGAGAAGTGAGCCTACAGCCCAAGTAAATGCCTGAGCCCGGCCCGGACCAGGCTCCCCTAGGATGCTGTGCTCTTTCTGACTCTAGTGCCTCTCCAGGTCTCAGTTTGCTTGTCTTGAAATGGATTAAATGATAATCCAGCAGCCAGTATGGACCAGGTCATTCTCGGTACTGGGCATACAGAAGGGCTGAGACAGATATGGTCCCTGACTTCAAAGAGCTCACATTCTAGTGGAGGCAGTGGGCAGACACTAAGCAAATAAATGAATAAACCCAAAGTAATTCAGTTAGTGACAACCTTCTTGAAGAAAAATAAGGCAAGGTAAGAAGAGAGTGGGTCGCTGGGACACTGTTTTAGTTGCAGTGATGAGAGATGGTGCTGCCAAGGAGGAGGCTTTCGTGGAGCGACCAGAAGGATGTGATGGAGCCCATCAAGCAAGATCTGACTGCAGAGCGATGTCAGCAGTTGGAAAGCATGTGCAAGGGTCCTGAGGCTGGACTGAGCTTGGCACACACTGGAGGATCTGGGAGGAGGAGGGTGTGCCTGGCACAGGGTGAGCCAGGGGAAGGGTGGTGGGAGGTGAATGTGGGGAGGGGTCCAGGGTCGGAGCACAAAGCACTGCTTTCTGGGAGGGCACAGGAGCTCATTTGGGGCTCTCTGCATGGGCCCTTGGTGTGGGAATTAGGCCCCTGCTTTGTGTCTCACCAAGCAAGTTCTCAGCGGGGAGTGCAGCCTCCTGGCAGCCACCACGGCAGCTTCCGTGAGGAGCAAGTAATCAACCTAAGCAGCTTTTCACTTTATTAATGTGTGTGCAAATGGGCCTGCCTTGCTGTTCCAAGGGCTCTCCTTCTGGAAAGGCCGAGAGCACATGCTCTTTGCAGAAACGTCTTTCCTCTCTCCTTCACCAGGGAATTCAAACCCAACCATGACTAACCTTTCCTCGGTCACCTAATGGGAGTCAGGCAGAACTGCTACTGAGCCAGTGCAGGCCTCCCCACCTGTCGGCCTCTGCTTGTTTGCACTTGTGCCGATATGTAAACAAATCTGGGCTGCTGTTGTATGTTTGTGTGCATGTGTGTGCATGTGTACGTGTGTGTGTGTGTGTGTAATGCGGGTCAGTTTGCTCTTGGGTCCCACCTTTATCCGCCTGCTTCCCCCAACCCCCTTCCACACCCCACTGGGGCTCTCCATGTGTTCAAACCCCATGGGATCAGTCCTATCAGGGCCATGGCTATAGCCTAGGCATAATAGGAAACCTCGGAGGCAAATAAAAGGTGGGGGAAAAAAAGACTTTCTCATTGTGATGGGGAACACTATTTGCACATTTAATTCAGTGGCCAATTTAAAAAAATCATGACTTTTTCTTTCTTTGAGGGGAGGTGTCCTTTCAAATCTGGCTAGTTTTAGCTTCAGAAAGAAGGGAAGTTGTATAATAAGCTAGCTGGGTACCCGGCTGGACTCCAGAGCCAGGAAGAGGCTGAGCAGGGAGAATTCCAACCCTGGGACTCTGTGTTCCCTTCCAGTTGTCTGGTGTCTCTTCCTCTGAGGATGGAGCCATGCCCAGAATGGCTGACTGCCCCAGGGAAGGCAAAGCAAATACATCCCGGGCCCATTCATCCCTCTAAGTGAATGTACAGTGAATGACCCCGCTTCTCCGACATGGTCAGACAGAGGGGCCTTGCCGTGTGGCAGGTATGACCTGTCCTCAAGTTTGGGGAGCACTGGCGGCAACAGAAAGAGCAAGGGCTTGGGAGTTACACAGCTGGGCTCACTCTTTGAATCTGGGGTCACTGGTAAAATAGGAAGCTAATCCCTGCTCGCCCCCGGGGCTTGTTGAAGTTTAAATGAGACATATGGGAAGTGCCCAGCATTGCCTGACCTAGAGCAGGTGATTAGTAAGTGACTGCACCCTGCCCCCTCCCACGACATAGGGTCCCTCAGATCTGACGCTCTGCCCAGACCAGGCTGTTGTCACCACTCCCATTTTCCAGATGCAGGGACTGAGGCACCGCCGGGGAATATTCGGGGGTCTGGGGTCTCCAGTGGAATATTTCTAAAGCAATTCAGGGTGAAGAGCCATGGAGCCGGCTTGAGGGAAGGAGAGCCAGAGCAGTTAGAATGGGCATGGCCTTTGGAGTTAGAATCCCAGCACTGGCCTTATGGCTGGTGGCTGTGGGCAAGGTATAAAACTGCTGTAAAACTTTGTCTTCTCATCTCTAGGATGGGGGGTAGTAGCAGGACAGCATCATGAGAATGTGATGAGAGTTTGACAAGACAGTGCGTTGGACGTGCTTAGCATGGTTTCTGGTACCTAGTGAAGCGCTCAGGAACTGTCCCTGGTATTACTGTGATGCAGGCGGTGATGCTTCTGCTGTTGCTGCTGCTGCTAGCAGTGATGGTGACGACGGTGATTAGGTTGAAGATGGCGGTGACGGTGGTGATGAAGATGGTGGTGGTGGTGGCGGCAATGATGGCGGTGACGATGGTGAAGAAGATGGTGGTAATGATGATGTGGATGACCGTGCGGTTTGTGCTTCCCATCAGAACTACAGCCTTTGGCACCATGTTTGTCTTACTTGTAACATGAGGTCTCAGCTCGGTCACAGAGTGCTCAGAGATGATTTTTTTTTTTTTGCGGTACGTGGGCCTCTCACCGTTGTGGCCTCTCCCGTTGCGGAGCACAGGCTCCGGACGCGCAGGCGCAGCGGCCATGGCTCACGGGCCCAGCCGCTCCGCGGCATGTGGGATCTTCCCGGACCGGGGCACGAACCCGTGTCCCCTGCATCGGCAGGCGGACTCTCAACCACTGCGCCACCAGGGAAGCCCTCAGAGGTGATTTTTATTTCACTTCTGGTTGGTGGGTGGGAGTGAGGTAGGGGCAAGGAGTCCTTGCTGTGTGGGGTTGATGGGGCCTGGGAATCCCAGGCCTTGCGATTGTGGGCTGTGAGTAAATGTTTCACGGAGTTGTTTGAGCAGGAGCGCCAGGACATTGGCACGTCGTTCTCTGTCCCACATTGGGACCGGGACACTCTGAGAAGCTGAAGCCAATTTTGGCTGCTGGAAGAAGGATCCGAGAACTGTTTGTTCACTGCAGTAGCTCTGATGTTGGACCTTTGTTCTGGTGATCTATTGCTGTGTGATGAACCACCCTGAAACTTAGTGGCTTAAAACAAAAACTATTTTATTTTCTCTCATGTTTTCCTCGGGTCAGAAATTTGGTAAGGGCTCAGCTGGGTGATTTTGGATTGGGTCTGTCCTGCTGTTCCAGTCAGACAATGGCTGGATCTGGAACAGTGAGGGGAAGGAGAAGCTGGAGGCTAGCTGGGCATCTCTCCCTCTTCACATGGTCTCTCTGAATATACTAGTTTGAGCTTCCTCACAGCATGGTGGCCTTAGGGTAGTAGGATTCATTACATGGCTGCTCAGGGCTCTAGTATTTATAAATGTTCCAGCAAGCCAGGAGGGAGCTTGGGCTTGTCTCTTCCCGAGTCCGGGCTGGATCCAGGGAGAGAGAGGGGCTAGGGTGGCACATTGCATCCTGTGTTTGGCTTGTGTGGTGTGAGCATTCGTGGTCCTAGCATTTGAGAGTAGCCAGAAGTCTACTGACAGGAGACAATGTTTTTTGTTAAGGCACAGAATGAAATCACAGTCACACTAAGGATGGAACCAGAGCCAGGCTTGTGAGTGCCTGGAGGAGAGGGCGTGGCAGAGGGTTGGAGGCCCAAGGTGAGGCCTTCCTGGTCTGCAGCAGGTGGGGCATCCCCTCCCTGAGCTGTGGCTGTACCGTCTCTGCCTTGACATAGGTTCTGAGGGTCCGTCATTCCTCATGGTTGCTCTTACTTCTTGTTATGGAGCTAAGTTGAGGTCACGAAAGGATGTGTGACTTGGGAACCTCCCAAGGGTCCTAGAGAGATCCCTTGAGAAATTCCTCTGTCTAAGGTCCTTGGTTTAGCCAGAGCAAGACCAGGTATGGCGGCCTGTGCCTGCGTGTGTAAGAGAGGGGACCCATCTCAGGGTGAGGGGTGCCAGGAGCTCAGCCTCAAGCCAGGGCAGAGGCACGCTTCCTGGAGGACAGGGGCAGCCGGCAAGGCAGAAGTCCTACCTGGCATCGCTTCCCCCATGGTAAAGGTACCTCTCCTCAGAAACTGGGATTTCACATCACAGCATTAGAGAATAGTTACATTGAAGGTGATATTTAATTTTTATGTCCAAACTGGCAATACCTTGACATTAATTATCCTGCTATAATTAAATCTAGTAACCATTACATTTGCCATATAATGGAATGTGGTTACACAGGACTCTAGCGAGGCTGATGGGTCTCTGAAGCATAGAATCTGTAATTTAAAACCCAGGAACAGAAGTCCTGGAATGCTGGCTACGATTTTTTTACCCCACCTTTTCCGCTAGTGATTAACTCATTGTTAAATAAACATTTGGTGAAGACTGGCACTAGAAATACGAGTGAGAGCACTGTGCCTGTCCTCAGCGAAAGTAGGCAATCATCAACAGTGCAGAATAGATTTAAGTGTAGGTATGATTGGGGTGTCCACCAAAGCCAACATATCCCCCCTGGGGCCAAAGTAGGCTTTCTGTAGGAAGCAATGTATGAGCTGAGTCTTGAAGGACAGGCATGAGTCAGCCTGGGTAAACAGTGGGCAGAGGACATCCCAGGTGACGGATCAGCAAGTACAGGAGCATGGGAGGGAAGCACATGGAAGCTGGAGAAATAGCTTTTTGGGGACAGAATAATAGGCATTTACAGGAAGAGTAGGAAGCAAGGCTGTGAAAGGACCCCAGATGCAGTGCTGGGGGCTGGAATCAATCCTGAAGATAGGGGAGCCATTGCAACATGGGCGTCACATCTGTGCTGCTGAAAGCTCTGGGTGGCCTCAGGGAGCAGGGTGGATTGGGTGGGGGCCTGGGGCCAGGGAGGAAGGGTGGTGGCAATATTTGGGTGAGCGTTGACATAGCACTGATAAAGGCAGGGATAATTGGGGAAAAGGGAACACTTTTTTTTTTTTGCGGTAGGCGGGCCTCTTACTGTTGTGGCCTCTCCTGTTGCGGAGCACAGGCTCCAGACACGCAGGCTCAGTGGCCATGGCTCACGGGCCTAGTCGCTCCGCGGCATGTGGGATCTTCCCAGACAGGGGCACGAACCCGTGTCCCCTGCATCGGCAGGCGGACTCTCAACCACTGCGCCACCAGGGAAGCCCAAAGGGAACACTTTTGAGGACTATTTTGGAAGTATAGAACTCAGGACGAGGCTCCGATTCTTAAAAATAAACTTTTAATTTTAGAATAGTTTTTGATTTACAGAAAAGCAGCGAAGATTGTACAGAGAGTTCTCATATACCCCACACCTAGTTTCCCCTATTATGAGCATCTTCCATTCGTATTGTACCTTTGTCACAATTAATGAACCATTACTGATGCATTTTTATTAACTAAAGTCCATGCTTTATTCAGATTTCCTTCTGTGCCTTTTCTGCTCTAGGAACCCATCCAGGACACTACATTGCTTTAGTCATCATTTAGACTCCTCTTGGTTGTGTTAGTTTATCAGACTTTCCTTGCTGTTGATGACCTTAACGATTTTGAGGAGCACTGGCCAGGTATGATGTAGAATGTCCCCCAGTTGGGATTTGTATGATGTTTTCTCATGATTAGACTGGGAGAGGAAGAGTGCCATTCTCATCGTCACATCAAAGAATGTGCCATCAATATAAATGATCACTGTTGATGTTGACCTTGACCACCTGGCTGAGGTCGTGTTTGTCAAGTGTCTTCACCATGAAATTAGTTTGTGTTTCCCTTTTCCTATACCATCCTTTTTGGAAAGATGCCACAGCGTGCAGCCCACACTTAAGGAGAGGATGCTCCACGTGCTCTCGGTGAGCCACAGCCCTGGCCACCCGGTCTGTCTTGCAGCTTTCATGCTCTTTACTCTATGAAACAGAGAAGGCCATTCAATTCCGCTTATTAATTCAAGTCAAACCCACAAGCACTTTTGCATGTTGACTTTTGCATGTGTGTCAGACCTGGCACTGATCTCCAGAAATAGAAAGATGAGTGAGACACATTCTCAGCCCTTGAGAAGCCCTCTGCTTGTGGGTACCATCCTCCCATAAGCAGTCTCCAGCCTCATGGCTTCTAAGGCAAGCTAAATTTGCTTGAGGTTCCAACCCTGCCCCTTCCAGCCTGTCACCCCTGGGGCTCCTCCCTGAGTGCTCTATTGAGGAGAAGGGATGCAGAGCAGCATTATTGCTCTTGGGTGTTTGCATGACAGATTCTGGGGGTAGAGGTATTGCAGACATGCCTCAGCCTCAACATTTGAGCCTCAGTGCTTTCCAAATACCTATTTTTCATGTCATTATTGTGTTTCTGTGAAATAAAATTTTGTAAGCACTTATCAATTATAGCCAAGAAGGTGACAACTGCATTGGGTTGATTTTTCTGCCATTTAACCCTAAGCTGTTACAAGATATGCACACGTTTTGGCCTCTCAGGGCAACAGCTCGCAGGCTATTTCTGACAGGAGCAGCTGGGATGGGGCTGACCCGGTGTAGTGGGGTAGCTGGCTCAGCAGGCAAGTTGGATCTTTGCACAGATTCATAGAGTAGCTAAACACATGGGGCTGGAACCATCCTCTTGAGTTGGAATTGTGGCTCCAGCACTAACTATGGGATCCAAAGTGAACGTTTCACTTTTCTCACCTGCAAAATGCAGGTAATGTTATTACCTACCTCATAGATGGCTATCAAGATTAAAGGAGTTAATACATGTAAAAAGGGTGCCTAGCACAGGGCAGATCTTTACCTAGGAATTATATTGACCGTTATCATTTCTCACACAGGCAGGAGAGACTTATGACGTTGTGAGCTAAACAATGGATTTGGGGTTCTCATTTATTTATTTACTCATTCATCTGCTTAAAAAATATTTTAACATGACCAATAAAATTTAATTAACATATTTACATATATTCACAAATTCTTTCATAGTTGAGTACAAAAATAGACACTTACAGTTTCAGAATTTTCACTGAACGTCTTTCATTTCTGTGGTGGGGAGGGTAATACACTTTACTATGATATGAACGAGGAGCCAGGTTTCTTTGTGTGACTAATTCTAAATATGGCTAACATAGTAAGTCAGAGTTACCGTCACTGGAGACTAGCATGTCATTCATTTGTAATCCAAATAAAACTGGTGGTGCCCCATGGCCCAGCCTCTATGTAAAGCCACACTAGAAAAAAAACAAACAAACAGGAAACATAATGATGTGCTTAACAGTTCTTGACTGAATCCTTTGAAGACTGTCAGAAGATCCAGTTCATCACTCACAACACTTCTTAAGATCCTCATTCTCTTTCTCTCTCCCCCTTTGTCTCTTAGAAGCCACCATCTCCCCAGACTCTGGATACGTCACCTTTCATAGTCCACATGTGCTCTTGCTTCTCTTCCTCACTCCTCCTTCTTTCTGCCCCTATTTTTTTTTTCCTGCAAAAGTCCACAAACCAGCCCAGGAAGCCCGAGGAACTGGAGGAGATACAGTGGCTGATACTGGGTTCCTGTTAGTGGGCTGGGAGGGAAGAGTATTCTGACATGACTTGTCCTGACACGTGGTTATTTGGCAAATTGGCGCTGAGTGCCTCCATGTGAGTACCTGTCCCAGGTGATGGAAAGGAGGTGTGGCATGCACAGAGAGCTCTGTGCCTGCACAGGGCTGGGAGGAGGGAGCATGTGAATGTACTTTTCTATCAGCTTCCCTCTGAACAGGCACGAGTCTGGATGAAACAATAGGGAGCCGAATGTAGTTCCAATTTGGGCTCGACTTGGGGGATTGAAGGGGCCTCAGTTTCTCCGGAGACAGGGGAGAGGAAAAGGCAGAATGTGTTGAGAATGTTTCCAACTGGATAGGTCTAAAATGGGGAGGAAAGTGTCTGTCCCGTTGGGGGTCAAGGTGTCAAGATTGCAGGTCATGGCATCCTTCAGATCTGAGCTCAACTCTCAGCATCACCTAGACGCACTGTAGGACTGGACCAGAAGCCTGGCTTCCCTGAGCCTTGGTTCCTTGTCTGGGGCTGGAAATCATGTCAGCCCCTCCCGGGGGGGACAAGCAATCAGAGTGCAGGTTGTGATGTTCTGTGACTGCCACCTCTTCCTCTTTCACCTCCTCACCTGTCCACTCGCCAGGCTTGTGTCCCTGGACGGAGGCACAGGCCACAAGCTCAGCCCTGTCAGGAAGGTGCCCATCTCCACATGGAGCCCCACGGAGATAGCCCTGCCTGGAGCCTCCTGCTTTCACCTTAAGGGGAATCAGGCACGTTTTACTCCACTCCATGTCTGGCGGACGTGTGTGCTCCATCTGTCACCATGGCCTTGCCCTGTGCAAGGCACTGGGGGGCTGTGCTGGAGAAAGATCCACTGCCCTTGCTCAGGGGATTATAATCTGGATGGGAGAATAAGACCAAGACAGAAGACACCAAAGTGGATGTTGATGATGGCTGTGGACTCAGGAACTTAGAAGGATGCTCATCTCTTGACTCCATGGGCACAAACAGTGGCCTCTGCCTACACACCTCCAGAGGTGGGGAACTCGCCATCTACTGAGGAAACCCATTCTGTTATTGGGCAGCTCAACAGTGAGAAAGCTCCTACTTAATGTTGGGCAAAATCTGTCCCATGGCTTCTCATTAGTCTTAGATCCACGTTCTGGGCCACATAACAATTTTACTCTTTCCCCCATGTCAGTCCCTCAGTTATCTGAAGGTAGTATGTATTCATCTTGTGGTCCTCTTTGTAAGCCGAGCCCCACCAGCTTCCCTACTGGTCTTGAGTCCATCAATGTTTATTGAGCCCTTCCTGTGTGTCAGATGCTCTACAACTCTGCAAGGTGCTGGGGTGATGGGTAATAAGACAGGTGAGGTCCCCACAACTACAGAGCTTACATTCTGGGTGCGAGAGGAAGAGGCAAAAAGCAAGATGATACCACATGATATCTATAAGAAGGATCCCAGAATAGGATGACGTGATATGGAGTGATTGGGGGCCACTTTCGACTTCTGAGCTAAGACCTGCTTGATGGAATCAGGCCCGTGAGGGCCTTTGCTCTTGTAAGGGAGACCTTTGCCATTGCCAAGGTCCCAAGGTGGGAATAAAGGTCGGCTGGTTGGAAGAACAGAACGAGAATGGTTGAGTGGCTGGAGCTTAGTGAGAGGAGGGGAGAGAATGACATGTGAGGTGAGAGAGGTGGGTGACGGTACACCTCCTGGGCTCTGCGGCCCAGGTGAGGAAGTGGGTTTTATTTTAAGTGTGAAGGGAAGTCATTGGAGGGTTTTTCTAGGACAATAACATGAGCTGTTTTCCATTTAGTGATCCCTCTGGCTGCTTTGTGGGGCGAGCCTATAAGAAGGCAAGAGTGGGAGCAGAATGGATATCATTGCCCGTATTGTACTAATAGGACCCTTGAAGATTTGCTTGGACAATACTGGACAAATCAGAGGCTAAATGTCTCGTCTCTTGCAAGACTTGGGGTCAATGAGAACCTCTGAGTCTTGGTTCCTTGAATACCCAACTTCTAGAAGTATTTTCTACTCATGTAAAATTTGTGTCTGTCTTTATTTTCGCCCAATTCTGGGTAACCCTGGCCAATGGGAAGCCTCCACACCTCGGCCAAGGCCCCCAGGCTCTGGGTATGGCCAGCCCTGGGGAGAAGAATGCTCAGACACCTCCACACTCAGCAACCCCCCAAGGCGCCTCGTTCTCATGATGTATCATTAGGAAACAAATCAGTGGAAATTGGCCTTTCATCTTCATCAGCGTTACTTTTATGCTGCAGAAAAGGCCCATCCTCATTAGAAGGCGAGGAGGAGGTGAGATTTGGAGCTGGAGCTCCTTGGCAGGTTCCACCATCACATCCCCCACCCCCGTCCTAACTCAGCCACAGTTGTCATCAATCTGTATTTCACTCCTGCTTTCATCCTTCACTTTCTGTTTGTCATTTTTGGAGAAGAGTCCTCTCTGTTGGCACATTTGGAAACCTATTTCATTGCTGAGGAGAAGGGAACAATACAGGTTTTCATCTCAGACTAATTATGCCTCCAATACACTGATGCTGAATAAAACCAAGGGGAAGGTAATTGGAAATTTTTGATGTGACATTCACAGCTTTTAGAAAAACAGATGTTCGCTTGAGGAGCTGGGAAGAGAATGCGTATCCCTGAGGCTGGCCAATGAGGTCCATCCCAGGAGGTTGTGGGTGAGAGCTGAGCCACCCCTCATCCTATAGACATGGCACGGGGATTCTCTGTGAGCCCATCTGTTCCTTGTTGGCCTGGCCTGTGCTTCGTCCTCACCTGGGCCAACGTGGATGACTCCTGTGTTGTCATCTAAGGCATTCAGTGGCGACTCAGGTCTTCAAACAGAAGGTGTCTGCCTGCAGCCTTGTCTCTGCCACCCACCAGCTGTGGGACTCCGGGCAAGGACTCTAGTTGCTATGATTGTCCATTTCCTCATCCATCAAATGGAGCCAGCACCTCACAGCATCTTACAGCGTTCCGCTGAGAATTCAGTGAGACAGTATCTGTAGTATGCTCAGAACATGGAAGTCCTCCAGAAGTTTGCATTTTCTTTCTAAAAAATGGTACCTTCCTGCGGGTTAAGGCTGTGCTAGTTCATGAGTGCTTCTTCTCATCAGTTTGGATTTTTTTGACCTCCTTAAATAGCATGACTTATTGACCAGCTCATCTCTGCTTTCTATTAGCCTGGGAAGCTATGCACACTACATCTACTTCCTTTTTCAAATAAACCCTCTCACCAAATGCAAATAATAGTGGAGAACTGAGGCAACTGAGTGTGTCTTGGGCAAGCCCCTTTATCCCTCTAAGTTGCCTCTTCCCCACATGTCAAATGGGGTAAAAACTGCTGGGCCTAATTTACGGGACATGTATGTAGGGGGAATGAGAGAGGGGACGTTCCCTTCTGGCTAGAAAAGACTCTGGGTCCCAAATGGCCCCAGTGACTGGGGCAAAAACACGTCGTGCTGCAATTGTTCTTGATACATTGCCCTCCCCGTGCTGGCCAGGAGGAACTCTTGAAGGGCAGACGCTGGGTGTGGCCAGTTGAATAGTTACCCCCAATTCTTCATCACGCCCTTGCTGTGGCCTCATGGTGGGTGGAGTATACTTTCTCATGCTTTGGCTTGGTTTGGCCATGTGTCTTGCTTTGGCCAACAGCATGTTAGCAGGGGTGACAAGGTGCTAGTTCTGAGCCCGGGTACAAGAGATGTAGGATGTTTCCACCTCTCCTCCTGAGTTGCTACCACCTTCACCTTTAAGAAGAGAAGGAATAAGCCCTGGGTAATCCACTAGTCCCAGAGGGATGAGAAACATAAGGGTCAGATCACAGCCACTGAGCTGACTGACCCACAAACGTGCAGTGAGAAAAAGATCTGCCCCAACCAACCCACACATCTGTAAAAATATATCACGGTTGGTTTTAGCCACTGAGTTTTTTATTTTTTTTTATTTTTTAACATCTTTATTGGAGCCGCTGAAGTTTGGGTGGTTTGTTACATGGCATTATTATGGCAAGAGCTTACTGATACAGTGGGCTGTATTTGTTTCTGCATTCCCCACATCCAGCATTATGCCTGGTACAGGAGTAGTGGAAGTTTCCATCGCCAGAGGACAACAACTGGACAGTTGCAGTTTACTGAGTAAGCAAATGAATGAATGAATGAAGAATTTTAGTTGGTTGTTAAACCTGATTATTAACGTTGATCCTTCATTTAAGTTGACACACACGGACGCTCGGAGTCTGAGGGTCTTATGGGGTTATTGAGGTGCCCACCCCATCTGGCTGACTCTTTCAGAGTCTTGTCCAGATGAAAAGTATGAGTGTCAGCTCGGGAGAGGGAGGAAGAATGAGCCATGAGAGCCTGGTCCTGGAATACCTGTCCAACAGTGGCCTGAGGAGAACTGCCTTGAACCCTGGGCTTGTGGGTTGCAGCGACTGGCAGTCCCCCTGGTGCCCCACCTACCCCTTGTTCTCTCTAGGAATGCTGTCCTCCTTCCCAGTAGCTGGTTGCTCTAGTAGTCCTGTGACAAGCACTGTGACCCACACCATCTTCCCTGCTGCCTGGGGCAGTCAGCCCAACCCCAGAGACAGACCCAGGGGCCTTTCCATTTCCCTCTGAAAAGCCCTTTGCAGAGGCCTCCTGGTGGCCAGGGAGAGAATTGGGATGGGATGACCCCGGGATGAAAGAAAGATGGGAGTACTTAGTGTTTATTGAGCGCTGACAGTGTGCTAGGCTCTTCACATGCCTTTTCTACTTTATATACCAGAAGTGCTATGTTGACTCTCCCTTTTATAACTGAGGACACGGAGGCCTAGTGAGGTGGGGGTAACTTGCTGGAGGTGGATTGTGGAAGCAGGATTTGGATCCCAGCCGCCTGGCTCCTGCGTCCCAGCTCTCGGAAGTGCAGTGGTCTCACCCCGGCCTGTACAGTAGAGGCATCTAGGGAGCTTTCCGACAGCTTTGAGGCCCAGACCCCACCCTAGATCAATTAGGAGGGAGCTGTAGGATTGTGACCAGTCAGATGCTTAAAAATCTCCCCAGGTGATCTGATGAACATCTGGGTGGGACCATCGTATGATGTCCAGGCCTTACTGCTTGCAGCTGGGGCTGAAGGGCCGTCTGGCATTGGGACACAGAGCAGTGGACGCTGCTGTTCTTCTGTGGAGTTGTTGGCATTGACCTTGAGGGTGGCCATGGCCCCTGGGCCTGATGACAGAGGCCCCTACCCTGGGGCAGGTCAGTGGGGCTGTGTGTGCTGGGCACCCAAGCCCTTTGCTGAGAGCTTTGTGAGCCGTGCTCAAGCCTGGCAGCACTGGGGTGAGTGATCATCCCTGAGCATGTAGTTTCTCTTTCTCTTTGCACTTCAATTTGCTCCTTTTTCCCTTCGTTCACTGCTTAGCTGCTAAGCAGAGGCCTTGCTGGAATTTAGAGAATGGCTGTTTTGACTTACAGATGAGGGAAGACACCTTAAAGCAAGATAAACAGGAAGGCAAATGCATGTCGTGATAGATATTCAGTCTCTAACCATGTCTGGAAGAGTGTTTGCTTAGAAAAAGGGTCAGGAGAAAAGCAGAAGCAAAGGGCAATGAAGGGAAAGTGGAATGAATGTTTGGAATTTTGAACTTGGGCTGGCGTTCAGGGCTTGGGAGAGGAGCAAACTCAGATGATGGTGTGCAGGGAGGGAACAGGCTCCCAGAGGGAAGCGGGCCAGGGTGGGGACGGATGAAAGCCAGCTGAGGCAAGGGCTGCCCTGAAATAACTCAGGAGACTGAGTGATCAAACACAAAAACTGCCAGACTCACAGGCACCCGTGGGCCCTCTGACGTGTGGGCCTCTTCCAAGAAGTGCTGACGGAATTAGGAAAGTGATCAAAGACCTCCCCTGTTGAACACAGGACATGCAAATCAAAGAATGTGGGAAATCAGAAAGACTAGAAGAAAGGCAAATGAAAAAATGTAAATAACTCTGTGGAGAAAAGCAGAGGGCATCTGGTACAGGTGGTGGGGTGTGTGGGCTGGCACCACTCCCCCCAACCCCAGGGGTTCTGCTCCTAGACAGAGATGGAGCTGGGCTCCCAAACATCACCCGTGCGTGTGCCGTGTGTGTGTGTGCACGCAGATGTGTGTGTGTGTACACGCCTTTTCTCATGGAAGTTTCCAGTGCCGGAGGACAACAGATGGATAACTGCTCCATTCCAAGCAGGCAGTAATAATAACAGCTAATATTTGGGGAGGCTTACCACAGGCCAGGCACTTTCTGTGTCTTGTCTCATTGAATCCCCTCGATCGTATAAGGTAGAGATGTAAACAAAGTGTATTTCCATTTTATTTGGAAAAACTGACATGATTCCTGACCTGGCTAGGGTTTGGGCTGGCAGCCTGACTCAGGATTTGCTTCTAAGACTTGCGCTGCTTGTATGTTGGACGCTTTCAAGGGACACCTTTCAGATCGTGGTCATGGTAGCTGTGGATCTTCTCATGACACACTTCTGCTGTCATCGCTCTTGGGCAGAATAGCTCTTTGGGCTGCTGCAGCCCACTCCTGGGTTCCCTTATCAGAGCAGCAAGCACGCAGGGGGAATGTGAGGCCCTGGAGAGGATGCAGGTAGGTGGTGAGCTGCTCGGGGCCCCTCTGGAAACTCATGGACACGCCCTTGAAGTTTGGTGTCTTGGCTGCTTGGAGGAAGGAGATGCCCAGCAGACTGGAGGAGTGGTAACTGCAGGCTGACGGCCTGTAAGCCCCTGGCAGCATCACCACCAGTGTCAGGGGCTACCTGAGGCAATAAGAGTCATACTCAGTGAGACAGCACCAGGAATAACATCTGGGTTCAAGTCCTCAACGTTCCTGCTGTGTCTGCACAGTGAAAACCTCCTGTTCCGGGGCCTGTAGTGCAAGAATCCATTTGCGTCTACTTCGGGTTTTATGTAGGCAGGTTTGGCCTCAGCCCACACAGGTGTCTGGGTTCTCTGACCTCACCCCTCTCCTAACCACCTCCATCCATCTTAGCAAACGACTCCTACGACCTCATCCTGGAGCTTGCCCAGCTGCAGAACTGCTCCATCTCCGCTCTGCCACTCGAACTTTCCATCCTGTTCCAGTGCTTCCCTAGACGTGTCCTTTGACCTCACTGAAACACCCCCACCCTCACCTCATTGAGCAGGAATCAGAGAGGTGAAGGACTTGGCCCAACTGTGCCACCCAGGAATAGAACCTGAAGTTAAGTCTCCCTCCTGCCATCCCCATTCCTGAAGGCAGGCCCGTCTTCCCATTCTCACACCTGAACGCAAGTCCTTCTTCATAGTCTAACACCTATTTTGCTTATTTTTAAGGCATTCTGACAATATCAGGATGAATTTCATAACCTTACTGCCTAGCCCAGTCCCCTTTTTCATTTTCTGTATTCTTCTCTAACCACATGCACACGAATTTCATAAAGAGTCACTCATAATCTAGAGGCAATTTTGTGTTCTGCTTTTTTTTTTTTTTTTTTTGAGCTAACATCCTGGCATAAACATTTGCTGTGTTGTTGCAAAGACCTCCTAATGATCATTTTAAATGATTGCATTGAGATAAAGAATTGATGTTCCATAACCTACCTAATGTTTCCTGTTATTGGACATTGTAACTTTTTCCAATTCTTCAGTCAGTTCTTTTGGACAGTGTTTCATTGAAAATCTTCATGTGTCAGGTTTTATTTTCCTCCTTGGATTGTTGCTGATGGGAAATTTCCAGGGTCAAAAGAGTCAGGGTGCCAGTCTCCTGAACGACATCATCTCGGTCTTGGCTACCATGCCCTGTGGTGGTATCATCGCCCTCCTTTTACAAATGAGAAAACTCGCCTTTCCAGAATCTTCTCACGCTGGCTTCCTCTCCCTGGAGCAGCCCCTGCTGCTCTTGTGCCCACTTTGCACACCTCACTAACTCCTATCATCTTTTCCATTTCAGCCCAATCACTGCTCCTCGGGGCAGCTTTTCCTGGTGCCCTGCCATACCCAGGTCTGTTAGATATGCCCATGGCGCCCCGGGCTTTTCCTGCAGAGTGCATGTTTCACTCTGCGGCGATATATCCATCACATAATTATTTGACTAATGTCAGTCTTGCCCACTAGATTCTAATCGGTGCTACAGAGGGTGGTATGGCCACCTTTCCCCCCATAGTGCCAGCCTGGGGCCTGGCATGCAAAGCGGTCTTACTGAATGCTTGCTGAATAGGGAATGAGGGCTCCACATGCCAAGGACATACACCACTGGTAAGGGGCAGCTGGCCCCTCGTGCTCTGCTTTCCTTGAAGAAAAATGTTCTCAACATACTCTAGCTGTGCGCCTAAGAAGGGTATATCTCAAGCTTGAGAATAGAGTGCAAGCAGCAGGAGGCAAGAACAGTGAGCAAATTTGTAATGTTCTTGGAAGACAGCATGGTGTGGTGAGGCAAACAAGGCTGCGGGCGGTAGCAAGGACGTGCTCCTGATCAACTCTGCACTATGTAACTGTGGGGCCTTGGGCTGAGCCGTCAATACCTCTGGGTCTCAGTTTTCTCACCTGGACAATGGGCACACACTGTGCTCCCCTGGGAAATAACCGTGACTTGGAAGTGACCTTCCCTTCCCTCATTGTCCCCTTGAGCAAATGAAAGCTACCCCAGTGCCTGTATCATTCAGCTTTCTTCCCAGGTATTTGAAGAAGGGGAACACTTTTTGTAAAAACACAGCCCAGGGACTTCCCTGGTGGTCCAGTGGCTAAGACTCTGCACTCGCAATGCAGGGGGCCTGGGTTCAATCCCTGGTTGGGGAACTGGATCCCACATGCGTGCCGCAACTGAGGAGCGTGCACGCACAATTAAGGATCCCGCATGCCGCAATGAAGACCCGGCGCAGCCAAAATAAATAAATAAATATTTAAAAAAAAACCCCAAAACCAAAAAATAACATAGCCCATTAAATTCAAAGTGCTCCTCAACTTCCTGGGATGGAATGCAGTGATATCCTTATCCAGATGTTAGAGCAGCTGTAAATCAGTATTTTTTAAAACTCAGGTGTAATTATGTGAATAAATCATGACGTCAGAAGTGGGTTGGATTGATGCGTCAGGTAAATTCATCTCAGCAGCAAGTGGAGGTGCATGGGGGCCCGGGAGTCGCCATAGCCCTGCCACCGGCTGTAGGTCTTGCTGGTTTCCCGGTTCTCACTTGCGGCCTTTGCCCTCCTGTCCTCCCTGCCTCATGGCCCTGGACCTGCCTTCCAGTGTGCTGTCTGACCGCCAGCTGCGTGGAAAGGCCCAATGCACTCGTCGGGCTCCGGAGGGTCATGGGAGCAAGGCATCGGGGCTGAATTTCAGCCGAATCTGAGTATGGTGGGAACTTGGGTGCAGGCGTGTGTCTGAAACTGAAGGGTCAGAGTCAGAGCCCCTCTGTTTTGGGGGGCTGGGGTGGGGGATAGGCTGGGTCCCATCAGAGGAAGCATGGATGGCTCTTGGCATTAAGTCTGCTGAGGATTCCCTCAGATGTATGGCATGAGCTGTTCTCTGGTCCTCCCTGTCTGTCTGTCTGCCGCCAGCTAAGGCTGAACCTCGGGCCTCGGGACACATTGCACATGGTGGGCATACCCTTGTCTGGGCTGTCCTTGTAGCAGGGACCTGTACCCTGGGAGGGGACTCCAGGCCCCCGGCCAAGCAAGTGGTTGTGAGCTGTGCCCTCCATAGGTTAAAGGATACAGGTGTGAGAGGCCTCAACACCCTTGCACTTGCTAAGGCCTTCCCCACAGTGCTGAGGAGGTTTGCAGGTGTGGGATGGGCATAGCCTGCAGGTACACCCCGGGTTCTGAGCTAGGCTACCTGGTAGCTTTTCAAGAGGACTGAGGTCTTCCTATCTACTGGGCACATTTACACATGAGCACATTTATTTCTCATAGCTCGAGACATCTTACAGGTGAGGAAGCTGAGGTTTGGGGATTAAGTGACCTGCACCAAGTTCACAGCCAGAGAGTGACAGGTTTGGGATTTGAACCCTGGTCCATGTGTCTCCAAGACCCTGCTTTTGTCAACTCTGTGATCTTGAAAAGAGTGAGGTAGGCAGTGGGATGGTGCCTTACCTAGTGGAAGGGGGCCCCACCTACCTCTGCGCAGACTGAAGTGTGCGTGTGTGTGTGTGTGTGTGTGTGTCTGTGTAGTTGGAATAGACTCTGAGGGCCACACCAGGAGTGGTACTTACGAGGGAAGGACGGCAGAGGGAGCTGTCCTTCTGACGTTTGAGATGAGCCATTTGTGATAGACGTCTAGAGATGGTGAGTGGGAACACTGAGGGATGTGTCCGTCTAGCATCTGTTGTTGGATGGCTAATTTATTTCCCAGTGTGCAGGGCTCGGCTCAACAGTGCTAAGTAATGATTTTCTCTGTCTCATTGACATGGCTGAGGTAGAAGGAGGTGGCTGTGTACCAGGGTGACTCTGCCTTCTGCTTTGCTACCCTTGGGCTGCAGGGCATATCCTTTCTTAAGAACTTTGTGTGGGCCAGAATGTGAGATACAGTGAAATGAAGGGGCGGGGCCTGTCCCCCCACCCACCAGAAAGGTGGCGCTTGACCAGCAGTGGGAGCCCCCCGCCCTGCCCTTACCTCCCGCTCCTGTCTGCAGTGTCGTTGCTTATCCACAGGGTCTCCCAGCTCCCGGGGCTGACACTTGCCCTTGGGAGCCCGGACACATGAGCCAGGATGGCAGCCCGTGGTTTGGGGGTGCGGTAGAATCTCCTTAGCGGTCAAATTGTGAATCTAGCTGTAGGCCCTGAGTTGATGCCTATGGGTAGGCAGGGAGCTGTGGCCTCTGTCACAGGCTCACACAGAACTACTGAAGGAACCAGAATCCCCCACCTGGGCCCCAAAGGGAATTCAGTGCCAGCTCGGCCCTCTAGTCCCAGAAGGAACCAGGTTGCCGTGGACGACCTCGGGTAGCAGAGTGGCAGCCAACGCCCACACTGCGTCTTGCTCAGCCATCCTCCTGCAATGCACAGACTCCGTGGGCTGATGAGTGTGGGGTGTGTGCCCTACTGTTTGCCTGTCCTCACTTCGTATCCCTGCTCCCCATCCCTTCCCCAGGCTTCAGATTCTGGTTGCGAACAGCCCAGGGGAAGATCCAGCTCCCTCCCTTGGGGCCTCTTGGCAACTCACCCCTGGCAGGGCCTCTCGTGGAGGGGGCACATTTGTGCTGTCGGAATGGAATTGTGTCTGGAGGGCTCCCAACATGCGATTTCTCCTTAGGAGGAGAACTTTTGCTTCCTCCATTTCACATAAGGCAAATGGTGTGGTGACGCCAAGCAGCTGGCTGCTGGGACACCAGTCCTGGCCCTGCTGTCTTGATGTGTGGTCATGAGCAAATGCCTCATCCGTTCTAAGCCTGCAGTGTGCTCCTCTGTGAAATGGGCGAAGCAACCCTTCTTTACTTGCTCGGGTCAAAAATCTTGGTGTTGTTTTTGATGCTTCTTTCTCTCACACCTCATAATTAACCCATCAACAGTTCTTTCAGCTCTCCCTGTGGTGTATCTGGAATCTGATTACTCCTCACCACTGCCACGGCCACCTCCCTGGTCTGTCCCACAATCATTATGACAGTAGCCTCGTGATTGGCCTTCCTGCTTTTGTCCTTGGCCCCGTGGCCAGAATGATCCTGCTAACATGGCAGCTGATCACGTCATTCCTCTGCTCAGAATCTTCCCATAGCTTCCCATCTTTCCAGGGGAACAGCCAAAGTCCCTACCTTGACCTAAGTCAGGTGAACACACTTCCCCATCTTCATGGAATGGTCCCCATTTATACCTCTTGGCCCCAAAGAATTATTCGCTCTCAGAATTGTCCTAGTTTGCTGTATGCCGGTGCTTGTAGTGGCTTTATTCATGATAGCCCAAACTGGGAGCAACCTATATGTCCTTCAGGTGGTGAATGGATAACAAACTGTGGTACATCCATACAATGGAATATTATTCGGCGTCGAAAAGGAGCAAAATACTGACACACATAGAAACTTGGGATGATTCTCAAAAGCATATGCTGAGTGAAAGAAGCCAGACTCAAAAGGCCTGATACTCATAATTCCATTTAATGATGCTCTGAAACAGACCAAAGTACAGGGCAGAAAACGGAGCGGTATTCGCCAGGGCTGCTAGCTGAATTGGCCCTAAGAGGCCACGGAATTTTTGTGGGTGATGGAACTGCTCTATATCTTCAATAGGGGGTTGGTTACACGATGGTCTAAGATGAACAAACTCAGAATTGTACACTAAAAAGAATGTATTTTGCTATATGCAAATGATAGTTCAATTTTAAAAACATGTTCTGGTTTGGATGATAAATTATATGGTCACCCTGTGTCTAACGTCTTACGTGATCCAGCCATGCATCATCTCTTTGACCTCGTTTCCTCCTGCCCTCTTTCTTGTTCCCTCCATTGCAGCCACCCAGGCGTCCTTGCTGTCCCTTGAATATTCCCAGTATGATCTCTTCACTTCTTCTCCTCTCTGCCTGGCACAGTTGACACAGTCTCCTCCCCCTTCCTTAGGGTCTTTACCCCAAAGTCTCTCTATCAGTCACCAATATGACCACATCATGTTACATAACAAACAACCCAGCAAATTTCACTGGCATTCAGCTTCTCATGCACCCCGGCAGGCTGGCTGGGGTGACTCATCCAGGCTGGGCTGGGTAGGTTTTCTTCCACCTGTGGATTTGCTTCCTGGCATCTTGGCTGGGGCAGAGCTTAGAGGAGCAGCTCTCTATCCTTAAGATGCTCTCCTTTGGCCATGGCCAAAGCATAAGAAGGCAAGTGCCTGTATGTGCATATTTGAAACTTTAGCTTATGTCCTGTCTGTTAACATCCCACTTGCCAAAGCAAGTAGGGCTGTGAATATTACCAGTAATCCAAACTGCCACTGTCACCTTCCCAGGGAAGCCTTCCCTGACCAACCTCCTAAAATTTTAACCACCAGCTAGACATTTGCTATCCCTCCTCTCTGCTTTACTGTTTTCCTAAACACTCATGACCCTGTAACTTAATATACATTTTATTTATTGTTTATTTTCTCTTTTCCTCACTGGAATGCAAGTTGCACCAGAGGAGGGACATGTGTCTGTTTCATTCACGACTGTATCTCCAGCACCTAGAAAAATGCCCAGTAAATATATGCCTCAATGATTGAATGAGGTTATGCTAAGAATGTAGTGAGATGAATTTAGGAGACATGCTTGAAGTACAGTACTGCACACAGGAAGTGCTCAGTAATGGGCGACTCTTATCACCCTGAATGCCTGAATGCTGTTGGGAGAGTCGGGGACTCAGTTATATACATGATTGCAATAATTTGCATGATTGACCTTTGAAGCAAGATCTGTTTGAATTCTGACTTCAGAGATAAGGCGTTGAAGCAGGGAGAGACTGTCACTTGCCCAAAGTCATCTGGTGAACCAGGATCTCTTTAACTGAGAGCTCATGTGGCTTCCTCAGTGCTGCGCTGCTTCTGCACCTCCCTTCATGCCAATTTCTACGCTCTGGCTTCTTTCCTTGCACCAGAGTCCCTGTGGAGTCAGAATAACTGACCAGATTAGAGCTCAGTCCCATGAGGGTGCTGAAGGTGGGTCCCAAGCACCCCTCTCAGCAACCCGGGAGTCGGGCACAGCGTGGGGCCTCGGGGACACCAGTGGCTATTCTGTGCTACCTCCAGCCACTAGGGGCCCCTGTTTGTTGAGACCCCAGAAGGGCAGCTCTCTGCAGACCCTGAAGTGGTCAGACCCTGAGGATGGATGGCTGGGCCTCTGGGCAGAGATCACAGAAGCACATGTTCAGGAAAAACGTAGGCTTCTCCTGCCGAGGGCAGAGAAATGGAGGGAGGGCTTGATGGATGGGAGGTGGGAAATTTTTTTTTTTTTTTTTTTGCAGTACGCGGGCCTCTCACTGTTGTGGCCTCTCTCGTTGCGGAGCACAGGCTCTGGACGCGCAGGCTCAGCGGCCATGGCTCACGGGCCCAGCCGCTCCGCGGCACGTGGGATCTTCCCGGACCGGGGTACGAACCCGTGTCCCCTGCATCGGCAGGCGGACTCTCAACCGCTGCGCCACCAGGGAAGCCCGGAGGTGGGAAAATTTATGAGAGTCATTCTGTTTGGTCGGATGACCCCTCATGGATGACACTGGGCTGAAAGAGCCAGACTGCCCAAACGAGAAAGATCAGAATGTTGAATTTGACCTTGAGTGATGGATTCTGTCTTGGTGAGGGGACAAGGCGTCTGGGTCATGCCCCCTCAGTGCCTTGTACATGCGTCTGTGAGGCCTTCCATGTGGATTGGCAGTCTGTCTATTTTCCCTGCCAGACTCTGAACTTCTGCATTCCCATGGTGCATTCCCAGGGCCCAGGAGAGTGGCCCCAAAGGCGTCAGCAAGTGTTTATGGCATTAATGATTTATGGAGCAGTTACAGTGAGCCAGGCACTGTGCTCAGCTTTGCACATCTATCATCTCATCTGCCCCCTCACCTGCCCCAGGAGGAAATCGTTGCTATCATTCCTGGGGCTTGGAGAGGTCTGCCCATTGAAGGCGGTACAGATGGTCAGGGTAGAGCTGGTTTACATACCTGGACTCATAACCTTTGCACTATCTTGCCTCCTGAGATTGAAGGACACATTCGAGTCCCAGCCCTGCTACCTAGTGGTCATGTAGCCCTGGAAATCTAATCACATTGGATCTCTCCTTTCTGCTCTGTAAGATGGGGATTACAAATCCCATCGGTCCTACAAATAGGACTGTTGTGAAAATCAAGCCAGAGGTTGCTTGTGATGAGTGCTCTATAGATCTAAAATTTCATAACTAGTGTTATTTCAAGTGGGCACCAAAGGCAGTCAAAAAATAGGGGAGTCATAGCAGAGGGGTGACAGAGAGGGCTTAGGGAAACTTAAATATGATACTGATCATTCTCAGTGGATAAATGTGCAAAGAGCATGATCAAACAAATCACAAGAGGAGGGCTTCCCTGGTGGCGCAGTGGTTGGCAGTCCGCCTGCCGATGCAGGGGACATGGGTTCGTGCCCCAGTCCGGGAAGATCCTACATGCGGCGGAGCGGCTAGGCCCATGAGCCATGGCTGCTGAGCCTGTGCTCCGCAACGGGAGAGGCCACAACAGTGAGAGGCCCGCGTATCGCAAAAAAAAAAAAAAAAAAAAATCACAAGAGGAAATGCATCTTGTTAACAAACATATGGAAAATCACTAAAACCTCAGCTGTAATCAAAGCAAAGCAAATTAAGACAGGATGCCATTCTTCACCACTCAATTAAAGGATACCCAGTGCTGGTGAGACCTTGGTAAAATGAACGCTTGCCTTTTCTACTGTATACTGGTGAAGACTTTCTGGAAGATAATTTAGTAATGAGTATCTGGAACCATAAAAATGTTTAAACCCTTTACTTGGTAATTCCATTTCTAGGAATCTCTCCTAAGGGATTATCCTAATTACACAGAAAGCTTTTTGCACAACGTAGTTCAAAACAGCTGAATAAAAAATTGTGACAATCTAAAGAGCCAGCGTTAGGAGAGTGGTTAAGGAGACTATGGAATAGCCAAGTGATCGAGTATCGTTCCATGAATGTTTGCCCACTTGCATGAGGTGAACACACAAACTATGAGGGGAAAAGCAAGCCACAAGATTGTACACATCATCATGTTATAACTATGTAAGAGATCCTAGGGATCTTTGCATAGAACTAAATCTGGAAGGAAGTTAAACAGAAACGGTATCTATGATTGAGGGTGGGATGAATATGGGTGCTTTAAAAATCATAGTTTTAATAGTAAGCATGTACTTCTTTCATACAGAGACAGTAGTCTAGTAACTACATTGACATGGGGGTGTGAGTGGAGACCTGGATGCTGCTGGAATAGAGGTGCCATGGTCAGCAAAGCTGGGTCAAGAAACTGCTCTCGCATGTAATATTTTCATCTAAATTTATTTTGTTGAAAAGAAAGAGATAGTTTCTGATGATAAGCCATGCTGGAAAATTGCTGCTCGATTGCATTTTCTTCATATCTGGAATTTTTTGTTTGTTTTGTTTCACATTTAGCTCCTTATCACTTTCTCTTGTTCTTGAAAAGTGCCTTGAATATTTTTCTTCTGCTTACAAACTTAAGAGACAGTTGTATCAACTTCAACCATGATCAATCCCTACATAATTAAAAGTGAACAAGGCTTGTTTCCCACCCTTCAAAGATAATCACCATCAAGGATTGAGTGTGTATCTGCCCATCTTTCTCCACATATATATTGTCATGTAATTATAGCATATTCTTTTTTTTTTTTAAGGCTGGGTCATAGTATGCATTTGCTTGTTTTTTGTTTTTTGGTTTTTGTTTTTGCGGTATGCGGGCCTCTCACTGTGGTGGCCTCTCCCGTTGCAGAGCACAGGCTCCGGACGCGCAGGCTCAGCGGCCATGGCTCACGGGGCCCAGCCGCTCCACGGCATGTGGGATCTTCCCGGACCGGGGCACGAACCCGTGTACCCTGCACCGGCAGGCGGACTCTCAACCACTGTGCCACCAGGGAAGCCCTGCTTGTTTTTTTTTAATTTAGCAATATATCTTGGACATTTTTCTATTCCTATAAAGTAGTTGTAGGCCAATGTTCCCTTTCACAAACTGTTGGCAAGAGGGTACATTGGTAAAAAATATTTAGCAATGTCTATTATAATACAAAATTCTCATCCCTGTTGACTTCACTCCTGAGAATGCTCCCTTCAGAAACACTCTTGCTATGGACTGAATGTTTGTATCTGTACCCCACATCCCATCATGTGTTGAAGTCTTAACCCAAATGTTGTGGTATTTGGAGGTGGGGAGATAATTAGGTTGAGATGAGGTCATGAGGGTGGAGCCCCTTGATGGGATTAGTGTTCTTAGAAGAAGAGGAAGTGATCAGAGCTCCCTCTTTTGCCATGTGAGGGTATAGCAAGAAGGAAGCCCTCTACAAACCGGGAAGAGAGCCCTTATCAGCAACTGCTGGTTGCACCTTGATCTTGCACTTCCTAGCCTCCAGAACTAATAAAGAGAAATAAGTGTTTGTTGTTGAAGGCACCCAGTCTATGTGATTTTGTTATAGCAGCCTGAACTGATTAAGTCGTACTTCCACAAAGAAAGATCTACCGGACTGTTCATTTGGCACTATTTTTTATAGTCTCAGACTGGCCCTTTGATTTCTGGAGCATCAGGACAACTGCTTTTGTGAGCTCCACATCATGGGACAAAGGCTGGTATGGGTCAGGCAGCCCAGGCTTCCTGGTGGTGGCCACGGGAGGCTGCACAGAGGCTCAGTGGGGTTGAGGCACCATTAACCAGTGAGAGCCCTGGTGTCATTGGGGTAACCAGGGGACACCCAGGTGCAAAGCTTAAATCCAGGCACTGCGTTCTTAAAAGGGCTTTAGTAAGTTAGAAGGGACAAAATGTTTGCCGAGAATCCACTGTGTGATGGGTGCTTTGCATTTGCCCTGTTTAAGAGAGCAGACATTGGTACTGGATGGGTCTGGGTTTAGATTCCAGTAAAACCACCTACCAGTGCTGATGGTAATGCTGGGGAGCTCCTCACCATCTCTGAGTGTCTGCTTCGTCCTCTTATGGTGGAGATGTCTGCTTTTAGGGTGGTGGAGACCACTGAGTGCAGTATTTGGCCCATAGTAAGTGATCAACAAAGGTTGACATTATCGTTATTGTTGTAATTAAGTAATCCTCATAGCCACCGTGTGAAGCAGACGTTATTAGCTCCAGTTTACAGATGGGGAAATAAAGCGTTTATACAATTTGCCCAAGGCCCCATAGCCAAATTCAGGTACATGATTGCATTTCCCTAGAGCCTTTGCTCTTTGAACCATGGCCACTTGTATTGTCCCCTGGTAGAAGGGACTGCTTAGTGAGGTGGTGAGCTCCTCACTGCCACATGTGTCCAAGCAGAGGCCAGCAACCATTCTTTGGGTCTCTTGAATCTAGTGGAAGTTAGGAGTAGATCATCATTTTTCAAAGCATGCTTTTTGTAATCAAAAGGGAAGTTGCATGACAATAGATTTCTCTGGCCAATCAAACTATGAAATGTTGGCAGATTGTTTGTGGTAGGACTTTTCAGTGCCTTCAGCATGCCAGTGTTCACTACGAATTGTCAAGAAGGGCATGCAAAATGCAACGGTTCCCAAACTAATCTGACCACTGAATACTTTCTCCCAGAATATCTTGTAAAACTAGGGAATGTACCCTGGACAAGAGGCTTGCTTGGCACCCTTTCAACTTGGCATGTTCAGAGTTTATGGCTGGCCTAGAAGGTACCTTCCAGAGTGACCCAGCTTCACTGTCATTATCCAGCCAGTGTTTTCATGATCCAGAGCTGTGCCATTGGAACTGGGTGGTTCTGCCATCATCTCCCTTTCATGGTCCCAGCCTCTCAAGGCAGGGTGCTGTGATGGACAGCAAAGGACAGTGGCCATAATGGGATGCCATGGAGCATCTCTGTTGCCGTCCGGGTGCCTCACAGAAGTGGTCTTCTGGGAGGATAACCCAGCTCCTGTTCTCTCTTCCTCCAGTGCCATGAGCTACTCAGGTCCAGGAACTGGGCTACTTGTGTCTGCAGTTTCTGGAACTCATGCAAGTGACCTTTGGAGATGCTGGTTGGCATCCTGAATGCTGGACTTTTCTCTGCCCTCAGCTTTTTTTAAATTAAACTTTTTATTTTGAGATAAGTAGAGATTTACATTACTTGCAGATGTAATGAGTAATTCAGAGACCCAATGTAACTTTATCCAGCTTCCCCGAGTGGTAAAATCTTGCAAAATTATAATACAATATCATAACCAGGATATTAACATCAATACAGTCAAGACACAGGACATTTCTGTCACCACAAGGATTCCTCATGTTGCCTTTTATATCTACGTCCACCTCTCTCATACCTCACCCCTCCGGAACCCCTAGCAACCAGTAATCTGTTCTCCATTTCTGTAATTTGTCATTTCAAGAATATTATATAAATGGAATTATATAACATGTAGCCTATGAAATTAACTCTTTTCATTTAATGTGATCCTCTGAAGATTCATCCAGGTTGTAGCATGTATTCATAGTTCATTCCTTTTATTGTTGAGCAGGATTCCATGGCATAATATATCACAGTTTGTTTAATTAGTTGCTCATTGAAAGGCATCTGTTTTTAATACATTGCTGGTGGGAATGTTGCTTGACATAAGCCTTGGCAATGATGTTTTGAATCTGACAGCAAAAGTAAAAGCAACAAAAGCAAAAATAAACAAGTGGGAGAACATCAAATGAAAAGCTTCTGCACAGGCAAGGAAACCATCAACAAATTGAAAAGACAACCTATTGAAAGTATTTGCAAAACCTATATCTGATACGGGACTAATATCCAGAAAATATAAAGAACTAATACAACTCAACAGTAAAAAGAGCAAACAATCCAATTAAAAAATGGGCAGAAGTTCTGAATAGACATTTTTCTAAAGAAGACATACAGATGGTGTACGTGAAAAGATGCTGACCATTATTAATCATCAGGAAAACGCAATTAGATACCACCACACACCTGTTAGAATGGCTATCATCAAAAAGACAACAACAAGTGTTGGTGAGTATGTGGAGAAAAGGGAACCCTTGTGAACTGTTGGAATGTAAATTGGTGTAGTCACTATGGAAAACAGTATGGAGGTTTCTAAAGAAATTAAAAACAGAGTTACCATATGATCCAGCAATTCCACTTCTGGGTATTTATCCAAAGAAAACAAAAACACTAATTCTAAAAGATATATGCACCCACGTGTTCATTGCAACATTATTTACAATAGCTAAGAAATGGAAACACCTGAAGTGTCTGTCAGTGGATCAATGGATTAAGAAATTGTGGTATACATACACACACACACACACACACACACACAATGTGATAATATTCAGCCATTAAAAGAATGAAATCTTGCCATTTGTGACAATATGGATGGACCTCGAGGGCATTATGCTAAGTGAAATAAGTCAGAGAAAAACAAATACTGTATGACCTCTCTTATATGTAGAATCTAAAACACACACACAACAAAACAAAACGAAACAAACAAAAAACACAAGCTTATAGATACAGAGAACAGATTGGTTGTTGCCAGAGGCGGGGGTGTGGGGTGGGAGAAATGAGTGAAGGGGGTCAAAAGGTAAAAATTAAAAAAAAATAATTTAGGAAAAATAATGGTGGTGGAGAAGAGTTAGCTTGGACTATTAAAAAAAAAAAAGACACACCTTTCCCCCCCAGTTTTTGGCTATTAGGAATAATGCTTCTAAAAACATTCATGGGCTTCCCTGGTGGCGCAGTCGTTGAGAACCTGCCTGCTAATGCAGGGGACATGGGTTCGAGCCCTGGTCTGGGAAGATCCCACATGCCGCGGAGCAACTAGGCCCGTGAGCCACAACTACTGAGCCTGCGCATCTGGAGCCTGTGTTCCACGACAAGAGAGGCTGCGATAGTGAGAGGCCCGCGCACCACGATGAAGAGTGGCTCCCGCTTGCCACAACTAGAGAAAGCCCTCGCACAGAAACGAAGACCCAACACAGCGAAAATAAATAAATAAATAATTAAACTCCTACCCCCAACATCTTCTTTAAAAAAAAACAACAAAAAACATTCATGTGTAGGTTTCTGTGTGAGCATGCTTTCACTTCTCTGGGATAAATATTCAGGAGTGCAATTTCTGGGTCATATAGTAGTTGCATGTTTTGTTTTGTTTTACTTTGAAGAAACTGTTTTCCAGAGTGGCTGTACCATTTTATCTTCCCACCAGTGATGCATGAATGATCTAATTTCTCCTTGTCTTCATGCATATTTGATGTTGTTACTAATTTTTTTTTTTTTTACTATTTTTTATTTTAGCTGTTCCAATAGGTGTGTGGTAATAGATCACTGTGGTTTTAACTTGTGTCTCCCTGTGACTAAGATGTTAAACATCTTTTCATCTACTTGTTTGCCATCTGTATACCCTCTTCAGTGAAATGGCTCTGTATGTCTTTTGCTTATTTTCCAGTTGGATTTTTTTTTTACTGTTGAGTTTTGTGAATTCTTAATATTCTAGGTAGTGGGCCTTTGACAGATATGTGGTTGGCAAATATTTTCTCCCAGTCTGTAGTATGTCTTTTTATACTTTTGTTCTTTGAAAGAAACATCCCTGGATCTTTTGCAGAAAGAAAGTATTTTATTTTGATGAAGTCCAATTTATCAATTTTATGCATCATGCTTTTGGTGTCAAGTCTAAGAACTCTTTTCCCACATCTATATCCTGAAGACTTTCTCCTATTTTTTTTCTACAAGTTTTATAGTTTCAGGTTTTACGTTTAAGTCTGTTACCTATTTGGAGTTAATTGTTGTATTAAGTGTGAGCATTAGTTTGAGGTTATTTATTTATTTCTTATTTGTTTGGCCAGTGGATGTCCAATTGGTCTAGCACTATTTGTTAAAAAGACTGTTCTTCCTCCATTAAATTACTTTGCACCTTTGCTAAAGATCCATTTGCTGTATTTGTGTGGGTCTATTTCTGGGCTCTCTATCCCGTTCCATTGATCTGTGTGTTTCTCTCTCTACCAATACCATCACAGTCTTGATTTCTGTAGCTATATAATGTCTTGAAATTGAGTAGACCAATTCTTCCCACTCTGTTTTTTGCGCCCTTCACAATTGTTTTAGCTATTCTACTTCTTTTGCCTTTCCAAATAAATTTTAGATTAATCTTGCCTATATCTAGAGAAAATCTTGCTGGGGTTTTGACAGGAATTATTTAAACCTGTACATCAGTATGGGTACAATCGATATCTTTACTGTATTGAGTCTCCCAGTCTATAATTGTGCTATGTCTCTGCGTTTATTTAGATGTCTTTCCTTTAATTTCTTTCAACAGCGTAGTTTTCTATGTGTAAGTCATATACATGTTTTTCTTTCTTTCTTTCTTTCTTTTTTTAGATTTACACTTAGATATTTCATTTTTGGCAATAATAAATAGTATTTTATTTCAGTTTCAGTGACTGTATGTTCATTGCTAGTCTATAAAAATAGAATTGATTTTTGTATGTATATCTTATATCGTGTGGCCTTGCTAAACTCATTTATTATTTCTAACCATTTTTTTCTAGATTCCTTGTGATTTTCTTAACGAGGTCATCTGCAAATGGGAGCAGCTTTCTTCTCCTTCTGTCTTTAGACCTTTTATTTCCATTCTTTGCTTTATTGCACTGGCTGAAATTTCCAGTACTATGTTGCATGAGAGTGGTAAGAACAGATATTCTAATTTTGTTCCCTACCAGATGGGGAACAAATGAAAGAGGAAAGCATTCAGTTTTATTTTGCCATTAAGTGTGATGTTAGCAGTAGGTTTTTTGGTAGATGCTCTTTGCCAAGTGAGGAAGTCCCCTCTATTCCTTTTCCGGAGAGTTTGTGTCATGAGTGGACATGGAAAGTTGTAAAATACTTTTTCTGCATTGATGGATGTGATCATGTGCTTTTTCTTCTTCAGTCTGTTAATAGGGTAGGTTATTAAATTGATTGATTTTCAAATATTGAAACATTCTTGCATCCCTGGAATAAGCCCTACTTTGTCATGTTGTATAATCCTTTTTATATATTACTGGAATCTATCTGCTAGCATTTTGGTAAGGATTTATGAATCTATATGCAGCAGTGATATTAATCTAATGTTTTCTTCTTTTCTACAGTCTTTGTCTGGTTTGGTATCAAGTAATGATAGCTTCATAAAATTAATCGAGACAAGTATTTCCTCCTATTCTATTTTTTGGAAGAGATTGAATAAAGTTAGTGTTAATTCATTTTTAAACAATTGATAGAATTCTTCAGTGAAACCATCTGGGTCTGGAGATTTATTTTTGGGGAGTTTTAAAATTATGAATTCAATTTCCTTAATAGTGATAGGGCTATTCAGATTATCTGTTTCATAATGGATAAGTTGTGTGGTTTGTGTTTTATGAGGAATTGATCCATTTCATCTAAGTTGTCAACTTTAGATGTGTAGAGTTGTTCACAATATTCCCTTATTATCCTTTTGTTGTCTACAGATCTTAGTGATATCCCAGTTTCATTACTGATATTGGTAATTGTGTCTTTTCTTTCTTTGTCAGTCTCACTAGAGTTTTGTCAATTTTATTGATCTTTTCAAAGAGCAAACTTTTTTATTTATCTTTTCGACTTTTTTCTGTTTTCAATCTCATTGACTTTGGGTTTTATCTTTAATATTTTCTTCCTCCTGCTTCTTTTGGGCTTATTTTGCTCTTCTTTTTTCTAGATTCTTGAGGTGGGAGCTTAGTTTATTGATTTGAGGCTTTTCCTCTTTTCTACTGTGTGCTTTTAAATTTATAAAATTTCTTCTCATTATTACTTTAGCTGTGTCCCAGCTAAAGTATGTTGTATTTTCATTTTCATTCAGTTAAGTGTATTTTTTGGCAACTTCCTCTTTGACCTACGGACTACTTTGTAGTATGTTGCTTGGTTTCCAAATGTTTAGAGATTTTACTGTTATTAATTTCTAGTTTGATTCTATTGTGGTCAGAGAATGCACTCTGTAAGATTTCAATTTTTAAAAATTTGTTGACATTTGTTTTATGACCCAAGATATGGTCTATCTTGGTATGTGTGCTCTGGGCACTTGAAAAGAATGTGTATTCTCCTGTTGTTGAGTGGAGTGTTTTATAGATATGTATCAGATTCTGTTGGTTGATTGTACTGTTAAGTATTTCTCTATTCTTGCTGATTTTCTACCTAATCATTCTATCAGTTGTTGAGAGATATGCACTGAAGTCTCCAACTATAACTGTGGATTTGAATATTTATCTTTTCAGTTCTATCAGTTTTTCTTTACACATTTTGCAGCTCTGTTTTTTGGTGCATAAACATCAAGGATTGCTATGTCTTCTTGGTGGATTGACTCTTTTATCATTATGTAATGTCCCTTCTGTCTCTGTTGACTTTCTTTACTCTGAAGTCTACTTTATCTGATATTAATATTGTCACTCTTGCTTTCTTTTGATTAATGCTGTCATAATATAGCTTTTTCCATTCTTTCCCTTTCAACCTCTGTATTGTTATATTGAAACAATGTTCCTACAACAAAACTGAGTTTGTTTTTGTAGACAGCATATAGGTGCACATGGTTTTTAATCCACTCTTCCAATCTTTCTCTTTCAGTTGTCCTATTTAGGCCATTTACATTTAATGTCATTATTGATATATTAAAGCTTAAGTCTGCCATTTAATTTATTTTTTTTCTGTTTGTTTTTCTGTTTTTTGTTTCTCTATTTCCTTTTTTCTCCCTTGCACTTCGTTACTTGAGCATTTTTTAGAATTCCATTTTGATTAATCTGTAGAGGCTTTAAGTGTATCTCTTTGCCTAGCTTTTGAAGTGATTGCTATAAGTATGATTTTCTCTCTCTCTCCACACACACAAAATCTTATCTCAATATACTGGTGTTGACATTTTACCTGTTCACATGAAGTGTTGAAACCCTACCTCTCTTTTTTAAAAAATTGTTTCCCCACTTATGTAATATAATTTATAATTATCTTATCTTAAATGTTTACATACATTTAGAAACACATCAGGCAGTGTTGTAATTATTCTTCAAGGTTCAACATAATTTATAATGCTTAGTAGAAGAAAGTATATTGTGTTTGCCCATATTTTTGCTTACTGTATTCTTTCCTCCTTTGTGATATTCTAATGTACCTTCTTTTATCATTTTCTTTCTGTTCAGAGAACTTTCTTTAGCCATTCTTAGAGTAGGCCTGCTGGCAACAAATTCTCTTAGAAGTTCTTTATGTGAGAATATCTTTATATTCCCATAATTCCTGAAAGAGATTTTTACTGGCATAGGGTTCTGGGTGACAGGTCTTTTCTTCCAGCACTTGAAACATTTTGTGACACTTCCTTATGGCCTCCATGGTTCTGATGAGACATCTACTCTCATTCAAATTGAGTTTCACCTGTAGTAGGGTGCTGTTTATCTCTTTCTGCCTTAAATAATTTTTTCTTTGTCTTTAGTTTTTAGAATTTTGACTAAGATGTATCTTGATACAGATTTATTTGGGCTTTTCCTATTTGGGGTTCACTCAGCTTCTTAAATCTGTAGATTTATATCTTTTGCCCAATTTGAAAAGTTTTCAGCCATTAATTCTTCAAGTACTTTTTGAGCCCCACCCTCTTTCTCCTCTCCTTCTAGGACTGCGATAACACAAATGTTTTATATATATATATGTATATATATATTTTTTGCAGTACGTGGGCCTTTCACTGTTGTGGCCTCTCCCGTTGCGGAGCACAGGCTCCAGACGCACAGGCTCAGCGGCCATGGCTCACGGGCCTAGCCGCTCTGCGGCATGTGGGATCTTCCCGTACTGGGGTACGAACCTGTGTCCCCTGCATCGGCAGGCGGACTCTCAACCACTGCGCCACCAGGGAAGCCCTAGATATATTTTTAATAGTCTCACAAGTCCCTGATGCTCTGTTCCTTTTTATTTTTTTCCAGTCCATTTTCTCTCTGTTGTTTAGATTGGGTAATTTCTATTGTTCTAGCTTTCAGTTCACTGACTCTTCCCTTTGTTCCCTCCATTCTGCTGTTGAACCCTCCACTGAGCTTTATTTTCAGTTATTGCATTTTTCAGTTCTCAAATTCCATTTGGTTCTTTGTGATATCTTATATGTCTTTGCTGAGACTTTCAATTTTTTTCATTTGTTTCAAGTATATTTGCAATTTTCCATTGAAGCATTTTTTTTTTTAATGATGGCTGCTTTAAATCTTTGCTAGATTGTGCTCATTATTTTCATGATCTCAGTGTTGGATCTATTGCTTGTATTTTTTCATTCAGTTTGAGTTCTTCCTGGATCGCAGTAAGAATAGTGATTTTTCACTTGAATCCTGGACATTTTTGGCTATTACACCATGAGGCTTTGGGTCTTAGGTCAACCTTCTGCTTTCGCTGGTTTCTTCTGACTCTACTCTAGGGAAAAGCTTGCTTTCTCATTACTGCCAAGTGAGAGTAAAGTCCTGATTCTCCTCTTGGCCTCTGTTGACGCTGGAGGTGAGCTTGCATGTTATCGCTGGGCAGATGTGGAAGTTTAGGCTCCCCACTAAGGCCTCACTGATCCCTCCCTGGCTGAGAGAAATAGGACTGCCCCATTACTATTCCTTACCTGCACTAAACCCACAGGGGTAGCCTCTTTATCTCTGTGGTGGTGAAAGCCCTGACTCCCCACTGAGCTTCCTGTGACATCACCCAGGTAGGGTAAAGGGAGCCTTGTTATGGCCTGGTGAAGGTGGACCTCTAGGGTCTCCGCTGTGCTTTTGCTGGTTTAGAGTGTGGTTGGGAACACACTTTTTTCTGCGGTGTTTGGCTGGAATAGAGTGCTTACTGTCCAGAGTTTTCTGTCTTTTTAAACTGCCCCTTTCTTGGACCTTTGGCTAGAGAGAGCAGGCTTTGTGTTTTTTTTTTTTTTTGGCCTATGCCTGTTGGTGTTTCTGGGTTGCCAACTATTCAACTCCAAAACTGGAATATATGAGACAGAAAGAAAACCCAGGGATCACATTATCACCAACATTCCTTGGGTTCTGAGGTCCCTCACTGGTCTGCCTTCTCTTCATTGTTCAGATTCTTCTTATGTTTGTTTTGTGTATAATGTTTGGGAATTTTAATTTTACTTAGGCGGAGGAATAGGGGAGAGTATGTCAATTCCATTTCCCCAGGAGCTGAAGTCTAGACTGTGGCTGCCCTCAGCAATCCCCTTTTCGTTGAGCTCCTTTCCAGCGACCCCAAATTTGTGCTGGAGAAGCAGAATCACTGCTTCAGAGCTAGAATTCCAGTGCTCCCCAGGACATGTCTGCTGTTCTTTAAGCAGGGAGATACCAAGTTAGTTAAAGCACAGTTGCTCATTTTTCTGGCATGGTTAATGCTAGAATTCATTTGCACACTAAACAAGTATATCTGGACTCTAAGAAAAGTATTGAAGGATCTCAAGTGGAGGATATTTATTTAGTTCTGAATCAACAGTTGTGATCTCTCTCTCTCTCTTTTCCTTTTTATTTGCCTTTTATCTCATTGTTGTCTTTTAATTAATTCTTTCCCAGGATGTTCTTTCATTGAGAATTATTAAAGATGTAAGCCTTCCTTTATCAAACCACGGGCTGTGCAATTGTATATACACTTTCCATTTGGCTCTGGGGAAATTTTAGAATTGCAGGAGAGAAGGTGCTTCATTAATTGGTTGAGCAAGATTGTGCCTTTAATGGAGACAAAGCCACGGAAGCATTTGTGGGGCTGAAACAGTCCGCGGTTGTTGGTGAGGACACAGGCAGCCAGTGTTGGGGGCTCTGCAGACAGTTCCTCCTTCTGCACTGATCACACAACGTGCCCTGCATGAGCTGATGGAGGGCGAAGCGGGTGGGAAGGACCAGCCTCTGCAGGGGCCTGAATGGGAGCTGGCGGCTGTGCTGCAGGCCTGAGCGGACCCTTGAAAACTTGGGCTGCCTTTTCAGAGCAGGGTGTCAGTGGTCCAGGCGGGTGGAGGGAGCTGAGGCAGATGGGGTGGGAGGGTGAGTGGTGGAGGAGTGGGGGCTATCTGCCTTGTGCTTTCTGGGCTGGCTGGGCCCTCATCACTGGGATGCTGGGAGGCCCTGTGGACAGGGATCCAGGGGAAGGGTGAGCCCTGAGCTCACCTGCTCTTAATTGACAAATTAGTTAATTAACAAATTGCACTTATCGGACACTCAGAAAGTGGCCAATGAGAAAAAGAGAAGGAGGGGACCTGCTCTCTCTCTTGTCAGGAATTTACAGTCTGGAGGGGGAAGCAGGAAACACACAGACAGACAGACAGACAGACAGACACACACATGCACAGACACCCCCAGACTCACACAGAAGACTCCACCCACCCAGACGCACACAGACACATATACCCACTCACACACATACATTCCATCTTTCAAATACAGAGGTGACATAGGAGGCAGGGTGGGGAGGCCCAGACAGGAAGTGCGTGGAGTGTCAGGAGCTTGTGTTGGTTCCAGGCCCCACGCCCTCCATGTCAGTACATTCATTGTTTACCCCTAAGCTATTGCTAAGCTAGTCTCTGGAGGCTCAGGTGCCCTGTTCCCCCTGACATACACATGCAAAAAAGCACAGGAACTTAAAACAACGATTGCTCACATGGAGACAGCTCTTGGATTTGCGGTTAGTTCAGCAGACTTTTACTGAAGCTCAATTGAAGGCCCTATGGAATGTCCTGGTCACAAACATATGAAAAAGATAAGGGCCTTCTCCTCCAAGAGCTCTCAGGCCTGTGGGGTGGAGCCATGTCCAGGCCCAGGGGCACTGGGCTGGTGCCTGGTGAGCACATACACACAGACACGTGCGTACTGTTTCATTTCCTTCTTATGTCCCCCTGAGGGCTCTGCAGGACCCTCAGACAGATGTGGCTTTGAATCCCAGCCCTGTCTCTGTCTCACTGTGCGCCTGGCACTCAGTCTCCATGGGCTTACTTTCTTCATCTGTAAAGTGGGGATGGTAATTCCTATCTCAAAGCCATTTCCTGATCAAATGAGACGATGAGCGCAAAAGTGCCTGGCAGATAATATCCATTCATTCATTTATTCTACAAATATTTTGACTCTTTTTGCCCAGTGCTGAATCTGGGTACCTGGTCAAAAATGTCAGATAAGACCCTGGCCCTCCTGGGACTATACGCTACTAGAAGGAGACAGACAGCACACAAATAAGTGAATAAACAGAGCAGGGGATGTGACAGAGAAAAGCTGGGTGGTCAGGGCAGGCAGGGGGTTACCTTTAACTCCTGGCGAGTGTAGCTCTTCTCACGGGCCCGACCAGCCATCCTCTCCTGGCCCTGCTCTAGGGGTGTTTCTACTTGTGCTCTTGGTTCCACCGTTTTCTCACACTTGTCTGCCTGCATCTGCTGGTCCCGTTGTAACTTCTTATCCTTGGGGGGTGCACTGTCTTTTAGGGGCTGGCGTGGTAGGGCCTGTGGAATGGGCAGAACAAGGCAGAACCTCACGGGCAGGCAGATGTGGGTGGATCAGAGCACGTTGCAGAGCTGGGTGAGCCCTGAAAGCCCAGCAGGGCAAACTGAGGACCCTGGAGGCTCGTTGGCAGCCTGCCTGTCTCCCCAGCTGTCCCTGCAGTGTTCCTACCCTCCCAACCCTGAGGCCCTTAGAAGCAGCAAGAGAGGCTTATCACAGCGCTCCTTCCTGAAATGCTCTCCCCAGCTGTCCCTGCAGTGTTCCTACCCTCCCAACCCTGAGGCCCTTAGAAGCAGCAAGAGAGGCTTATCACAGCGCTCCTTCCTGAAATGCTCTCCCCTGGAGACTCCCCTTCATTTTTATTTATTTATTTTTAAAAATTGTGGTAAAATATACATAAAATGAAAGTCACCATTTAAACCATCTTCACGTGCAGTTCAGTGCCAGTTCAGTGCATTATTGTGCAACCATCACCACCATCCACGTCCAGGACTTTTTAATCTTCCCAAACTGGAACTCTGTACCCATTAAACACGAATTCCCCATCCCACACTCCCTGCAGCCCCTGGAAACCACTGGTCTACTTTCTGTCTCTATGATTTTGACTACTTAAGTACCTCATATAAGCGGAGTCATGCAGTATTTGTCTTTTTGAAACTGGTTGATTTCACTTGGTACAATGTCTTCATGGTTCATCCATATTGAAGCCGGTGTCAGAATTTCCCTCATTTTTAAGGCTGAATAATATTCCACTGTATGTGTAGAGCACGTTTTGTTTATCCACTCATCCAGTGAGGGGAATTTGGGTTGCTTCCACCTTTGGGCTTCTGTGAGTAATACTGCTATGAACGTGGGTATATATTCTCTTTGAGATCCTGCTTTAAATACTTCTGGACATATACCAGAAATGGAATTGCTGGATCATATGGTAATTCTATTTTTAATTTTTTGAGGAACTGCCATACTGTCTTCCATAGTGACTGTACAATTTTACATTCCCACTGCAATGCACATGGGTTCCGATTTCTCTACGTCCTTATCAACATTTATTTTGTTTTTGTCATTTTCTTTTTTTTTTTTTTTTTTTTTTGGCTGCACCATGTGGCATGGAGGATCTTAGTTCACCAACCAGGGATCGAACCCATGCCCCCTGCATTGGGAGTGCAGAGTCTTAACCACTGGACTTCCAGGGATGTCCCTCTTTTTTTAATAGAAGCCAACCTAGTAGTGGGTGTGAGGCCTTTTTATTTTTTAAGGCACAAGTCATCCATCATCTCTTCTGGGAAGTCTTCCCTGATGCTCCCAGCCTAGCAAGGCACCTAGCCTCTGTGCTCCTTCAGCCCCCTGTACTTCCCTTGATTACTTTGTCTGTGTGCATGACTCCTCCCTAGCTGGTCTGTGAGCAGCTAGCGGGAACATGCTGTGAATATTCAGTGCTTGTCTATTCAGTACTTGTCCCCTTTCTCCCTCTTCATCCCACCCCCATCCATGCCAGGGTCTGACCCTTTGACCCACAGGAGGCACTCAGGACATCTTTGTGGAATGAATGCCCAACACCTAGACCCAGGCTGGCCTCCAGGGTCTAACAGTGGGACTCCAGACTCAGGAGGAGAGCCTGATCCCCTCCCCTGGGGCTGCTGGCCCAAGGACACTGGGAGAGCTTCTCGTGGGTTCTGGCACAATCCTAGAAAGCAGTGCTGTTTTAGGGACTCATAGCTGGAAAAGCAGAAGCACAGCTTAGTGTGAGCTGAGTTGGATTTGGTCTGCACGGGAGTGAGGTGTTGAGTGGAGGTCATTGGTAGTGTTGATCAAGGTGACCTGATTCCTGAAGCTAATGGTGGCAGATTTATCATTCTTCTTCCCGGTGATGAAGATTAACGACATAACTTATATTCCTTGTGATTTACTGACAGCCCCTTCATTTCTCAGAATGGCCAAGAGACTTGGAGCTGAAGGTGGGATGGCCTTTCACTATCACTTGAGAAAGCAGTATAAGTGGTAGCTGTCCTTATCCCCTCGGGGGATGTCTGCTTCTGAAATGAGATTTAAGGAGCAGACTTCTTGACAAGAATTGTCCCATTACGGCAAGGAAAGGAGTTAGCTGGCAGTAATTAAGCACCGACTGTGCAAACCTTCAGTGCGCTTTACCGTGGCCTCACAAGAGCACACGGGGTGGAGATGGGAGCAGAATGACGCCAGCCCTGGGAAGGTGGAGACAGCAGCAGCTCCCCTACATCCGGCCGGCTCCGGGCTGAGCCCCACCGCAGCCCCGTGCCCTTCTCAGAGATGACATCTATCTCCCAGCAGGTAATGCTCGAGAAATGATTCTGCTCGAGAGTATCACGTCCAAGGGAAGAAGAAAATGCTGCATTACATTCAGGTGGGAGCTGGGCCAGGTGGTATTTCCGTCCATTCACATTCACCCATTCACTCAGCATTGCACAGACTTTCCCGAGCCCCCGCCATGTGTCTGGCTTTGTGCTGGGAGTGGGGATGGTGACAAGAGGAATAACGTGTCACCTTCCATCCCCCAGAAGCTCCTGTCTAGTGGAGCGGAAAGGCAGACAAGCCCTTCCATGGCACAGGCATAAAGGCGGGAATGGAAACAGGATTCTAGAACCGTGAGAGCTCAGACTGCTTCCTTGACTCTCCCTAAGTGTGCTGAGGAAGCACCGCACAGGAGGGGACATGTGAGCTGGGTGTCCAGGATAAAAGTGAAGGAAGAGGGCAGGACAGCGAGCAGAGGGGACGGTGTGTGCAAAGGTAGAGTCGTGGCTTGGGAAACTCTGCATGGCAGGAACAGAGGGCGTGGAGGAGGATAGGGAGAAGAGGCAGGAGAGCCAGGGTGGGCCCTGGTGGCTAAAGGCTTCCTTGTGTGTCGTGTTAGGAGCTAGGAGCCTGGTGTTTGTCCTGTAGGCAACTGGGCACCAGCAGAGGTTGTGAAGAGGGAGCGTGACTTCCTTGGGTGAGTTTTCTTTGAAGCTGCCTCTGGCGGTCATGTTGAGGATGGAGTCTCACCAGAGGGGGACTCGTGAGAGGCTCTTATAGTGGCCCAGGTGAGAGATGAGAATGGGGACAGAGGAGAACATTCAAGAAGCATGCTTGCCACCCCATGCTGGGTAAATCCAACTCCGTCTCCCTTCTGCACCTGCAGCTGCACCCGGGCAGTCGGATGTGGTTGGAGGGAAACACACGACCAGGCTGAAGCTGGCCTCTGTGATCTGGCTGCCCACCTCAGATAGACCCTTCCTGCCACTCCCCCTAGGTCCCACTCTGTAGAAGAATATTTCACAAGTGTCCTCTCTTAAATTTTCCCAAAGTTTTTTTTCTATACTTATTTTTGGCTGACTTTTTTTTTCTTTTAAAAAAATTAATAGACTTTACTTTTCGGAGCAGATTTAGATTTACAGAGAAGTTCTGCCGAAAGTATTGTGTTTGTTCCATATACCCCTCACTCTCCTTCCCAACTTCCCCTATTAATATCCTGCAGTAATGGGGTACATTTGTTACAACTGATGAGCCACTATTGGTACATTATTATTAACTAAAGTTCATAGGTGACACTGGGTTTCATGCTTGGTGTTGCATATTATGGGTTTGGACAAATGTATAATGATGCGTGTCCACCATTATAGTGTCATACAGAGTAGTCTCACTCCCCTAAACATCGTCTCCGCTCTGTCTGTTCATTCCCCGCCTCCTCCCCTAACCCCCCGACAACCACTGATCTATTGTCTTCACGGTGTTGCCTTTTCCGGGATGTCATATCGTTGGAATCATATGGTATGTAGCCTTTTCAGATTGGCTTCTTTCGCTTAGTAATATGCATTTAATGTTTCTCCATGTCTTTTTGTGGTTTGATAGCTCATTTCTCTTTAGTGCTGAATAATATTCCATTGTCTGGATGTACTACAGCTTATTTACCCATTCACCTACTGAAAGACATCTTGATTGCTTCCGCATTTTGGCAGTTGTCAGTAAAGCTGGGATAAACATCGTGACCTTGCTTTTTAAATCACTGAGGAGACAGGAGCGATGAGGACAGAGCTGATCTGTGGACCAGGGCTACACCCACCAGCCTCCATCACTGGTACCCAGGAGCCTTGGCCTCTGTCCTGATGCTGTGTGTGAACACTGTGGGGCCCTGATAAAGGCGACCCCTTTCCTTGGAAACTGGAAACCATTCCCTGTCACCTACTCAAGAGTGGAACTCTTGCATCCTTAGTGTCTCCTTTTTTTTTTTCTTGTTCCCAATACTTTATTCAGTTTTACAAGCATTTTAAAAAATTAAAAAAAAATTTTTTTTGGAGTATAGTTGATTTACAGTGTTTTGTTAGTTTCAGGTGTACAGCAAACTGATTTAGTTTTGCATATATATATCTATTCTTTTTCAGATTCTTTTCCCATTTAGGTTTAATGTCTCCTTTAAAACAGATCATATTCACTAGTTCTCGAATACGCTATAATTTAATTTTTCCCGTCTTTGCATAACCCTCTCTTCACCCCCCATTCATCTCCAGACTCATTTCTCTGTTCCCCTTTATGCAGAAACTCTTCAAAATAGCTGTACTTGCTATTTGCACTTCATGTTCCCCACATTCTCTCGCAGAGGTCCCCTGGGGCAGGCGCTGGTAGTGATTGATCCACACTCCTCAGACCCTCCTATTTCAGTGGGATCTGCCTCCATCTGCCTCTCTGTGCTCAGGGTTTTTTTCTGGAACCTCAAAGGCCACGCTCTGCTTTCACTCATAGCAGGCAGGAAGTGCCGGGGAATTAGCACACCTGGGAACAGCCCTCCACTGAAGATGGATGGGAGTTGGTGTATAGATACCCTGTCCCCTGTTCCACAGGTGGCGTGATCCCAAGGCCCACACTGTGTACAGGCATTCCCGGTAGGAGGAAGCTCCAGCCGTTATGTGGAAGCTTCCTGATAACCCCATTATTGGCTGCCTTCCCTTCCCTGTATCACTTCCTACTTCCCTGCCAGTTTCCTCTGTGCCTCCCAAACTAACCCCTTGCATTTGAGTCCTTGTGTCAGAGTTTGCTTCTGGGGACCCAGACTCAGATACTTTCCAACCAGGTGATGCCCACCATCCCAGCACTGCTCCTATATGGTCACCAGTGACCTCCATGGGCCCAAGCCCAGCTCGTTCCCTGGGCTTCATCTGACCCCACTTCTCACAGTCTCTGGCCCTGCCAATCACTACCTTGTACTCGGAACACTTCCTCACTTGGACTTTGGGACACTGTTCCCTTTCGGGTCTACTTTTTACTGGCCAGTCCTTTCATACTCCTTTGCTTCTCATCTGCCTGCCCCCAGCACCCAATTCCAGGGAGATTGGCCAAAATATACAGAAACGAAATAACACACACTTCAAACAGAGCAGGAGTTAATTTTCTCTATGAGTTTTAAGTTGAGGGGGGAGGTGACCGCTTATGGAGGGTCCAGTATGTGCCGGGCACTTTGCATCATTAAGTCATTTGATCCTGACACCAACCCGTGATGGTGGTGCCCTATATTGCCATAGACAAAGGAGGAAACAGAGGCTCAGACAGATTGAACAGAGGCTTGGTCAAGGCCGGGCCCCCAGGGGTGGTGCTGGGATTCAGACTCTGGGCTGTCCCACTCCTTCCTCTTTGAGGAAACAGATGTGGCCTGAGACAGCTGTGCATAAAGTGGACCCTGATTTCTTTCCCATCTTCTTTCTCCCTCACTTCCTGGTCTCATGACTGCCTTTATTCCCTCCAGCCCAGTGCCCCGAGCCCTTGATTTGGCTGAGCCGTGGAATAAGCCCCAGAGAAAAACGGGTGATTAAATCATCAATAGTGCGGAGCCCCAGCCAATCGCAGGAGGCCCTTGCCCCCCGCCGTCTGGAGCATTCAGCCTCCCTCAGAGAGAGTGAGGCCGACTTAGAAATTACTTTTCAGAACTGTGTTCAAAGGGTAATCAGCCCCCATCCAGGCCATTTGCTGAAACAGGGCTGAGTGATTCACCAGGCGCGCCAGTCAGTCCCTGTGATTTTTTTTCAAGTCATTGAGGCTGATAATGGGGTTTCCCGGAAGTGGCAGGGTCCACGTCCCCACACTCACTTCTCTGAAACGTGTGCTGTGACCCGGTGAGGGAGCACGGCGCACTGAGTACGAAGCAGAAGTCCCTTCGTGCCATGTGAAGGGAACCACAACTGCTTGTCTGTCACTCGGTTTCCTGGGGCTGTGGTACCCTGGGGGCAGCTCTGCCTTGGGAGTGGTCGGTGCTCACGCCTGTTGGGCTCCCCTGGAGGTGGTCCCGAGTCCGTACAGCTCCTGACACAGAGCCTGGTCCAGGCAGGCTTCCGGGCATGTTTGTATCAGTGAGGAATGTCTTGCAGGCTCCCCTCACTGCCACCGATGCTGGGGGGCTGGGAGAAGGCTAATGGTGCCGGGGGTCTAGCGGCAAAGCCCAGGGAGCAGGGGTGGGGGGTGGGGGACTTGGGCTGTGTGGAGAAAGCTGGGTTAGGCGTCTGTCTGCCGCTCCCGAGTCCTTGTGCGTGCGTGGCTCCGGAGCCCTCGTGTGCGTGCGCGGCTCCGGAGCCCTCGTGTGCGTGCGTGGGCCCCGAGCCCTCGTGTGCGTGCGCGGCTCCGGAGCCCTCGTGCGTGCGCAGCTCCCGAACCCTTGTGCGCGTGCGCAGCTCCCATCGCCCAGTTGGCCCGGGCCCCTGAGTCGTGCCCGCGGCTCCGTGAATAGTGGGAAGGGACGCGGTTGTTGGCAGAGCCACCTGCTCTCACATCGATCCCGTGTCTTATTCCTTGTTCAGGGGAGATGGAGGACAAGAGACAACGCTTTAAGGAACATAAAGACTTTTGAAAAGAGGGTGAGTCCCTGATTCACAGGATAAGGAGAAGAGGAGGGAGGGAGAGGGAAGCAGAGCCAGGAGAGGGTGCGTGGAGAAGCTGCTGCAGCCACAGGGAGCACCCGCTCCACCTCCCAACTGTGCCCAGGGCGGCCAGCTGCTGACCGTCCGCGAGAGGACGTTTGTGATTTACAGATTTTACACTTCAGGTTTTTTGCAGTGAAAAAGCAGCTGTGCATTTTAGCAGCAAACTAGAAGGAGGCAAGAAGCCCAGGCAGGAAAGGATCCACGTGTGACCTATTAAATTCGTTTCAGGGCTTTGCTAAGCATATCCTTGGAGTCATCTGCCTCCTGGTCTTTGGAAAAGATAAGCAGTGTGATCGCAGCCCTTTTCTAGCTGCAAAGTTGAAAATCAAGGCCTGTTGCATTTCCTCGGAGATGGCCTGTGGGTGCTCAGGGTCAGGCCTGCCAAGGGAGAGGTGAGTGCCTGCCCCGGCACTGCCAGGTCCCTCTTTAATCTGTGTCTTAGGGAACCCTGGGGCATTGAAGCCACCAGGCTTGCTGTGGGTCAGGATTTTGGCTCCTCTAAGCCCCCTGGGCAGCCTCAGAAGGACCTTCCTGGCCAGCTTAGGAACCGAAGTTCCTGGGGCTTGCCTTGCAGGCCAGGCTAAGTGGGCCATTGTCCTTGTAACTTAATGTCCATGCAGAGGTGTGTGGGGTCTGAAGCCGAGGTTTCTTCCCATCCGTGATTTGTCTGCTTTCCATCCGTTCATTCACCAGCCTCCCAACCTGACATCTATCTCCCAGTATACATCCTCAGAGGGCCATAGGACCTCCCAATCTATAGGTGGAGACGGCTCAGCCCCTGGCCACATCAGGGTGGGGACAGACTTCTTCATCCTTAACTGACATAAATCACCAATCCTAGTCACACAATACATGCTTTACTGGAGGTCTGTGCAGATGGAGACATGGAGACAGAAAATAGAAGATGTGATTCTGTCTGCAGGGAGCAGGGAACGATTCATGGAGGGGGAGTCTCAAGTAGCCCCAGATCACGAGTTCCAGATGGGACAGAGGTGAGATGAAGTTTTTTTTAAATTCTATGTTTTCATCTACCCAATACCAAAGCCATAGTATTTGGAAGCATCCAGCTAACTCGTGGAATTTCCCCTGCTTGTCCAGATGTGTGGCTTTGTGAGTCTGGAGCATAAGGAATAAACACAGAGCAACAGCCCATTCATATTTCCCATTTGTAACTTACTAGTAATGGAAAACTCTTTGCTTGTTGAGGGATTTAGGAGGAGACATTAACACCCCCAGAGATTTCAGTAAGTGAAATAAATTCTGAATGAAATGATTAGCAAAATAGAGACTCTGTACACATCCAAGCAGACTCATACATGTGCTCATAGTGTAACCTTTCTTTCCATCTCACCTCCATTCTGTAGATACAAGGTGTGCTGTACAGGAATCTGTACATTTCGCAGGATGCAGTAGTGTGGGTGAAGTGAGGGCAAGTAGGTCACTTGCTCCCCTACACTAGCAAAGCAGTGAACATATCTTCTTGGTGTAGACTGACATCTGAGACCATGAAAAAATAGGGGATAGAAGGGAAGGATGAAAACACATGAACAAAAATACACAGTAGTAAGGTAGGAAACTCACTATGTTGGTCAGATCTGAGCTGCTTTGTGTTAGGTGTGGCTCCTCATGTGGTTGGATTTTATTTCTTGACTCAGCTTGAGAACTGATTTCTGTTTGTCATCCTAAAAGATATGTATTGGTCTTATTTCTTATATTTTATATTTTTGTTTTCTTGCTGTTTCTTCTGATTTTATAGTTTGATATGTGGTTTGGGCTTCCATAGGTGGTTATTTCCCTTAGGAGTTTGGAATGACTACATCTTATTTTACTTCTATAGGTCTTTAATGACCTATGCTATTTTTAAAACATATGTATATTTCCTGAAATGACAGACATGTATTTCTTTACTCAATAGAAATAGAGAGAGAGAGAGAGAGAGAGAGAGAGAGAGAGAGAGAGAGAGAGACTATTGATTCCTCTGGATACCATGAGGAAATACCTGTTACTGTCTGAGAAAAAAAAAAATCTACTGGCCTGAAACATGGCCAGGCATTGTCTTGCCCATGAGTCTTCTTTTAGCAACTTAGATGTTACAAATTGCAGAAGTTTCTCCTGGCATCGGGCCCTTGGTTAGTGATAAATCTTCGTTTGCCATTTTCATCTTAGTCTGAGTTGTCATAGATTTTTTGGAGGGAAGTTGGCTGAGATATGGATTGTTGCAGACACTGTCTTAAACTTGAAAGTCTAAAATAGAAAACTTAGCTTGTCACTTCCCTGCATACAACCCTTCCACAGTTCTCCAGTGTCCCAGAGTAATGTCCTGATCCTTTAGCCCCTGTGGGGTCCACAAAGAGCTGCCAACCGTTCCTCTTCCCACTGCCCCCATTCCTCTTCCCTGCCCCTTCCCTGCCAGCAGCACCAAATGACCCGTAGCCCTGTCCTCCTCACTGCCCTCTGCCTTCCACCCCCTCTCGCCTCACTATTCCTTCATGTCCTTCACCGTTCACTCAGGTGCTGTCTCCTCCAGGTTGCTGTCCTGAGCACCTGTCCCACTGGCTGGGGAGGCTCCCCTCATGGAAATCTGGGCTTCCCTCTCTTCACCAGCTACCGTCTTATACTAACATTCTGGATCATTTAGGAATAGCTCCGTCTCTCCAAGTAGACTATGAACTCCTCAAGGGCAGGGTCCGTGCCCCCCCTGCCCACCACCTCCCTAAGCACACAGGTAGCTCAGAACCCAGCACATTCTAGGTACTCAGAAAATGTTTGTCATAAGCTGTAAAAAGAATGGTGTCAGTCTTTGTTTAGTCGAAAGCTAGACATATGAATTTAATGGAACGGGGTAAACTAGAGTAAGGAAATGACTTGGATTTGAAGAAAAGCGTTGCTTTTCAAGGCCGTTGTCTTGAGTTACCATTTCTGGAGCATCTTGCTCACCGTTACCAAACACCCGAGAGAGTATTGTGGACCCCGTTTCATGCACGAGGGACCTGAGCCTCAGTAAGTTGCTGAGTTGCCACAGCCTGGCTCGGAGAGCAGGGCCCTGAGTCCATGTGCCACCAGCTACTGCATTTGAATTCAGGGCACTTATGCCAGGCAGGCATTCTGAGCCACACTAGAACTCTGCTTATCATTTCTGGACAATGGGCCAGTGGCTCTACTCTCTCAGGGAGGATCTTGCTCAGAACAGGCTGGGCCTGGGCCAGCTGTGCTTGCATGGGCCTGCAGCGAAGATACTCCACTTGAGTTTATTCCTAAGCCGTTCTTCTTGTGCACATGTCAAAATCAGGCCAAGCGATCTCAGACATTCACACAAGTTGACTCAATATGTGAAGTAGATAAACTGAGGGCCACACACCTAGAGGCCACCTTGGGTTTTCAACTTCGCCTGCAACCTCCCAGCTTAGAATGGAGGGGCAAGGTGCAGAAATTGGTCCCTGGGGATGCTGGTGCCTGGGTGATGCTTTAGGTGAACAGGGAGGGGCATGTGGTGGTTCTCAGCCCTTCCCAGACACTTCCTTCACTATGGGGTCCCCTCTATTAACCTGAGAGCTCCTCCAAGGTAAGAACAAAATCTGATCAATTCTCTTCATTTCTATATTATCAGTGCCTCGTTCAGGGGCTGGCACAGTCAATGAATGTTTGATGAGCCGTCACTCAGTGCACAAATGAGTGGGCGGGTAGAGGCATGGGTGCAGGAAGGGGTCATGTCACCGGAGTTGCCTTTTTTCCTTGCTGCTCTGGGGGTCCTGAGAAGGCTGATGGAAACTTCTCAGTGTCCACTGTGCAGAAAAGGGAGCTTGAGCATCTTTGGGGATTTCCTTTACCTTGTTCCCGTCCAGACACCGATGGGGGTGAGGGCTCCTGGCGAGGGTTTTTGGCGGACTGTGGGAGCAGGTAGGATGGGGAGCCTGGCCAGACCAGAGTTTGAAACAATTACCCTAATTGGAGCAGAAGACTCCAAGGGCTGTGCTGGGAGGAACAGCTTCCCTCGTGAAAGATTTGGGTCTGGAAGGAGACTCTCTGGTAGAGGTGGGGCCGGGTAAAGCGTGTGAACCATGAAGTGCAGCTCTACTCCCGCCAGGGGTTCATGTTTGTTTTCTGCTGCTCCGGGAGATGCTGGCACTGACCACCCCCACCCTCTCCACCCCAGTGCTTTCTTGCAAGCCTGGATGCTTGTTACTCCTATGGTTAGCCCAGCCAAGAGAGAATTATTGAGCATCCCCAAACTTATGTGAACTCTGAGGGGAAACAATAAGGAGATAAGCATGGGGTGCATCTGGTGTTCCTTGGGCTCATAACTGGATTTCCATTCCACAAACCTTCTGAAAGATGGTCCCACTAGCTCCAAAGCTGAGAGCAGATATCATATCAAACCCCACAGAGACTTAGGAGTTTCCTCTTGGGTGTCCCTGTTTCTCCATGTTCCAGAGCAAGTGGTTCACTCCTCTTATCCATCCAGTGCCCTCATTGCTCCATCAGATCTCAGGTGAGGTGTAGAGGAGTGCTCTGGCCAACAGGAAATGAAGATGCTGCGGGGCTTGCTTGCTTCATAATTTCCTGGGCATTTTTCCCACTGAAAATGGGAAATGAGAGTTTGGTCCAACTGATGCAACCTTTAGGCTGTTGAGGATGTCAGGGAGGGAAGTGCTCTCACTTGTAGCACTCTCAAAGGCCTGGCTTTGTGGTCTGGAGCAGTACCTGCTCCCCGAAAGCTAGGGCCTGCTTAGAATTCTGCCCATATCTAGGCTGAGTGTACTTGGCAGGCGTGACTGTGTCTACAACGGCAGGCGCGGCTGCAAACCTGGCCACGTGGGCGGAGCCACCTCCCACCTGTAGCTCTCATTTGGGAGCCACAAGTACATAAACACGTACACACTCCAGCCTTTGCCCCTTCCCTGATCCTCCACCACCCAAACTTCCCCAGTTGTGCACATACACTCCCCCTCGCCACGGCATCCTCAGGAAATTGTTAGATCAAATCAAGCCAGAGGCAAAACGGCTGCAGACCAGATTGGAGTTTCTGACTGTGGCCATGGGAACCAGGACTTGCTGGACACTAGGGAGGGGGGTCTGGATTCAGAAAGGTGACACGGTGAGAAAGAGGCTTCCCTGAACACCTGACTCCTGCTGCCTATCAGCTCTGAGATCACTGGGACAGTAATTAATACCTTACAGGGGTGGCATCGCACTGTTGGCTTGGAGTTAGGCTCCCTGCCTTCTTAGGAATGACAGTGTCCTTGGGTGGCACCATCTGAGCAGGTTACCTCTCCAGAGATGCTCATCACAGAGCATGCTTTAATTTAGCTGGATTATGTGTGACCATATCAGAAGGCACTGTCGCTGGCAGGAGCCTTCTTTACCTCTGTGGAAATTGTGAGCTCCTGTAGGCTGGAGCCCAAAGGAACATTTGTCTCAATCTATTGGCCAGTGAAATAGACATCCTAAATTAAAATGTAGAATATGCTTTACAACTGGGAAGCAGAGAGGTGGCAAGAGATTAGTTTCTTGCCAGCCAATAGTGTAGGCTCTGCTGGGGGTGACAGGCGCTTACAGAGTGGTGATTTGAGCCCCTCAGCTCAGTGTGGGTAGGTTTTCTTTCTTCCTGCTGGTCTGTCAGCTTTCAGCCTTATGTGTCTTTTCATATCTCTATCTTTATTAAGCTCTGTTCCCTCCTTCTGATGCCACATGTGGTAAACAGGGGGAAGCAACATGGTGTCATGGAAACAGACTTGCTTTGTTTTTAGCATCAACCAGTCCGGGGTCACATCTTGCCTTTGCCATTTAGGCTTCGTGTGACCTTGGCCAGGTCACCTTCCCATTCAGAGCCTCAGTTTTCTTACCTGTGAATGGTGCCATGATTCCATACCTCACAAGTTTACTGAGGAAAGTTAGTGAAACAGTGTGGAAATGTCTAATAGTGCCCTGCACTTAACGGTGCTCAAACATTAGTAGCTCTCACCCATCTTCTTTCCTCCTGCTTAAGTCTGGTTCCTTGGAAGCAGAGCCTGGCATTGCATGGGTGATGTATCCCGGGGCAGCTCTCAGGTGAGGTCCTTCAGGGTGTGAAGGAAGCACGATAGGGCAGGGGAAGAAGCTCGGTAAAGCTGACGTCTGGCCTCAGCCTGATCCCAAAAGGAGTGGGAATTGTACCACGAGGTTATACCAACTTGAGGCAAAAGGGCTGGACTTGGGTGTCCCATCACAGTCATTTATTGGCTGGCTGCAGGCCACCTGCAGAGGTGGGGAGGTGACCTCCCAGGCATTTCTGGGTGAGGCAGAGTCCGCAGGCACAGCCACTGGGTACACCAGCTGGTAGAAGGGATCTGGGTGAGGGAACCAGCAACGCCTACTACATTCCCCTTGACCATTTTAAAACCTCTTATGTCAAGAGTTTTTATACCAGCTACAAAGGTAAGTATGTTGGAGAAAGTTTTGACTCCATTCCTACATGCCTGATACCTAAAGATTATCCAGGGCAGGAGGGATGTGTGTCAACTTCTCCAGCCTTGTGGGGTGCGGTCTGTGAAGCACTTCCTGCCCACGCTGTTCCTGGGCACTGAACTCAGGCTTGACTCCACGGGGCAAGCCCTACCTGCCAGGCAGCTCTAAGGCATGAGAGATGCTTCCTGCTGCTGACTTGGGATCACTTCCAAATTGAGAAGCTCCCCAGGCTTACCTGGCCAACCCTCCAGCGTGTGTGTAGCACAGCGGCTCTGTGCTGCTGGAGCGCCTCTAATCAGCATTTGTTAAGGTTTATTAATACCTTATCAAGTGCTAGGGATGGATCAGTGTATATACTCCCTTGTCTGTGGCGTTATCTCACTCTGGGAAATTTGAAAATATTAGATGTGGAGCCATCCTGCATGGCTCATTAGCTGTTCAAAGCATGCATGGTTTGAGGGCCATCAGGGGGAGATCCATCAGCTCCATGTGAATATTTAAAGGTGATTGATAGGTTAGCTCTGTCCCGAGGCTCTGCAGCACCAGGGGCACCTGGGCAGGGGTAACAGCCCACAGAGAGCCCCAGGCCCTGCTTGTACCTATGGGGAGCTTGTGCCTAAGGGCAGCCCCCGTGGGGTCTGGGCTGTGGCTCAGGGTGTTTGCCACCTGAGCCCATTGCCACTCTGCAGTCACGCCGACGCACGTGTCCTTAAAGGAGTAGAGGTGGCCCCATGACAGGAAAGAATGCGCAGAGCTTCCTGGGTTAAGCAACCTTGGATGTGACCTCAGCTCTGCCACTTACAAGTTGTGAACTTGAGTGTGTTCCTCAGTCTCCTCTTTTAGAAAATGGGGATAAATCCATTATCCATTATCCTTTCAGGGATGATAAGTATAACCCCTCTTGGCATACAGCCTATTGGAAAGTTCCAGACACATATTGGCTGCTCAACTATTAGTAACAATTTTCATCATTGCCATTGGATTCTCGGCTTGGGTTTGAGCTTGTGAGAGGCCTGTGGCCCCTCTGGGCACGTCTTTGCATCAGAGCTCCTCATGGAGGAACATCTCTGAAATCTTCTCTCTGGGAGGGGGCTGCAGGGTTGAGGGGTTTGATGAATAACTTTTCTTCCAAATCCTACATTTCAGTCAACTTAGCCTCCTGCTGTGTGTGGGAAATTGCACCATCTTAGTATTTCTCTCCCCCCTCTTTAATCTGTCTTTTCAGAATGTTCTGTCAATTAGAAAATGCTTGTCAGTGAAGTGACTATTCGGGAAAACAACCTACATGACTTCTCCAGCACTTGAAGAATTTAAAATAATGGGAGGGGATTAACTTGCAGTGGAAGGCATTGTTAGGAAGGAGGGCTGCTATTCAGAACTGCCTCCTAGTCTGTACGGTTTCATTAATAACACCTTTCATTCTATAGCCCCTTGCATCTAGAAGGATCTTGAGTGATTAACAGATGCTGTGAATAGGAATTACTTCATCTCTGCTGAAATATTGCTTCTCCTGGAGATGCCAGCATTTGATGCTTGACATCCTTGTCATGTCAGAGGAGGGCTGAGGCTGCCTCACGGTCACTCTTGCTTCAACAAATTAGGGGGACATAAATGATCACCAAGTGAGTTGCTTCACTGCTGTAGAAGCCCCTGAGTCCCTGATTGGGGACCTGGCTCTGTGCTAGGTGCTGGGGAGGGAGGGATCAAAAATAGCCCTTGCTCAAGAGGATCTCAGTGGGTACGAAGACAGACAGGTAAACAGCCCGGGGCCACAGGGCAGGGGAGTGCATGCAACAGAAGGGTAATGAGTGTGGTTAGGAGCTGGCACAGGACTGAACTTTGCTGGAACTGAGGATAGAAGGATGGAGGTCGGGGGTAGAGAATGCTGGCCGGCTGCTTGGGTGAGATCCCACAGTGCTAGAGCAGAGAGTCTCACATTTGAGCGGTCATCAGACTCTCCCAGAAGGCTTGGTAGTACACAGATTTCTGGGCCCCATCCCTGGTGTTTCTGATTTAGTAGGTCTAGGATGGGGCCCTAGAATTGGCATTTCTAACAAGTTTCCAGGTAATGCTGATGCTGCTGGGCCGAGGAGCACACTTTGAGAACCACTGTGCTAGAGCATCTAATGCAGGAATTGCAGTCCTAGATAGATGCCTACAGAGGCCAGCAGGGGAGGCTGGGTGGTGGCACTGGTGGGGTCCCTGGCCAGCCGAGAAGCATGTACCCCATGAAAAGAAAACAGCTGCTACTCAGCCACAGCCTGTGGTTGCCGTTTGGGAATGTGGGATGCATGTTACTAGGTTCTCCGCTTGGTCGGGAAAGACTGGGAATCTCAAAAAATTTTTTATATCAAATGTCTTTATTTTTATAAGGCCACATTGGTCTGAGAAAACACATCTGCTGCCTTCATGTGGCCAGGGAGTTTTTAGTTTGTGATCTTTCTTTTTAAAGAATGAATAGGAATTTGTCAGGTGGCTGGGGAGGGAAAGGACTTTTCACGCAAAGGGAACCAACCTCACGTGCATATTGCTCAGAAGCACAAAACACCCTGAGTGGAGAAGTGCAAAGCCTTCTAATTGGCTAGAGCATAGAGTGGACGCCCGTGGATGGCAGGGGGGAGGTGAAGGAGTTGGTGGGAAGCAGGCAGGAAAGGTTTTGATTTGGCCTCTGACCCCAGCCTGGCCAGATTTGCTTGCTGACCTCGGTTCTTCTGTGTCCCGGGATAGATTGGTACGCATTACAGCTGGCCCAGCAGGCTGAGGTGGGAACTATGGACTCAGGGACCACATGCAGAGCTCTGATGCCTCACTCCTCGGTGCCATGCTTCCCGTCCAGGCAGGGAGGAGGGGCCGTGGGTTATGGTGGTGCCTCTCCTTGGCGAGGGGCCCTCTGTCCCTGTCTTCTAAGGAAAGGAGCCTGGGGACCTTCCTTCCACTGAGGTCTCGAGAAGGTCTTTGTGTCAGACAGACCCAGGCTGAGGTCTCACATGTACCACTTGCTGTGTGACTTTGGACACATTGCTAGAACTTTCTCAGGTGTAAAATGGGGAAAATCACTGTGAGCATTAATGAAATTATTTTTAATGTAAATATGCCAATAGATTATTTTTATAAATTATGTGCTTTTTAGAAGATTGTACATTATCATGGTAGAAAAAATATAAATATGTAGCTAGGCATAAAGAAAACAAAATTAAAATTACCCAACTTCCTACTACCTTGGAAATAAACATCGTTAACATTTTGATATTAACATCTGATATCTATTCTTCTAGACCAGGCTTAACAAACTCTTTCGTAAAGGGCCATGTAGTAAATATTGTTGCAGCACATATGGTCTCTGTCAAAACTGTTCAACTTTACCCTTGTAGCCTGAAAGTAGCCACAGAAAATTCATAAATAAATGAATGTGGGTTGTTTTCTAATAAAACTTTACTTATAAAAACAGGCCCACAAATTGTAGTTTGCTGACCCCTGTTCTAGATTTTACTCTATGCAAGCTATACCCTATATTTTAGAATCATGGAATGGTTAATACTTTTTCTTTTTTAATCTGATCACTTCACAATATAGCATGGAAATGTTATGCATATATACTCATTTATATTTTCATTTCTAAGACCTGCAAGGTATTTCTTACCATAGAGGACTGGATAAATAAATTATTGGACACTTTTAATTGATTTAACCAGTCTAGTACTGTTGGATGCTTTTCCAAATCATTTTTATGAAAACATGATACTGAGGATAAGCTGTACATTACATCGTTGCACACTTGTCCAGTTTTGCAAGGTGGCATCTTGAATCCAACACGTTTTTTTTGTTTGTTTTTTTGCGGTACGCGGGCCTGTCACTGCTGTGGCCTCTCCCGTTGCGGAGCACAGACTCCGGACGCACAGGCTCAGCGGCCATGGCTCACGGGCCCAGCCGCTCCGCAGCATGTGGGATCTTCCCGGACCGGGGCACGAACCCGTGTCCCCTGCATCGGCAGGCAGACTCTCAACCACTGCACCACCAGGGAAGCCCCCAACACTGTTTTTTTTTTAACATCTTTATTGGAGTATAATTGCTTTACAATGGTCTGTTAGTTTCTGCTTTATAACAAAGTGAATCAGTTATACATATACAAATGTTCCCATATCTCTTCGCTCTTGCGTCTCCCTCCCTCCCACCCTCCCTATCCCACCTCTCTAAGTGGTCACAAACCACATAGCTGATCTCCCTGTGCTATGTGGCTGCTTCCCACTAGCTATCTACCTTACGTTTGGTAGTGTATATATGTCCATGCCACTCTCTCACTTTGTCACAGCTTACGCTTCCCCCTCCCCATATCCTCAAGTCCATGCTCTAGTAGGTGTGTGACTTTTTTCCCGTCTTACCCCTAGGTTCTTCATGACATTTTTTTTCTTAGATTCCATATATATGTGTTAGCATACGGTATTTGTTTTTCTCCTTCTGACTTACTTCACTCTGTATGACAGACTCTAGGTCTATCCACCTCACTACAAATAACTCAATTTCGTTTCTTTTTATGGCTGAGTAATATTCCATTGTATATGTGTGCCACATCTTCTTTATCCATTCTTCTGTTGATGGACACTTAGGTTGCTTCCATGTCCTGGCTATTGTAAATAGAACTGCAATGAACATTTTGGTACATGACTCTTTTTGAATTATGGTTTTCTCAGGGTATATGCCCAGTAGTGGGATTGCTGGGTCGTATGGTAGTTCTATTTTTAGTTTTTTAAGGAACCTCCATACTGTTCTCCATAGGGGCTGTATCAATTTACATTCCCACCAATAGTGCAAGAGGGTTCCCGTTTCTCCACACCCTCTCCAGCATTTATTGTTTCTAGATCTTTTGATGATGGCCATTCTGACTGGTGTGAGATGATATCTCATTGTAATTTTGATTTGCATTTCTCTAATGATTAATGATGTTGAGCATTCTTTCATGTGTTTGTTGGCAGTTTGTATATCTTCTTTGGAGAAATGTCTATTTAAGTCTTCTGCCCATTTTTGGATTGGGTTATTTGTTTTTTTGTTATTGAGCTGCATGGGCTGCTTGTAAATTTTTGAGATTAATCCTTAGTCAGTTGCTTCATTTGCGAATATTGTCTCCCATTCTGAGGGTTGTCTTTTGGTCTTGTTTATGGTTTCCTTTGCTGTGCAAAAGGTTTTAAGTTTCATTAGGTCCCATGTGTTTATTTTTGTTTTTATTTCCCTTTCTCTAGGAGGTGGGTCAAAAAGGATCTTGCTGTGATTTATGTCATAGAGTGTTCTGCCTATGTTTTCCTCTTAGAGTTTGATAGTGTCTGGCCTTACATTTAGGTCTTTAATCCATTTTGAGTTTATTTTTGTGTATGGTGTTAGGGAGTGTTCTAATCTCATACTTTTACATGTACCTGCCCCGTTTTCCCAGCACCACTTATTGAACAGGCTGTCCATTCTCCACTGTACATTCCTGCCTCCTTTATCAAAGATAAGGTGACCATATGTGCATGGGTTTATCTCTGGGCTTTCTATCCTGTTCCATTGATCTATATTTCTGTTTTTGTGCCAGTACCATACTGTCTTGATTACTATAGCTTTATAGTATAGTCTGAAGTGAGGGAGCCTGTTTTCTCCAGCTCCATTTTTTGTTCTCAAGATTGCTTTGGCTATTCGGGGTCTTTTGTGTTTCCATACAAATTGTGAAATGTTTTGTTCTAGTTCTGTGAAAAATGCCAGTGGTAGTTTGATAGGGATTGCATTGAATCTGTAGATTGCTTTGGGTAGTAGAGTCATTTTCACAATATTGATTCTTCTAATCCAAGAACGTGGTATATCTCTCTCCATCTATTTGTATCATCTTTAATTCTTTCATCAGTATCTTATAATTTTCTACATACAGGTCTTTTAAGTCTCCTTAGGTAGGTTTATTCCTAGATATTTTATTCTTTTTGTTGCAGTGGTACATGGGAGTGTTTTTTGACAAAATTCAACACCAATTTATGATAAAAACCCTGCAGAAAGTAGGCATAGAGGGAACTTTCCTCTACATAATAAAGGCCATATATGACAAACCCACAGCCAACATCGCCCTCAATGGTGAAAAACTGAAACCATTTCCACTAAGATCAGGAACAAGGCAAGGTTGCCCACTCTCACCACTCTTACTCAACATAGTTTTGGAAGTTCTAGCCACAGCAATTAGAGAAGAAAAAGAAACAAAAGGAATCCAAATCGGAAAAGAAGAAGTAAAGCTGTCACTGTTTGCAGGTGACATGATACTATACATAGAGAATCCTAAAGATGCTACCAGAAAACTACTAGAGCTAATCAATGAATTTGGTAAAGTAGCAGGATACAAAATTAATGCACAAAAATCTCTGGCATTCTTATACACTAATGATGAAAAATCTGAAAGTGAAACTTGTCCAGTTTTGAAATAAACTCTTTAGAGTCTGGGCACCGTAGATCTTCAGGAAGCATTTGTTGGTCCCTGTGGTCTTTCTCAGGTTTCTGTCATGGTGTTTCACACCCACTTCTGTGTTCTCCGTTATCTAGTTCACCCAGGGGCTGGGTGGCTCAGGTGAAAAGCACAACAAAACTTCATCCTCCCTGAACTAGAATGTTAATAGCCCCTCATTGTACAGATGGAGGAACTAGAGAGAAAAGTTGACTAGCTCACTGCAGCATGTGGAAGAGCCAGGGTTGTGGCTCGGCCTGCTGGAAGCTCTCCCTGATACCATGATGCTATAGGGAAGGGAGGGCGAGCATCTTGTACTTGAGGAATGGGAGCCCTTAGGGACAGATTCTGGAGGAGGGGCCTTGGCTGAGCCTGAGGGGTGGCAGCAGTACCAGGTTTTAAATGCAGCGCTGATGGCACTTTGAAGGTGGCATGAGTGACAGAAGCAGGCGGGGACCATGGGAGGCAGGGAAGTCCTAGGTGATGGTCATGAGGGGCCTGAGGGGACCAGTGACCATCTGGAATGACAATGGTAGGCTTTGCCCTCCTTGCTAAGTGGCAGGGGGCCCTGTCCGCATCTGATGAACCCCTGGCTGGGCTTTGAGGAATATGAATCTGGGAACAGGAGCAGGACAGATTGGAGGGGGAGAGCCAGCTGGCAGGGCCACCATTTAGAAGGCTGGTGTCAAATGTGAGGTGGCTGCTTTCAGGACAGAAAGGAAGTCCCCAACAGAAGCGATCCTGGGATGGGGTGTCCTTCCTGCAGAAGGGAACAGGGAAAGGGAAGAGTCAGAAGCATCACCTGGGCTGCTTGCCTGGGGGATGCTTAGCCTGGCCCTGCTGCTGAATGGACCTAACTCATGGGAGAAGTGGTTGTTAGTGTTTGGTTCTCATGAGCTGCCTTTGGGACCTGTACATAGTGAAGATGCCCTCAGGCATTAAGAATGGAGAGTCCTGGGGCTTCCCTGGTGGCGTGGTGGTTGAGAGTCCGCCTGCCGATGCAGGGAACATGGGTTCGTGCCCCGGTCCGGGAAGATCCCACATGCCACAGAGCGGCTGGACCTGTGAGCCATGGCCGCTGAGCCTGCGCGTCCGGAGCCTGTGCTCCACAATGGGAGAGGCCACAACAGTGAGAGGCCTGTGTACCGCAAAAAAAAAAAAGAATGGAGCGTCCCAAACTCTGGCAGGCCATGAATGAGGCCCTTAGAGTCCACTTTCAGGAGGGGGCAGGGAGAGGAGGGAGCAGCGGGCACCAGGATGTCCCAGTACCACACAGGCCAGGGGCATGAAGCCACAGGAAGGATGGTGCCGGCATCAGGGGAGATGGGGGGGCCCTGCAGAGTGAGGGGCTTCTCTGCCCCTCCCTCGGGGGCTTTGGGAAGGGTGCAGTTCTAAGTCCACTGATCTCCTGGTGGCTGGAGGTGAGTGCTCAGCTCACTCCCTTCCCAGCTCTTATCAGGTGGCTGTGCAGAGGGCTTTGGCATCTGTAAAGGAAGGAGCTGCCAGTGGATGGGGGCAGATTCGCATGTCAGCCCATGGAGAACCCAAGGAACTGAAGGGGCTGCCAGACGTGGGGCAGTTGCCTGTGACCTGGAGGCTGGGGGTCTTGAACCTGGTCTGGGTGACATGCTCTCGGGTGGTGGTAGGGGGATGGAAACCACAGCGGGGGGTTCTGCTCACCCTGAACTCCTGAGCCAAAACAGGAAGGTGGGTTGCTGAGGCCAGGGCCCTGCTGTGGTGGTGAGTCTGACACCTAGGGACATGAGAAGCATTTAGGCGACAAGATTTCAGAGTCGGGCAGGTCCAGCTGCAGTCCTAGTTTGCCCTTTTGCCTGTGTTCATGAGCCAGTCAGCCTCCAGGGCCTCTCCAGATCTGACCCCTCATCAATAAAACAGGGGTACGTTATCTGCAAAGTTTGGGTACGTGTATGGAGTGCTCTGGCTGGCGGGGTCAGGCCATTTCTCTCTGGTGGGTAGAATTGGGCAAGCTTCCACTCTGCCCCCTATAGGTCGTTCCCATAAACGCTGGAATACAAAATAGCTCCCCAAAGAAAGTGCTTTTTGCATTTTCCCAGGGGGAAGATCCTATAGGGGAGAGTGTCAACTTGAAGTTGAACATATAAACTCTTCGGGAGGTAGATGAAAGAGTCAGATGTCTATTTATAGCACTGGATTTATTAGTGACACGTACATATTTAAACTCACATGTTATGTAAAATAGTATAATTTAGAAATACTGCTTTCTTCCCTCTCTTGCATTTCATGGAGCAATTTTATTCAAGGCCTCTTCTTTAGCAGCCGTGCTTCTTTCATTGCCTGAGCCACGATAGGCAGCGACTAACCTAGTTTTCAGGGCACAAAATCTCCACTTCCATCGGAGTTGTTTGAGGTCCAGTATTTTGTGGATTTGTATAAAATACTGTCACTGGAGACTCTATCCTAAGCCACCTGCACTTATTTGCATAATATTAGGGGAGTGTTTTTTCCTTTTGTTCTGTAGGTATATTCATGCTCTCCTCAGTGTGACTACTCATGGTATTGCTTTTTAAAGTGATTTGTAAAAGGCTCGTTTAGAATAACATCCCCAGCTTGCAATTCTAAGGTCATACGCAGGAATAATTATTAAATAGGTGTTAAATAGCTTTGCCTCCTTTTTTAACAGTTCCGTCAGGAAACCTCTCATAAGCATCCCAAACTAGCATTGATTGAGGTCATTTCAGGCTAATGTCTTTTCCCCAAATGGTACTTTGTTGGTTAAAGTAAAGTCAATGAGAGAGTTGCCCTTTAATAGGAGAGGGTTTGTCAGGGATTCGAGTGTAAGTACACTCACTCTTTTTTTGTAGGATGATTTTGGTAAAAGTTATCCTTACTGTTTACTTGGTCCTAAAGAGTAGCTGTGGCTCTATAGCTGTTTGTTGAACTGAATGAATGAATGAATCTAAGGATTTCATAAGTGAAACCCTTGCATATGGCACAATGCCTGAAGAATAGGAGGTGCTTAGGAAAGGCCAATTCTTTTGCTTCTTGTCAGACTCCCACTGCATCTTTCCCACCTCTCTTTTAGGGTGTGACCAGCAGGTCTCTCTCACCCGTGATGTTGTCAGGTCCCCTAGAAGCGGAGCCCCTTGACATTATCCTGCACAGTGGGCCTCAGGACCTGGATGGCCACACCTGCCTCCTCTGCCTGCCTTATCTCAGACCACACCTGCCTTCAGCATCCACCCATCCACGTGGTCCTGATCCTCCCAGCAAAGGGCTTTGCACATGCTGTTCCCTCTGCTGTTCATGCTTTCCCCCCCTGCCTGTTCCTTCTCCTCATTAACTCCTACATCCGTCTCTGTCCTTTTCTCAGGGGGGTGTCCTTGGCCTCTAGATGAGGTCAGTCCCCTCACACCCCGTGTTATACTCTCCTAGAGCCGAGTACCTTTCCTTCCCAGGTTGTAATTGAACATGCATTTGGGTGGTTGGTTGATTGATGCATGTCTCCTCCCCTGGATTATAACCTCCTCAAGGGCAGGGACCTCATCTGCCTTCACAGCTGTGTTCCCAGTGCTCAGCGTGGTACCAGACACACAGCAGGTGCTCATGACAGCATTGGCTGGGCATTGGACTGAGGGCGTGGTGCTTGCAGATTAAGAAGTTTGATGGGGCTTCCCTGGTGGCGCAGTGGTTGAGAGCCCGCCTGCTGATGCAGGGGACGCGGGTTCGTGCCCTGGTCCGGGAAGATCCCACATGCCGCGGAGCGGCTGGGCCCGTGAGCCATGGCCGCTGAGCCTGTGCGTCCAGAGCCTGTGCTCCGCAACGGGAGAGGCCACAACAGTGAGAGGCCTGCGTACTAAAAAAAAAAAAAGAAGTTTGATGGAGGAGAAGTGCTAGTCATAAAATCTTGACTTGCTTTCTGGGTCTTGAACACCCTCTGGCAGACGTTGGTTTCTGTCATTTTGCATAACTATGATGGGCTCAGGAAATTGAGGCAGGTGGGCGCTTGGAGCCTCCAGCTGTGGGTCATGGTCTCCATGTAAGGTGCCACTTCTTCCTTTGGAGGGGATGAGCTGGACCTTTCAGCGTAATCAGCCAGTTTTGATATTACATGTAGCCGCCGGTAGGGCCTGAGACTTACCTAAAAAGATCCTTGTCCCGGAGGAGCTGAAATTGTGTGCTAATGGGAAACCAGTGGTAGTGCAACAGGGAGGTTGGACCCGATAACTCCCGTATCTGCGTGGCTAGAACCTGGGACTGGAGTCACCACAAATCAAGTAGAAAACCAAGCAGCAATGAGCTGGTTCCTCCCTTTCTCTTGCCTGTCCTGTCATGCACACAGGTGAGCATCCAGCCTCTCCTTCTGCCTTCCTCCCTCCCCCGTCCCCCCCAGCCATCTAGTCCAGGGATCTCCTGTACACACCCTGGTGCTTCCTCCCTCCCTCCGTCCCTTTTTCCTTCCTACCTTCCCTCCTTTCTTCCTTTCTTCTTTCCCTATCTCCCCCACTCCTAGATCAATACTTCCTGGTTTCACTCCCTAAATAAACTGACTTGCACTCACATTTTTGTCCCAGGATCTGTGTCTGGGGACACCCAACCTAAGACACCATGGATCCTCCATTCCCCAGAGGAAAACTCCCAGTTAGAATTCTTGCAATCCTCATTCATCTGTCCATTCAGTCAACAGATATTTGTTGAGTGTATACCGTGTTCCTGGCACTGTTAGATATTGAGCGTACAAGTGTAAGCAAAGGCAGACACGATTTCTACTCTCATGGGGTTTACTGACTAGTGGGCAAGACAGATGTTAACTAAAAAATTATATCAACAGGAATATAACTTCAAGGTGCATTAAAGCACCGTGAAAGATGCATTAAAGCACCGTGAAAGGGATGTGGTTCTACGAGAGAGTAAGTCTGAGAATGCTGACCTAAACTAAAGGGCCAAGGAAGACTCCCCTGATGAAGTGACCCTTGAGATGATACGTAAACTCGGGGGAAGCAGCGTGTGTGCCAAAGCCTGTGTGGGTGGGATGTGCCTCGGGGCTGAAGGAAAGCCAGGGTGCCTGGAGCCCAGTGAGGGAGGGCAAGAGTGAACAGGCAAAAAGGCTGATGAAGAGGGCGAGGGCAAGCCTGCAGGATCTTGTAGACCATGTGGAGGGCTATAATCTTCATTGAAGAAAAAAGGGAAGCCGTGGCTTGCTTTTAAGCAGTATAGCAACAGTAAGGAGGGTGGGGATCTCAGCCATCTTCTTGGCCATTGCAGAAGAAGGTGAGCTCAGACGCTGGAGAGCATGGCATGTCTAGGAGGCAACACAGGAGACAGAGTTCTCACCTGCTTCATTCCTGACTTGAATCCTAGGTGACTTCTGGGCAACCTCCAGAGAAGTGATCATGGGATAGAGCTTCTTGAAGGCCCAGTTCAAAGGTCCTGTCCTCCGAAAAGCTTTCTTTAAGGCCTTCCTGTCCTCTCTCCCCCCAGACCAGAGTCAATTATCTTCTCTGCACTCCTGCAACTGTATAAACCTCTGTAGGACACCCACTATTTGACTGAGGCTCCCTCGAGGGCCACAACCATGCCGTGTTCCTCAGAGGTCCCCAGAGCCCCAGAGACTGCAGCCCTTTGCCTGTGTACTGAACGAACTCCATCTTCCTACGAGTTTCACCACAACCTAAAGGCTGAGGCAGTGCTCCAGCTCCAAGGGAAGCGCACAGCGTCCTTGATGCTTTGTGGCATCTGAAATGAGGCTCTGTCTTTGCATAGCAGATGGGCCCCAAGCCCTAGGGGCTCCTGATTACTGTGTGGTGTGCAAGCTCTTAGAAGTAGCTGCCTGGCCACCACATGCATGGCAACAGCCAAGCCTCCTCCATCAGCTATAGCCTCTGCTACAAGATCCTTGTGTGGCCTTGGAGAAGCTCTGAGGGTGACTTAGGGGCTCCTACATGGGCATACGCTGCTGCTGCCTTTATGATGCTGGTGGGCTGAAGCAGCCTCCTGTCCGCTAGGAACCCGGCCCTACCATCTGCCCAGGCTGTGTTGGCTGTGTGGGTTAGCAGGCTGATTTGTGGAGAAGGGCTTGGGGAAGGGGGAAGATGAGATAGGAATTCATAAGCAGCTCCTAGGAGTTTTGGTTCCTGGAACTCAAGACTGGGACCCTTGGGGCTCTGGGGTAGGGAGCAAGAGGAGACTTGCCAAAAGACAACCCTTTCTTGCTCTTATTATGCTTGGAGAGACAGAGCAGCCCTGTGCGGACCAATGAGCACTTCCCTGGGGGCTAGGAGACCTCTACTCCAGTCTTTTCTTTGCCATTATATGTAGTCTGACCTTGGACAATTCATTTGGATCATCTGGTTTTCAGCAGCATCATCTATGTCACCGGGGAGTTGGAGTTAAAGCCCTCCAAGTCTGTTTCCAGCTTTGAAATTCCATGTGCCTCAACATTTAGGATTCCAGGATGGCTCAGGACAGAGGGCAGCCCACTGGATGTGGCTGATGCATTCCCTGGAAGCAGGGTCCATCTGCTCCGGTCACAGCCCCGAGGCTGGGTAGGAAGCCATGAACTGTTTTTCAAGGGCACAGGCTTTGGGTTCTCACTCTGTTACCTACTAGCTGTGAGGTCTTGCCTTAATCTCCTCTGGCTGCCATAACAAATTGGGGCTTAAACACTAGAAATTAATTTTCTCACAGTTCTGGAAGCTGCAAGTCCTAGGTCAGGGTGCAAGCATGGTTGGATTCTAGTGAAAGCCCTCTTCCTGCCTTGCAGGCAGCCGCCTTCTCGCTGTGTGCTCTCATGGCAGAGGAAGAGTGAGGAGAGAGAGAGAGAGAGGGGAGAGAGAAAGAGAGCGCGAGAGAGTGAGCTCTATTATTTCTTCTCATAAAGGCAATAATCCCATCAGACTAGGGCCCTGCCCTCATGACATGACATCTCATGCTAATTGCCTTCCAAAGGCCCCAGTTCCAAATAGCAGCACAGAGGGGGTAAGGGTTTCAACACGAGTTCAGGGCGGGGTGGGGGGGGGTGAGGGGGGTGGGAGGGGGTGGGTACATATTCAGTCTGTGACAGGAAAGTTTCTCCTTTCTCAGGTTGAGTTTGGCAACCACAGTACTACTCACCTGCTTCCAGTTAATATATTACCATAGCAATTCAGCATAGCAAACTATCCCCAAACTTAGCAGTTAAAAATGACAACCACATAATATTTCTCTTGAATCTACAGGTCTACCGGGTGGTTTTGCTGATCTGGGCCTGGCTTGGCTGATCTTGGATCACTTATGTCTGTGGTCAGGTGCAGGGTTGGCTGGCTTAGGGTGGCTTTGGCTGGGATGGCTCTTCTCCAAGTGGTCCCTCATCCTCCAGGAGGATGTTCTTGTTCTTGTTCCCCGGCTTGTTCTCATGAAAGTGGCTGGATTGCAAGAAAATGAGTGTGCAGGGGCTCTGGAGGCCTAGGCTTAGAATTGCCACAGCATCATCTCTGTTGCACATCTTTGGCTGAAAGTCAGAATATCTGCCCCAAGTCAAGTGATGAAATATAGACTCCACATCCTGATGGGAGAAGTCACATGACACAGAGCGTGGATACAGGAAGGAGTGGAGAAGTGGGACCATTTTTACAGCGAGTCTCCCAGACTACTTCAGAGCCTTGCTGTTAGGTTTAAATGAAATTGTTTATGCTATTGCGGTGCCTGGTAAACAGTGAAAACATGATAAACGATGACTGCTATTATATTATTATTAGACTGATGACTTTTCAGAACTAGATACAGGTTAGCCGCTTTTTGCAGCCAGGGACCAAAGTGAGTGCTTCAGCCTTTGCAGGGCATGCTGCTCCCTCCTTCACACTCATAAGGAAAAAGCTGTGGATAAGTGAGGGGCCCTCGCCTTCAAGAAGAGTCAGTGGGACGCTGGTCTTAACCTACTTTCAGAGTTGGGGAAAGACCAGCCCAAGTCTGAACCTCCAGCATCAAGTCATCTTTGATGGCAGATGCAGCTCAGTATGTTCTCAAAGACCAACCCACACTGTGCTCCGGCACCTGCTGAAGTGAGTGGGGGGCGCTGACCCCCTTCCTTGGTATGTCTCTGCTTCTCAGGTGCCCACTCTGGTTTCACTTTGCTACCTCCTCCCCCCCCACCACCATTTTTCTCTCTAGCAGACAGACAAGCCCACACTCTGCCTACCCGTGAGTCCTGTTGAATCGCACCTCTGGGCCTTCACTCATGCTGTCATCTGCCTGGGATAAAAGCTTTTCAGACTCATGACCTGAGTTTTGAGAAGACATTTCTGGGGTATTGAGAGTTGAATGGTTTCTTGGTGCTTGGACTAGGTGTCAGGACAGAGCTTCGTGGGCTAGTATTCCTGTGTCTTTTCATCTGCTAAGTTAAATCTTAGGCAGAAGGCCTATTTGTAAAACGTGAAAAAGTGGAGTTACTCTAAGTGTGTGTTTGAATATGTGTGTGTGTAGGGATGGGAGGGCCAGAGTGTGGAGCAGAGCCTCAAACCCTGCCTGCCCTCTGCAGCCCCTGAGGAGAGCTTTTGGATTTCACCATAGTGTAATTTAAAATTTATGAGAGTAGAGAAGCTAGATAAGTGATGTCCATTAGGGTGTTCCTCTTGGGTACCAATCAACTATGCTGGGGTTTTTCTTTTTTTTCCTTTTTAATAACTTTTATTGTTTTTTAATTACACAAGTAATACATATTCATTGTAGAAAAATTAGAAAATATTAATATGCAAAAAGAAGAGAAGTCATCCATAATACCAGTCCTAGAGATAACTGCAGTGAATATTTTAGTGTATACCTTTGCCAGCAGAGAGTAAACATCTTTTGGTATCATTAAACATTCTGCGGCATAAATTTGGTGCCTGCTTGGCATTCCGTTTTATGGGAGGCCATGATTTATTTAATGAATCATCTATTGTCGAACATTTGCTTGTGAGGTACAGCTTTGTACCAAAGTCTTTGAGCACGTTCTTAGTGATTTCCTTAGAAGAGAGTTCTAAATGTACAATTGCTGGGGACAAAGGGTATTTATTGCTCATGAAAATGTTTTGAATTATGAAATTTATGTGAATGTTTGCATACATATGAGTCTTATATAATGTATATGATTATAATAGCCCCCCTTTTCCATGGGGGATACGTTCCAAGATCCCCAGTGGATGCCTGAAGCCGCAGATAGTACTGAATCCTGAATATACTGTATTTTTACCTGTAGATACACACCTGTGATGAAGTTTAATTTATAAGTTAGGCACAGTAAGAGCTAAACAGCTAATGATAAAATAGAACGATTGTAACAATATACTGCCACAGAAGTTATGTGAATGTGCTCTCTCTCAGCATATCTTATTGTACACATTTAATGCCTTTTCCATCCTAACCAAGCCCTTATCATGCACTGTGGCTATAACTTTTGTAGTTTGAGTTGTGACAGCAAAACTAGCATGAACTTCTTTTTCCTTCTTCCCAATTTCATGGATAGAAGATTGATTCTTAACTGTAGATCTTGGCAAACTCAGCGTATGATTTTTCTTCTTTCCTTATTAAGTTGAGACCTTTTACCTTTTCACTTAAAGGAAGCACTTTATGGCTTCTCTTTGGCATATCTGAATTGCCGGCATCACTACTCTTGCATTTGGGGGCCATTATTAAGTAAAATAAGGGTGACTTGAACACAACACTATGATAGTGTGATGATCTGATAATGGAGATGGCTAGTAAGTGACTAACAGGGCGATATGCTGGACAAAGGGATGATTCATGTCTCCCGCAGGATGGTGGGACGTTCTGACGCCACTCAGAATGACATACAATTTAAAACTTATGAATTGGGACTTCCCTGGTGGCGCAGTGGTTAAGAATCCGCCTGCTAATGCAGGGGAAACAGGTTCAGTCATGGTCCGGGAAGATCCCACATGTCACGGAGCAACTAAGCTTGTGTGCCACAACTCCTGAGCCTGCGCTCTAGAGCCCACGAGCCACAACTACTGAAGCCCGCGTGCCTAGAGCCCGTGCTCTGCAACGAGAACCCACTGCAGTGAGAAGCCCTTTAGTTTTTTCACTTGGTAACACATCTCAGAGATATTTCTGTAGTAGTATATTAAGAATTTTCTCATCTTTTCCCCAGCTGCACAGTATTTTATTGTATCGATGTGCCATTACCTATTTAACCAGCTTCCTAATGAGAGCATTTGGGCTCTATCCAGTCTTTTGCTGTGAAAAACAGTGCTGCAAAGAATAATGTTGTAATTAGGTTAGTTTGCATTTTCCCAAGTATCAGATAAAGTTCTAAAAGTGGAATTGCAGAGTAAAAGGATTTTTGCACTTGTAATTTTGATAGCTATTGCAAAATTCCCTTCCAAAAGGGTTGAGCCGATTTATACTCCCACAAGCAATGTATAAGCGTGCCTGCTTTCACATAGTTTTGTCAACAGAATATGTTATCAGACTTCTGGATTGTTGCCAATTGAATGGACAAAAATAGTATGAGAGCATAGTTTTAATTTGCATTTCTCTCGTGAGCGAGATTAAGCATCTTCTCACATGCTCAGGAGTTATCTGTATTTCATATTCTGTTAGTCATGTGCTTTGCATATTTTTGTATTGGTTTTTGGGAGCTCTTTATAATTAGGGATTTTATCCCTTGATCTTTGCATGAGTTGAAAATACTGAACCCAGTATGTTGTTGTTTCTTTGCTTTTTTTCATGAAGAAGTTTTTGATTTATATGTAGTAAAATTATCGATCTTTTATGGCTTCTGAAATTTAGTTCACAACAAAATATACCCTAATACAAAGTTATAAAGGATTTTCTCCATTTTCCTTAGAAGTTCTATTATGGTTCCATTTTGAACATCTAAATCTAAGATCCATTTAGAATGTTGCTTGGTATGGAGTCTCAATACCATTCATTGAAACGTTTATCTTTTCCTCATTGATTTGCAATGCCAAATTTATAGCATAAATTTATATATTTTTTATAAATTTAGTATACTAAAATCCTGCATATATTTGAGTCTAGTTCTAGAATTTCTGTTCTGTTTCACTGATCTTTCTGATGATCTTTCACATGTTTGTACCAAACTATTTTAATTATTGATGTTATCTAATAAGTACATTTTCATACCTGGGAGGATTAGGTCTCTCTAAACCGCCTACTATTCTTTAACTTTAGTGTTTTTTTTCCGTAGCTCTCCTCTTTGTTCATTTTTCCTTTTGAACTTTAAAATCAGCTTGTTCAGTACCAGAAAAACAACCTATTGACATTTATTTGTTATTGCTTTAAATTTATAAATTAACTTAGGGAGAATCCAAATCTTTGTGATGTTGAGTCCTACTCAAGAAAAGATATTGTAAGTTCTAAATTAATTTTACCAGTTGAGAATTTCTGTGCTTCATGTAAAATATTTTTTGAGTAAACTTTATTATCTAGTGAAATGTAGTTGGTGTACAATATTATGTTAGTTTCAGGTGTACAACATAGTGACTTGACATTTAAATACATTATGAAATGATCACCACTGTAAGTCTAGTAACCATATGTCCCCATTTAAAGTTATTACAATATTATTGTCCGTATCCCTTATGCTGTATATTACATCTGTATATATATCTTATAGCTGGAAGTTTGTACCTCTTAATCCCTTTCTCCTATTTCATCCAACTCTGTACTCCCTCCCCTCTGCTAGCACCCATTTGGTCTCTGTATCTATGAGTCTGTTTTCATTTTGTTTTGTTTGTTCATTTGTTTTGTTTTTTAGATTCCACACATAAGTGAGATCATGTGATATCTGTGTTGTTTCACTTAGTGTAACACCCTCCAGATCTATTCATGTTGTCGCAAATGGCAAGATTTCTTTTCTTCTTTATGGCTGAATAATATTCCAGGGTGTGTGTGTGTGTGTGTGTGTGTGTGTGTGTGTGTGTGTGTGTGTGTATGTATGCCATTTCTTCCTTATCCATTCATCTATTGATGGACACTTAGCTTGCTTCTATGTCTTGGCTATTGTAGATAATGCTGCAGTGAACATGGGGATGCATGTATATTTCGAATTAGTCGTTTGGTTTTTTGGGGTAAATACCCAGAAGGGGAATTGCTGGATCATAAGGTATTTCTATTTTTAATTTTTTAAGGAAACTGCCAATACATACTGTTTTCCATAACGGCTGCACCAATTTACAATGACACCAGCAGTGCACGAGTGCTCCCTTTTCTGCACATCCTTGCCAATACTTATTATTTATTGTCTTTTTGATGATAGCCATCTGTGCTTAATTTTTAAAAGCTTAAGTAAATAATCAGAAACACAGACTTATAAAGTGTCACTACCAACCTGTCACCCCTCACACATTTATTGACTTGGTTTTCCAGTGATCCTTGGATGTGTGTCATTTGTGGAAGCACACCTGGCTTTCTTGTGAGAATGCACCCAGATTTTCATGTGTGCGGAGCCTGTCATTTCCCCACCGCCTGCCACATTTTGGCAGAATTGGACAAGCAGACAGTTTGAGTTTGAGTTCTGGCCAGTGTTCAACACATGTGCCCTTGCTCCGTGGGAAGAGTAGGAAGAGATTCTCCCTTTTAAAAACCAGCCATGTAGGGGGCAACGTGGACATTCTATGTAATGTAAGGGGCGACGTGGACATTCCATTACAGAAAAACTGGCAACAGTATGATGGGCTTGAGGGGGTTACAAGGAGAAGGGGAGGTTGAGCTGTGGGCAGGGCCCAAATGTGTCTCAAGAAGAGTGTTGTAATTTCTTAAGGGTTTGGACAAGTTAAGACTCGTGGGATGGACTCTGATCCCAGTTGTAGTCAAAGCCAAGCGATGTAGCCGTACCCACCAACAGGCCCAGTGGTTTGGAAAAATGCATGACTTCTGGGGCTACCCTGATTCTCATGGGTCCCCACTGCTACTAAATGGCTGGATTGTCTTAGTGCCAGTGGGAAGCAGCCTCTGTCTTGTTCAGGGACCAAGTATGTCTGTCGTTGGGTTTTTTTTTTTAAATTTAATTAATTAATTAATTTTGGCTGCATTTGGTCTTCATTGCTGCACGCGGCCTTTCTCTAGTTGCAGCAAGCAGGGGCGGTACGCACGCTTCTCATTGCGGTGGCTTTTCTTTGTTGCGGAGCATGGGCTCTAGGCACATGGGCTTCAGTAGTTGTGGCTTGTGGGCTCTAGAGCGCAGGCTCAGTAGTTGTGACACACGGGCTTTGTTGCTCCACGGCATGTGGGATCTTCCTGGACCAGGGCTCGAACCCGTGTCCCCTGCATTGGCAGGTGAATTCTTAACTTCTGCGCCACCAGGGAAGTCCCTGTCGTTGGTTTTTAATACCAGACTTGCTTTCCGTCTTCTGGTTTAGTTCCTCACCTTTACTATTAGACCAGGCTTTTCCTGAGCCACACAATAGCCCTTCTCCCACAGTCTACTTTATTCAGGAATAATGTCTTTATGAAGGAAATTTTATAGGTCAAAAATATCTATGTTGCTAGAATGTTGGGTCAGATCGAACAGAATAAAATTTGATATGAATCAGTGCAATGTATAAGAGACTGCCTCTCTATCCCAATGATCCAATCGAGGTCAGTGGGTGAGGGTGGTGGTAGGACGGGGGTGGGGAGGTGAGGCTGTGACCGCTGAATGAGGGGCTGCTCTGTGGTTGTGATACTCCCAGGACCTGTTGTCAACACACTGAGTTTACATCTCAGCTCTGCTGTTTACTAGCTAATGGCTTTTGGACCAAGTTGCTTAACTTCCCTGAACCTCGGTGCCCCATCTGGAAAATGGGGACAGTGGTAATGCCAAGTTCATGGAAGGACTGAGAATAAGGCAACATATATAAGATGTCTGGCACAAGGCTTGATATATAGAAGAGCTTTTTCTTTTTTCCAATTTCAATTCTCGCACTAATTTTGTGGGAGAAGTGAGTTACTATTTCCATTTTACTGAGAAGGAAACTGAGCCTCAGAAAAGAGAAGGAATAAAAGATGCATACCCAAGTCTGCAGGGCTCTAAAACTTGTGAACTTTTTACGTGTCCTGCAGAATTCCGTATTATTATTATTATTATTGACATTACAAACGAGGTCAATCTTCAGTGTGATATGTCAGGAATAAAAAGCTAATGTGGGGCTTCCCTGGTGGCGCAGTGGTTGAGAGTCCGCCTGCCGATGCAGGGGACGCGGGTTCGTGCCCCGGTCCGGGAAGATCCCACATGCCGCAGAGCGGCTGGGCCCGTGAGCCATGGCCGCTGAGCCTGCGCGTCCGGAGCCTGTGCTCCACAATGGGAGAGGCCACAACGGTGAGAGGCCCGCGTACCACAAAAAAAAAAAAAATAGCTAACGTGGCTTTAGGCCACGTGGAGCCGCACAATTTGCAGCTCTCCTCCCACCCCACCTCCCAGACGGCATTTCTACACACAACCACTCACCCAGACTCTTCCATCAGGAGGGGGAGAGGCCATTAGCATCAGCCAGAAGCTCTGCCATGGATGCCAGGCATTGAGTTTTGAGCCCATGCCACTGGCCTAGCCTCACTTTTCCCTGATGTGGTTTTATTTCCAAGTCTTATTATGTGCTTCTGCCTCTGGGACAGGAGGATCCCAGCTGGCATCCCCTGGCAGTCTCTCTAACTTAGAATATTAGGTTGCAGCGGTTGGGGTTTCTATACCTTCTCCCTTGGAGGCTCCTGTAAGGCTTTGCAGAGCTCCAAAGGAAGTGATTATGTTAATAGACTCAGAATCCCAGGCCGTAGCTGCCTGTCTGCCCTACTTTTGCCTAAGACGGGCACTCAAGTGATCCTTCAGAGGTCAAAGAAGTCAGTGTTTCTATTTAAAAATATATATGTGTGTGTGTGTGTGTGTGTGTGTGTGTGTGTGTGTGTGTGTATGGCACTCTGCTTAATATGCCTAAGAACTTGAAATGCATGCAAATTAGAGCCCTTAACTGGTGACCTTTGATCATGGAGCCTCGGAATAGTTTATCTTCCTCACTAAGCATTTGGAGTTTGTTTCCCAAAGTGAGGAAAACCTACACATGTGTTCATTTGTCTGCCAGGATGATAAGCTTGAGGTCAGGGCCAGGAGAGCAAAAAGCAGGAACTGACAGAGGGCATGCAGCCCTGCATTGCCACATGGGGTGTTTCCAATGAGGGCGGAGCAGCCATTGTTTTCCTCCTGGGAAGTTCCGGTCAGCCTGAGAACAAAAATCCAGGTGCCCGCATCAGCATAGTTAATGCCTGAGTTCTTGCTAGCCTCTAAGAAAGGAAGTCCAGTATTGCAGTGAGCTCCCGTGCTTGTGGGTTTGTGGCTGTTTTTATCTGATTGCACATGTAATTCCATTTCCCAGTCTTGATTAAAAGTCATTTTTCTCTCTGGAAACCACGTCTGCAGTGCCTCTGCTGTACCGCGAGCGCATCCAGGTGGCTCGTGTGTGGATGAAAGGCCGCCAGGACTTGGCTAATCCAGGATCATGGTGAAAACCATCTCCAGCAGTCACGGCTGTGTTCTCCTTAGCCCAGAGCTTCTTTGATTGCCTCAGTCCTTAAAGTTTACTTCATCACAGTTTAAAGGCAAGGAGAGGAGCAGGGTTAGGAACTCTGTTTAGACTGGGTAATATAGCGGTGCTACCCCCCTCCCCCAAAGTCCTGATTAACCATGAAATTGTACACCTCGCCCAGGTCATAACGAGTCCCTTAACATCTCCATTCGCGGGGGTAATTGCATCATTTCTCAGGGCTGCTGCCATGTCCCAGGAAAGGGCCAGCACTATTAATCACCTAATGCAGAATAAGTGATTTTCAGCTTCTGTTTTAATAATATGCGCCTGGCTCGGGTCCCTGTACTCAGGGCTTGGCTCTGCTCTGCGCTTGTGGATTACTGTTCAGCCTCCGGCCATAATCCCTTCTTCCATCAGGACCCAGTTAGCTCAGGAGGCTGAGTTGTTTAGACGAGTGGGTTTCCTGCTGGGGAGTCGTCTTTGATGATGAATTCAGGTTTGGTATTTTTAATCATTGAGGGTGAGGCTTCAGTGAGCTGAAGGAAAACTAATTAGTTTTGAATACAAGCAGCTAATTAGTTTTAAGGCAGTCCTTTGTCCTGATGCTCAGAGTACATGGTAGTGAGCAGTGGGGAAGTTTTGCAACCACTGTTCCAGTGGCCCATCTTGAGTTTGAGTGGGGATAGGACGTACCCTTTGCCATCAAACCTATAGACCTGGGTGGCATCCCCACTTGCCCACTTGCTGACCACGTGGGCCTCACCGAGGCTCCATGTCTTCTTTGTGCAGTGGGCTTAATGATTTGCAGCATTATTGCAGGGATTCAGTGCATTTACATATGTAAAGAGCCTGCATACGCGAGATCAGTAATTGGGAGTTATATGGAGGTAGTAATTGTCCAGAAATGAACACCCGGCTTTTTCTTCCTTGACAGTATCACTTGTCAAGATAAGCCCTCCTTCCTCCTCTGCTGGCATGGGGTGAGCAATCCAGATGGATCAAGGTGAGTTTAGGGTTTAACTATTATGTATGATCTTTATCAGACCAACTCTTTGGGGGATTAAACTTTGAGAAGAGAATGAAGAAATTCTTAACGGTCTACCTGATGTGGTCATGTTGACTATAACCCAGAACTCACTGGCCACTCTGTGCCTTGAGACCAAGGTGAAATCACCCTGAAACCCCTGCCCAAGTCCATGGCCAGTGGAAGTCCAGAGCTCACCCAGAGATAGTGGTGTATCTCCAAAGGTTTCCCAGTTTCCCAGTCTGCAGGCTTCCTTTTCTCTGAGCCAGCTGCTGCCCTGCACCACATATTCCCGGTGGGAACCTTAGCCCTCTTCTGATTCCAGCTACAACTGGAACAGCCCTCCCACCAGTCAACAATCATCACACTCATGAGATTGGTAGACTTTCCTTAAGATTTGCTGGGGGTGAGGGGGCAGAGGTGGTCAGCCGTCACTTGGTACCTAGCCTTCCTTCTGCCATCTTGCTCTCTCTTCTCTCCCTCCCTCCATCTCTGCCTCTTGTCTTTTCCCTCCAAGATTGTCCCAGGCGCCCTACATGCTTCTCCTCCTATACAGCTTTACTCCCCTTCGTCTGAAGCTTGGGGCCAGTCAACACGAATGTTTATTGGGCAACTGCTATGTGCCAGACTCTCCTCTCAACACTGGGAAAAAGGACTTACAAATACTTGCTTTCATGAAATCTACAGTCTAATAGAAATTATTTCAGCAGAGATAACATTTACTGAGTTATCTGACTTGTCTCGTGCCAGATACTGTTCTAGGAGCTTTATCTGTATTAACTCATTTAATCCACTAACACCCAGTGTGGTAGATCCTGTTCTTATCTATTGGGAATTCCCTCGTGGACCTGATAATAGCACCTCTGTGATGTGATTAGTAGGTTTTCTTTTTTCGGATAAGGTTTTCTATGGGAGGTAAGGTCTCGGGACCCCGGGGGAAACTGGGTGGGCTGTCATACACTCTCAGTGAATATGCAATAGAGAGAAGGAGGATGGAAAGATAGAGTTGCTTGTGTGAATGTCTAGTTCTTCATTTCTAAGCAAATCATGTGTCTTCTGTAGATCAGCAATGTTTCAGGCCTTCCTGGCTCTTCAGGAGGACCGGCAATTAAAATATATCCAGAGTTAACACTCGTTGGCATGTCAGAAATGGTTAGGCCAGTGCAGGTTTCTAAGTTTATGTGCTGTGAGGGGAAGGAGGCAGGCTGTGTGGATGTTGGCCTGAAATTTGAAAATTAAACATCGGAGGCACTGGAATGCCACTAATTCCTTCATCCCTTCATTCAGCAAACATTTCTGTGGCACATATTATGAGCCTGGCACTTGCCAAGGAGCTGGGGTTGAGAATTTAACACAGCATAGTTCAGCTCTTGACCCTGACAACCTCATTACCTTAAGCAGTGTTTGTGTACTGGAGTCGGATAAAATAGCTGACATTTCTTTAGTGGTCCATTGCGGAGATGTAAACTGGTATAGTATAATAATATACTACTTGCTTTCTTCATATAGAATACATGTTGTACATGATGATTGTTAAGTCTTTCAATAATCGTATTAAATATTTTATTTTCATTTTCTGTCGTCATGCATTAATTCTCTGAAATTTAGAATCTCATAGGCTCATAGCACATGGGGTAATTTACCTTGTTGGTAAAGATCCAGCTATTAAAAGTTCCAGAAAGTACAGATTTTTATAGATTGGTAAAATTCAGTGTCGGAGCTGACGTTTGGGGGATCAGAAGTGGAGGATGAGAAGAAATTGTTTTTGAAAGAGTGGTCAGAAATCTGGTAGTTGGGTTATTTACGATGCAGTGTACAGTTCCAGAGGGGGTTTGATTGAATTCAGGCGAGCTGTGAATTTGCCAGAGATCAAATTGAAGCTCCAGCTGGATGCAGAGCCGAGGTAGGTCACCCATAGCCTGCAGCCGGGCCACCTGCGCCCTTTCCGGTGCCTCCAGGCCTGTCCAGCCGGTAATGAGGGCAGGGGTCAGCAGGCTGTGGGCAAGAGGCCTGCAGGACAGACTTCAGGACACACTCCCAAGGGAGGCTTTGGGCTTCCTGACATCCTCAGTGCCCGGTTCCAACCCGCAGCTGTCAGGAAGATCTTCCTTATGCTGATTTAATTCCGTTGGAATGGAGGGGGAGAGCTTTACTTGTTTCTGGTCTTGATTCTTTAATAGTCCGATGGAGTGCAGAAATGGGTGCTTAGAGAGGAGAGAATCTGAGAGCTCTGCTGGGTTCCAGGGATGGGGGGCTCAGGGCTGAGGGAGGGCACTTCCTGGTTGGGAGTTTCAGGTATGTTTGTGTGTGGGAGGAGGGTGTGTAATGCTGCTCCCGCTGGTAGAATAGACTTTTTTTTTTTTTTTTTCGCGGTACGCGGGCCTCTCACCGCTGTGGCCTCTCCCGTTGCGGAGCACAGGCTCCGGACGCGCAGGCTCAGCGGCCATGGCTCACGGGCCCAGCCGCTCCGCGGCACGTGGGATCTTCCCGGACCGGGGCACGAACCCGCGTCCCCTGCATCGGCAGGCGGACTCAACCACTGCACCACCAGGGAAGCCCTAGAATAGACATTTTGATGGCCTCTCGCGAAGTCTTTTCTCTGGCATCTTGGGCTTTCTGAGCTGCTCAGAGATGAAGAGGAAGATGCTCAGAGTGCAGCTCGGATGGTGCAGGAATGGCAGGACCACCTCCTGCTCCTGGCAGATTTCCACTGAGTTCTTTGGAAGCAGCCCTGTAGAGCTTGACTTTGCCATTAGCCTGCTGCTCCAGTGTTGGCAGCATCTCCAGCTTTGAAAGTACCTCCTGGAGGTACTTTCAAACCTCCAGGCTCCTAGAAGCTTCTTGGACCACTGACCAGACCTTCCAGCTGCGCAGGGACCTCTGCTCACCTGTTGGTCCTGGGGGCCAGGGCAGCCGGGGCTTTATCTCTCCAGGTCAAGTCCCTCTTCCCTCTCCAACTTCCTTCAGGCACTGCTGGCCCCAGTCTGCAGAGGGAACTCTGTTTCTTAGGGAGGCTCCCACTCTTCTGGAAGCTGTGTGGTTTGTGAATGTGGTGTCTGGGAGCCCAGAGGCCTGACTGCCAGGCCAGGCTGACCTCCTCTGGGGGAGGAAAGACTGCAGGCACACGAACAAGCCTCCTCTCTGTCCTGAGGGTTTGGAAACAGTCATCTGGAAGGAAGGGGTTAGAACTGGGCCAGCTGCTGTGCTCACGTAGCCCTTTGTAGGATGGTCTGGAGCCCTCACGAGCCCCCCTGGTACCCTCACGGTCTCCCCATCGCATGGCCGGGCTGTTTGAGGAGCTGGTGGATCTGGTCCTGTCTCCTGGCCGAGACTGCTCAGAGGGGCTGCCACTGGACAAGATGGTTGGCTTTGCTTGGTCCCCTTGGATAGGTCCCCAGGATGTGGCTGGAATCAGAGGGGCGGGTTCAGCTACCCAGGTGGGAGGGCCTGACCCCTGTGGCAGGCAGTGGGAGGCCAGGTATCTGTGGTGAGGGACGGCGTGTTAGCACTTCCAGTGAAAAGTGGTGGAAACCGAATTAGGGGTTCACCGGGGCTCCAGCAGGGAGCTCCGCCCTCAAGCTTCCTGAAGACAACAAAGCTTGTGTGACTCTTTGGGAAAGGCAGGCTGCTTCAGGTGGCTCCCGTGGCTGGCCTCACCAGGGGTGAAAGCAAACTGTCAGTTCCCCCTCTTCCACCCTATTTCAGGATGCCACCCCATAAATAGCACTGGCCAGGGAGGTTTCTAAATAAGGTCAGCCTGTTTCCCACAGGTCACGGGACAGGGTGTGGCTCGTAGCCTTGCACCTCAAAGGCCTGTGTGTTTCTCTCTGAGCCCCTGGTGGTGGTAATGGTGAAGGCAGATGAGGGTTCTGCTCTGTGGCTGTGGTGTTTGCAAGGCTTCAGGCCATGCAGGAGGCCTCCACAGGGGCTCGAGGGCTTGCCCCACCACTGACACCCCAGGTTAGTTTGTAGGAGTAGATTTCAGTGGCTCTGCCCTAAACACCGCCGGTCTGAAGTGTTCTAGGAGGTCTCCGTGCAAACGAAGTGATGCCCCTTCCTCTGTGATCCAGGGGTGGTTGGCACCCCGGCACCAACGAGCAGTCACATCACCGATCACACAGGCAGGGAGCAAGAAAGAGGCAGAGTGAGAAGGAACAAGAGTAAAATGAACCAAGTAAGAGAGGAGGTGGCAGAGCGAGGCAGAGCCACAGAGGGAGTGGGCTGTGGGTAGCATCAGGATCCCTCCATGGTGGGTGCATCCCCACCACGCACTGCAGAAGGCTTGGGTCCTGCAGCCCAGAGACCATCTTGGACCTGCTCTTTCAAAGTGTTCAGGTCCAACAACAGTTGACACCCCACCGAAGTAGGATGGATACTCAGTGCTTCTAGAATGCATTGCATTCAGTGGAGAAAAGCCTCAGCCTTTGCCCTCCAGGGGCTCACAGTCCACTGGGGGAGACCAACAAATTAGCATATAATTACCACTCTGAGTACAAGTCTCTTTCTGACACATGCTCCGGCTTCCAGGGGCTCATTATTCATACTTGACTCTTCTGTGAGGTCTGGACGGTGGAGAGACATACATAAGAGTCAGATAGGGAATCAAATATCTGTTTTACTGCTGAATTAAGACCTGTTTTGGAGCTGAAGTCAAAATGGGTTTTCTGCTATTTCTCCTCACATGCATCTGTTGAGCCTTACGCATGGAGACAGTCTACAGATCTGACCATTCAGGCACCTGTCCTGGGCCTCGGTCTTCACCCTTCTACTCACTGTTGCCGGCCACTAGATATATGTGAGCCAGTGGGTGTCAAACTCTTGCCCTGTCCCCAAGCAGGTAACACCTTCACCTTCCTAAAGGGAGGAGCCTGTGAAAGGTGAAAGGAAGAACGGTAGCGTTTTCTTCTACATTGAAAGGATGACATTTCTTCATTAGCATCTGGGGTAAAACATGGGGAAGGAGTAAGCTGTTCCTCATAATGATCTATTAGCATTGAGTGGAAAAACTCAGAAAAGGGTTTTGAAGGGTTAAGAGGAGCTGTCCAAGGTAGTCCAACTGGGGTGGGGAAGAGAATTTTGAATGGAAGGAACTGCATGTGTAAAGACAGCATAGGGTCTATCATATCATCTAGAACTGCCAGGGATGAGGGTAGGGTTTAGGGGAACGGGAAGGTGACCAGAGGGAGGTTGGGAGGGGGGAATGACAAGGTCAGTTTTGCATTGTGAATTCCTTTTCTAGTTGTGTAAAGGAGGGAAGGAATGGAAGGTGTAAGATTGAAGACAAGTGGGACACTTAGCTAGGGGACAATGGAAAAGTCTTGGCCAAAGATGATGAGGACCTAAGGGAAGGAAGTGGTGGTAGACAGGAAGTAGGGGTGGGTTTCAGAATTTTTGTTTTGAAAACAAAATGTATGGGGTTTGCTGATTGCTTGGTTTGTCATCACAAGGATAACATTGGCTTAAAGTGGGATCGGGGGTTACAAATTTAGCCTGTTGAAGAGAAGCTAAGGGCTGTTGCGAGGTGGCTCTCTATTCCAAGAACTAGGAAATAATAGCAATAAGACCATCCTCTGAGAGTTATCACTTTAGCCAACACAGATAGATCTGCATAGACATGCACAGAAAGCATGGAATGGCTCCCTTAAAGAGAGAGGAATGGCTTCTGTGTCAGGACAGAACGGGATATTCAGAAGCACTGAGAAGTGGAGGTTGGTCCCCCCAGAAGCAAAGGCAAAGGGGAGTTGGCCATGTCCATCTAACCACAACACAAGTGGGGTAGGGGGATCCCTGTACCTGCAAGGGGCGTGGTTTCACTGACAGTGTCATCACCAGTGTGAGCACAGCACCTGAAAGCTAATGGACTTGCGGGCTTAGCGGCAAGACGGTCAGCTCTGCAGGTAATGGTGCATTTGGCTAACTCCACTTGTCCCATTAGTTACGTGCTACTTCTAATTCAGCAGCCCAGGAGATTTGCCTCCAGAAAAAGAATGCACCTTGTCTCATGGATGTAAGATTTCAATCCCAGGCTCAGTTTCGCTGGTGTTGTGCTAGACCAGCTTGTACCTGCTCGTGAGAGCTGATCGTGTACATCTCTTCCCAGCTCTGCTGTGTTCAGTGACATCATGTGATAGCTTGAAATTGGTCATGGTGGGAGTATTTATAGCATGGCAAATCCTCCAACTCAGGGCTTCCCCCTCTCCCCTCCCACCACCTGAGAGCCGGTTGTTAAACACTTACCAGCACACCACTGGTTAGAGCTTTCACTGCCATTCATTCATTGGCCTTTTGGTGTGTAAATCCATTTCAGTGAGCTTGGTGATTCCTCAAAGAGAAACAGTTTCTGAGTTTCTGAACAAATAAGGCTGAGAACACGCCCTGAACTATCCCTGGAGGAAAGGATGAGGCATCTAGGCCACCAGCCTGAAAGGCTTCCTAAGACAGAACCCTCTTGAACCTTCCAGTGGAAGTGCATCTTGCAATAATAGTGACAGCTTTTATTGGCCTCTTCCTATGGACCAGGCCCTGGTCCAAGCATTTGGCATGAAGTCACATATCAGCCCTCACAGTAACCTTGCAAGGTAGGTAGTATTATTAAAACCGTATCGATTTCTGGATGAGAAACCTGCCTACCACCATGGTACCGCTACTAGATGTCCAAGGATTTCAGCCCCTCAGTCTGATGCCCTTGATCATTATGCTCCTGAGGCCCAGCATCTCTCCCTTCACACCACCTCAAGTAATTAATTGTTAATAACTCTTTTCCAGAGGCCAGATCTTGGCTGTTGACAGCCTTTGTTCTGCTTCCAAGGAAAGAAGTAAATCTTTGCAAACACTTTTGTGGTTCAAAGCTTGGCTGGTGGATTTGATGATATTTCTAAATGCCTTGAGCCCCTTGTTCCATCCCAGAAAGTGGTGTCAAAAGGACACCTTTAGAATTCACTCTGATTGCACAAGTACTTTTAATAATACATCTGTAATTTGTGACATAGATTTTCTAAGGGAAATATAGTAAGCGATGCTTCAGGGAACACACTGTGCTGCTGTACTAATTAATTTGTCAAGTTGTAGCTAATTATAAAATGTAGTGTTGCTTATTTTTTTTATTTTTTTTTTGCGGTACGCGGGCCTCTCACTGTTGTGGCCTCTCCCGTTGCGGAGCACAGGCTCCAGACGCGCAGGCTCAGCGGCCATGGCTCATGGGCCCAGCCGCTCCGCGGCATGTGGGATCCTCCCGGACCGGGGCACGAACCCGTGTCCCCTGCATCAGCAGGCGGACTCTCAACCACTGCGCCACCAGGGAAGCCCAGTGTTGCTTATTTTGATTTGTAATGTAGCCTACATTGTTTGAACCACTAAACAGGAAGTGGCAGAGCATGGGGAAGCAGAGGGTTCCCTCCAGGCTACAGGAGCCCTGGACCTAGTGTCTACATTACCTACGTCGTGAGTGTGGGTACCAGCCATCCTCACTGCCCCTGTAAGGCCAGAGGTCCTCCTGGACTCCAAGCTCCTCCAGGCTGTTCCTCTCCCACCAACAGACAGCAGAGGGCCCCCTGCTGGTCAGCTGCTGGATACTCCCACCTGGTTGTGGTATTTTAAGAAGGGCTCACAAGGGGAATTCCCTGGTGGTCCAGTGGTTAGGACTCCGTGCTTTCACTGCTGAGGGCGTGGGTTCCATCCCTGGTCGGGGAACTAAGATCCCCGCAAGCCGTGCCGCACGGCCAAAAAATAATAAAAAAAGAAGGGCTCACGAGGTTGGACCAAAGCCCTTGGTTCCCAAGACCCCTGGGACTGGCAGGCCAGACAGGATCACTTTCCGTCGGCCTCTGCTGGCCACAGGAGTGTCAGGAGAACTGGTTCTGGATCTCTGGCTAGGCTCTCTTGGGGCTGGAGGTGACAGGGATGCGGTCAGAGTGCTGGTAGCCCCTTTCCAAGACTTCCGGGGTCAGAGTTCCTTGGGAGATTCATCACCAAAGTGCAGGATTGGGTCTTTGGGTTGAATCCTTAGAAGCTTGATTTTGTCAGCATGTTTAGAGGGACTCCCTTCCCAGGACAAGCTCACGCCAAAGAAAATTCCAGCTAAGGAAAGCCCTGTGTAACCCCAGGCCAGAGTGCCTGGGAATGCACACCTCCTGCCTGCCCAGGGAGCCCTGTCTCACAGTGGGAGCATCACTGGTCTGGGCCCTCACCCAGGATCCACCTGCCCCAGGCCTGGCGGGCTCAAGTAGGGAGCCCTGGGCACCCTTTCCCTGATAGCACTTGCATGGGTGCTCTCAGCTTCTGCCTCTTGGCTCTTCCCTCCCTGGGTTCCAGGCTGATCACCTCCCCTTTCTTTTCTTTTCTTTTCTTTATTCTTTCTTTTTTTTTTTTAAAAAAAAGAAACTTTTTCTTTAATCTTTTTTTTTGGCCACCACACGGCTTGTGGGATTATAGCTCCCCGACCAGGGATTGAACGCGGGCCCTTGGCAGTGAGAGCCTGGAGTCCTAACCACTGGACAAGCAGGGAAGTCCCCCCCTTTCTTCTACCCAAACTAATTATAATATATTTGGCGAGGTGTCCCCACAGCCTTGCCCTTTGAGGTCACACCCAGGGCCACTTGGGGTGGACTGTGGGAGGCTCCCCAAAGCTTCAGCCTGAGGCTTCCACTCCATGTGTCTGATGATATCAGTTTTCTGATATTTCCTCATATTTTGCCAGCCCATGTTCTATCAGAACCACTGCTATTTTCATTGGAGTGTGTATCTCAGTGTATAAATATCTACTTATTAATATTTACGTTACATTGTAAACTTATTTATTTATTTATTAATTTATGCTCATTGTCTCCCTCCCAGACTGTATCTATTTTGTTCATTAGGGCACACCTGGTGCCTAGCCCAAGGCCTAGCACCTAGTACGTGCTCAATAAAATAGTTGTTTTACGCACAGAAAGTTCAGCCCTGAGAGGGGACTCCCGGGATACCTCATCGACCTACTGGACTCTGGACACCCCACTCAGGAGACTTGCCTGGGACCCGAGGGCATTCACATGGGGCTGGGTCCTGCATAGCACACTCCCACCCTCAGTGCTTTCGTAGTCAGGAGGGTACTTGATGAAATTTAAAGGCTGCAAATTTAAAATAGACACGCGGGGACCCATTTTTGGGCAGCATACCATTAATCAACCTTCGGAACTCAATCCTGCAGGACATCATTGAAGCAAATAATTCAGCATGACTAGGGAGGGGATTAGAAACCTCTATGAATAAGAATAGCATCTGTTAGGGCTTCCCTGGTGGCACAGTGGTTGAGAGTCCTCCTGCCGATGCAGGGAACACGGGTTCGTGCCCCGGTCCGGGAAGATCCCACATGCCGCGGAGCGGCTGGGCCCATGAGCCATGGCCGCTGAGCCTGCGCGTCCGGAGCCTGTGCTCCGCAACGGGAGAGGCCACAACAGTGAGAGGCCCGCGTACCGCAAAAAAAAAAAAAAAAAAAGAATAGCATCTGTTAACAGGGAGCTTCCCTTTCCACAGAAATCCATCCCAGGGCTGTTAGGTAAAATCTCACCACCAACTGTGATGGAGGGATAGCAGGCTTATTAGAAGAAAGTAGATAAAATAAAAGGGGCTGGTAAGAGGGTGGGTATAGCCGCTGCCCTTTGATTGGACAGGGAGAGAGGCCCTGGCCCAAGACAGCCCAGCCCCCAAAGGCTCTTGCACAAATAACCATATTCCTGAAGGCTAGAACCTAGACTCAATAAAGTCCCCTCTGATTCCATCCATGCATCCATCCATGCATCCATCCATCCTCCCACTTGCCCATCTGTCCTTAAATCCAGGCACACAATATGGGGATACAAAGGTGAAAAGATAGACAGGATCCTTGAGTCAGAAACTCATGTTCATTAAGGGAGGCCAAAGAGAATACAGACAATCGCAAAACTGCATAATGAGTGGGATTACCGGGGACCTTCCAGATGCTTTGGGAGCCCAGGGGAGAACTCCTTACCAGGAAGTGAAACTTCAGCCATTTTCTGGGAAGCATTGTGTTGTTGTGGGAAAAATGTTTGCGCTGGAATTTGTCAGAAATGGATTTTAATCCTGGCTCTGCCATTTACAATTTGAACGACTGTGAGCAAGTTATCCAGCCTCTCGGAGCCTTTATTTTCCTCACCTTTAAAATGAAGACGGTGATATCCAGCATGATTCTGTGAGGAGTCAGTGAGATGGGGTCTGTGAAGCGCTCAGCAGAATGCCTACCATCAGTAGCTGGGCAGTAAATTTTAGTGTCCTTCTCTCTGTCCTGTGCAAAGCCTTCATTAATTCATTATAAAATACAGATTCTGTTTAAACATATTTATATATCCCATATTTTATACATACACACTCACACACATCCATAGAATTTAAAACTCTCAGTTCAGCATTAAAGTGTTTCCTTTTCCTGGGCGACTCAAAAGGATATCTGCTACCTTGATGCCATTAGCTGTGTTAGCACACGTTTAAGTACCTCGTTAAAAAAAATCAAATATTAACACACATAGCAGGAGCCTTGGGCTTTCTATTTGATTACTCTGAAGGGTAAGCTTACTTAATATAAGCAAATTTATAATTCTGAAGTTGTAAATTTGAATAGCACTGTTCCCTGAAAACTTTCTTTCCATGAGTCCAAATGTAGACGTAAAATCCATATTTTCTATAGGAGAGACACCAGGCTAAATGGGGGTGAGGTGATACAGGGCGATATCAAAGTCAGCAGGAATGCCGTTAGCACATATTAACTGGAGCCAAGATGATGGGAATATGGAACGTGTTGCTCTGAAAGGAGATGATTACCATTTCCATCTCGCAGTACCTCCAGCAAGCGATGGGGCAGAGCTAACATTCTTGCTTGTCCGGTGGCTAGTCCAACCTGGAGACCTGGGCCCTGATAGAGAGAGCTCAGTGGGGGCATGAGGAACCCATCAACCTGGAGCCATGGGAAGGAAGCAGTAATATCTACCCGTCTGGGTGCTGCTCCAGACTCTCTTAGGGTCCACACTTCTGTAGGGTAAGGCTGTGGTCCTTTTACGAAAGCTTCAGGAGATTTCCACAGAGGCCTAGATTGGGTCTTTTAAAGTGAAGTCCAATTCTCATCTCATCTACACCTAATTTCTAGCCTGCCTTGGCTCTCTGCTTTCTTCCCCACCCATGGACAGTACAGAGGCTGAAGCATCATTCATATTAATGGGCCTCCCATTGTCTGCTGTTCTAGTTTTCTCTCTCCTTCTGAGGAGCCTGCCAAGCAGGGCACCATGTGCTCATGGACCCTCAATAAATGTTTGATGATGATAATTAGATCATGGGCAATTTGTTACCATAACATTTATTTTTCACATTTTTCTTAGAAATGGTATCTGTCTTCAGCTCTGCTTGACTCAGGACAGCGATTTCAATTTCTACAAAGAATGTGGCCCAGAGAGGCAATTCATTGTTGAACAAAGAGCAAAGGTTTTAGAGCCTCACAGCCTGGGCACACATTCTGGCTTTTCCACTTTCTAGCTGGATGAATTTAGCCCAGCTTGAATTTCTGGCCTTGAATTTCCATTATTGGTAAAGATGCCAATATCTAAAGACGATTCTGATTCCATAACTTTGTTGAGGGTTTAAAATTCCCTCCCCTCTTCCCTCCCTCCTATAAATATTTAATAAGCACCTACTACTTGCTAGCCAGTGAGATACGGTGGTGAACCAGACCAAGCCCCATTTATCACGAAGCTTACATTCTAGTGAAGTGAGACAGATAACCACATAAATATAAAATACATCTGGTAAATACATAGGATGAAGGAAAATAAAGATGCATAAGGAGGAAAGAGAAGGATGAGGGTTCTACTACAGAGTGGAGGGGAAGGGAGGCCTATCGGATGTGGGGTCATTTGAGCAGAGGTTCAAAGGAGGTGGGAGGGTGAGGCTCTGGGATGTTGGGGGAAGAGCCTTCAAGCAGAGAGAACTGTAAGTGCAAAGACTGAGCAGGGGTCTTTGGCATGCTCAAGAACTGGACACAGCTGGGTGTGGAGCTGTGGTCAGAGAAGCAGCGTGGCAACAGGTCAGGTAGGGCCTTGTGAGCTTGGTAGGGAAATTGGATTTTACTCCACGATGGAAGCTGTTGGAGGGTTTTGAGCAGGTCCGATGTGAAGAACAGACTATAGTGGGACAGAGGAGTTAGGGAAGCCTTGTAGGACATGCCTGAAACAGTCCAGGCAAGAGGTGTTAAGGGGCTTTGACGAGGGGGCAGAAGCGGGAAATTGGAAAGTGGTCTGATGCTGGGGTGTATTTTGAAGGCAGATCGTCAGCATTTACCGATAGTGTGGACGTGGGTGTTGAGAGGAATAGGAATCAAGGATGGGGCCATCGATTTTGGTTTGAGCAACAAGAATGGAGTGGCCGTCTCGTGGGGTGTGGAGGACTGCAGAAGAGTGGATGTCGGGGGATGTGAAAGCCAGGAGTTTGGTTTTGGACACGCTAAATTTGAGGTGCACCTTGGACATCCATTCGGAGGTTTCGAGGAGGCAGTTAGGTCTGCCACACTGGGGTTGGAGGGAGGTCAGGGCTGCAGGTACAGCCTTGACACCATCACACAGACTCAAAAAACCAGGACACCAGATGAGACCCACAGGTGAGGGAGGGAGTGAAGGTTGAGAAGAGAAGAGGTCTGAGGACTGGTCCCGGGAGGACTGTTTGTAAGGACTGAAGGTGGGAGCCTAAAGCAGCCGCTTTCCTGCCTCTCACTGCCGAGAATTCATATGATCTTTGGACCTGTGACTCTTCCAGTTTGGAAGTCTCCTACTCAGAGACCTGGGACACTTTCTACAAATTATGATGAGGCAAATATTATTTAGTTACAGAGCTGTCATGTGAGTAGATAACACCCCCTTTCCGTAGCCCCTGAATTCCTTCTACCAGACAAGGGATGCCCCAGGACCCTGGGCACTGGCTGAGGGCTGGTGCCAAGGGGAGCCCTGGCTTTTCTGATTGCCTTCTCTCTGGTAAGTACTAAGTATCACTTGCTCCCCTTCCCTGGATTCAGCTCTTCCATGTGAATATGCAAACGAATAGCTAAAGATAACAATATCTAAAGAGAATTCTCACAGTTCCTAGGACAGACAACAGCTGTCCATTTTTGCTGGCAGGGATGTGAAGGCCAGTTCAGCAGACTGGCTCGCCTTCAGTCAGACTTAGTAACTTAGGACACACCAGACACCTGGGCTTTGAGTCCCTTGGTGCAGGATCCCAATTCCATAACCTTGCTAAGTGTATAAAATTTCATTACCTTCCCAAAATGATGGGGGTAGAGTTGCCCCCAAACCCAGCATACAAGGATGGGAGCTTTGTTTATTCCTAGAAAGGCAGTAGTACTTAGTTTGATGGGGCAGGAAGCAAACGGATGCCATTGGAGACAAGCAGGAGAGCGCTAAGACAGACAAGTGTTAATAACTATACCATCAAGGAAGCATTGCCGTGTCACACAGGGGGCACCTGGGGGCTGAATGATCATCACTCAGCCTCTCATTAGCTGGGTAATTTGAGACAAGTCACTGCATCTCTTTGAGCTTGAATTTTCTCATCCATGTGACAGGGCACCTTAACTCCTACCTCAGAGGGTGGTTGTGAGGATCAAGTGAGATAAAGTAGATAACGGAGCCAGCACAGAGCCTGGTACGAACTTGGCACTCACCCAGTGTTTATTCTCTTTCCTCATCTATTTTCAGCCAACAAGAAATTCATGCTGATAATAGTTAATGATGAACAGTTTCTGTAATGACTATTGTAATAACGTGAGGGTGGATTTTCCATCAATAAATTAATTAGGAAACCTGAGCTGAGAGAACACAAGGTGGTGCCTGATATGTAGGCAAAAGAAGGTGTGTATGAATGGAAAAGCCATCAGATGCTGGCTCTACCAGAAGAAATCTTGGTCTCCAAGGGACATTGGGAGCAGCAGGTCCAGAGCCCTTAAGGATGATATGATGATCTGAGTTAATGAACACAACACCCTGAAATTGAAGCACTGTTGTCCACATCCTTTAAAATCAGATAAGGGTTTATAGCAGCACTGTTCATAATAGGCAAAAAGTGGAAGCGCCCAGAATGTCGGTCAGCTGTTGAATGGATAAATGGAACGTGATTTGTCCACGCAATGGGATATTATTCAGCCCTAAAAAGGAGTGAAGTACTGATAGATGCTACAACTTGGATGAAACTGGAAAACATGCTAGGTGAAAGAAACCAGACATAAAATGACAAATATGATTTGTCGTATGACTCCATTTATGTGCGGTGTCCAGAACAGGCAAATTCGTGGAGACAGAAAGCAGTTTAGTGGTTGCCAGGGCTGGGGGGAGGGAGACATGGAGAGTGATGGCTAATAGGTACAGGATTTCCTCTTGTGGTGATAAAAATATTCTGAAACTAGATAGAAGTGATAGTTGCCAGACATTGTGAATGTCGTTTACTTGTGCACTTTAATGTGGCCAAATGGCTAATTTTATGTTATGTGTATTTCACCTCAGTAAAAAAATAATCAGATAAGGGAAGCTGGGATTTTACCCTAAAAGCTCTCAAGGCAGGCTGCTACCGCTGCGTGGAGCTCTTCTTTTCCTGTCTCCCACTGCCCCTCTGTGGGCCAGACACAGCCCAGAACATGTTACACATGATCTTCACAGCAGCTCCATGAGGGTGGAGGCATTAGTCTTCCTGCTTGCAGACCAGGAGTGTGGGGTTGGGAAAGTGTCATTCATTTTCTCAAATCACAGGAGCAGCCTGTGCTGACCTGTCATTCAGACGCTGACTGTGTCCATCTCCACGTTAGGGCTGGACTTGCCACCACGAGCGCGAACCTCTTGTCAACCATCATAGTCATTGCCATTTATTAAGCACCGACTGTGTGTCGGGCTCCGTGCTGGGTCTGGGCTGCTTTCTCACCGTCTGGCTTAGGCTTCTGGGTCCCCTGTACTTAGCACAGCGTATGATCTCTGGCAGAGGGTAGAAACTGAGTGTGTGTCTCATAAATAAATGTCAGGTTTTTGTCCTAGAGGCTGGTGACTTGGTGGTAGACTGCAGACTGGATTGGGAGGGTGACGTCCTCTTTGACAACCATTAATATGAGTGATTTCAACAAAAGCAAGCCTGACTCCTAACTTCTCCGAAGTAAAGCTCCTCAACACCCTTATCCTCCTTTTCCCTGAGACTTGGCAGCCACAGCGCATCAAGCAGTTGAAAATCATTTCTGTGTTCAGAAATGGGCAATTCAATATTGTGAAGTTTACAAATTAACAAACTGTTGAAGGATCAGTGCACTTCAGGTGGTGGCAAAGCGAGCGTTTCAGCTTTTGTAAGAGCAATGTGTGTACGTGTGTATATCAGCTATTACCCATTGAATACAAGCATCTGTCTACAACCTGCCATCTATATGCAAATAGCTTGTGGTGTGGTGCATATATCCCCCACAGACAGTGTGAAATGTATATAAATTACGCAGCAATATAGATGTGGCGCATACGTCAGTTTGAGCTGATTGTTGTCAGTACTCTGGGCTTAGGTGGGTTTGTGATGGGTGTGTCAGCAACACATTCGCAAGTCTGGGAGTGTCAGGGGAGAGCTGGGTAGCAGTGTGGCCTGGGGAGGGGTGCTGGCTCCCTGCCTCGGGGAGCAGAGGGCTAGACCTTGAGGCAGAAGGCTTAGATGTATGTTCCCCAGGCCAGGGGCCTGGCTTTCTGTTTGGCAAACCTGAAATTCAGTTATATTGGGGCCCTGGGGAGTGAATGGGCCAGAGGCACGGTTCCAGTTTAACTGAAATGGGGAGACTGGGCTATTCGTAGTTAGGAACCCAGTGTCGGCTGGCTAGGGGTTTCACCTTGGCTGAGTAGCTTGGGCTACCCTTGCTGACACGGTACAGAGCACAGGCATCGAATTCTGCTCTGCGTTCAAAATCCAACTCTGCCACTTCCGGGCTGTGTGTGGGACCCCTGGGGGAGATGCTTACCCTCTCTAAGGGTCTGTTGCCTCTGTAAAATGAGGAGAGATCGGATCCTCTCTCAGGGTTGTGGTGGGGACCAAATGAACACCATTTGGAAAGGACTTGGCATGTATGATTAGTGCCCGGTTGGTGGGTCCCAGGACTGTGACTCTGACTGCAGGGGAGCCACAAGGGGGAAGCTGAATCTAATGAGAAGATCGCTTGGTCTCCTTATCAGAGCCAGTGACCCAGTGGCACCGTCAGTGAGCAATGCGTTGGGATCCAGCTATGTCCCCTTTAGGGCTGGCTCCACAATCACACGGCCCAGACACAGGGGAACTGCTATAATCCCTATTTTTGAGGACCTACTCTGTGCCAGGCACTAAATGCTTTATACGCATTTTATGACCTGTTCCCTCCCGAATGGAGAGGTGGTCCCATGACTATTCCCAGCCTATAGCTGAGGGAGCTGCAGCTCAGCAAGTGGAACTGTGTGGCCAGGTCACAGGGCTGATCAGAGGGAGCCGGGATTTGAGTCCAGCCCTGTCCAGGTCCAGAGTACACTGCTCTGTGGCCATCTCCTTCCAGCAGGGCAGCCGTTCTCCAAATAGTGCTGGCCACGTGGGGGATGCATTTCTGCATCTTGAGCCCTTCGCATCACATGCTCTGTGTTTAAGGCAATTTCAAGCCGCTGGTGCTGTTTCCGGTTTCTGCTCATTGGAATTGATGTTGCAGCCTCCCCAGGCCTGCTTTCCTGGACTTATCCTGGCATAAAGACCCCTGGGTATCAGGTGATATCTTAGGATGCCTGGGCTCATGTACTCTTTGGGGGCTTTCCTTGTTTACGTCTTGGCAGATGGGGCTAAGGATCTTTCTCCTTCCATTGGCTCCCTGTGCTGGGGAACCGATAGCCCCCTGCGTGCTGGTACTAGCAGTGAGTGATGAGGCAGGGCTGGGTACTCGGAGAGGAAGCCACCAGGGACAGGAGGGAGATGCGCTCTGGCTCAGCAGGGCACTCTGAGGCCACTGGGAAGCAGCATGGCGGCCACAAGGACATCTGGGCTGCAGCCAGCCAGAGAAACGGGGCTCAGAACGGGGGACGTCATTTACTGGGAGGAGCCCCGCACCTGGCTCAGGTGGGCTCACCTTGCGGATTCCTGGTCCCTGCCACCTCGTGCTGAGGTTTCTTGCAACACGTTCTTATAGAACACAGTGTACCGCTTAGAGCATCGCACAAGTAAATTTAGCCAAGCGTATTTTGGGCCAATTGAAGTCGTAGGCATGCTGCCTGGGGGAAAAATAGATCTTCTCTCACTTGATGTGTGACACAGAGCGACGGAGAGGCCCGTGCACCCCATCCTGCACACAGTGATCTCGCCGCCTGAGGGCCCCGGGCTGGCTACCTCATTATCCTGCTTCTCTTCGTCACTTCGGAGGTGTGTAAATGGGTCGTTCCCACCAGACAACTGGGTGATCGTGGAAAAGGGGTGGCAAAGAGGGAGAAGGAAGGTGGTTCTGCAGGATGCTAACCAGGTCTAGTCTCTGCCCACCAATCTGGGAGCTGGGTGGTCTCATCCCAGGTTACCCAGTCTAGCGGTTGCTTTGCCTCCCACGGCTTGTGGGCTGCCAGAGTGTGGACACCCACCTCCTTCTCACCATCCTCTGTTGGAGGGTCGGGGCCCCCGATAGGGAAATCTGACAGCTTTTATACCATCTGCACCCTCTGGAGACATAAATGGCTGGCCTCAGTTCACAGGGGTCATGGAGGATAGAATGAAGTGGAAAAAGAGGAAGGCGTTAATTCAGCACAGTTAATACGTACATGCTTGTTATGTGCTAGACATTCATATGTGGTTGTGATTATTACTTTTTTGTCTGTGAACTTGTGTGTCTTTTGCTGTAGCCTAAGTAAAAGCTGGTGAGGTCCTTGTCATGTGCAGCACAGGGGTGGGAGGGGACTAACTTGGGTCATGCGTAGGGTTGATGTAATTGAATGTAGGGAGATAGGAGACAGACGAGTCATAAGACAGAGGCTGGGGTGAGGTCTCAGTGCTTCTTGTGTGGCTGTGTAAGTTGTACATGACTCACGGAGACTAAGAAGGCAGAAGGAAGAACATGTTTGGCCAGGGGGAGACGGTGAGCCCAGCCTTGGACATTTGGGGTGTGCAGGGTTGGTGCGATACTGGCCTGCAGGGGTTTTCAGTAAGCAGATGGTACTAGAGAAATGGTGTTCAAGAGGGGGCCCTGGCCGGGTGGCCTGGGTCTCTAGGTGCTGGTAGCAGCAGCCACAGAATGGAGCAGGTCGTTTAGAGAGATAGTCTAGGAGGAAAGCGGACTCAGGGGCAGAGCCAGAATAGATGGGCTGGGCGGAGGCAGTGAGAGGTCAAGGGCACCCTTGCAAAACAAGATCATCATAGCAGTTAGCTTGCGGGGTTGTGAGAGTTCAGTGAGGTGATGCAGGCTGGAGTGTTTACCGCAGAGCGCCGCACACTGAATTGGCAGGCCGGGCAGCCATTGGCATGGCTCCTGTGGGTTTCGGTGTAGCTATCGTTCTGCTTCGTTTGGTTTCTCCAGCCTTCTTTCGGGCACACTTTTCACCCTTGGTCAGGTGTTAGTGGGTGGGGAGCTGGGACTCTTGACCAAGTCCCTCAGGGCAGGGGAGACCCGGAAACACAGTAGGAGGTGGCAGTGCAAGGGGATAAGGGGGCCAGCCCAGGGCTGGATGGGAGGTCGGGAGAGCTGGAGTCGGTCTGCCCAGGGGGCAGTGGTTAAAATCTATGGACCTCCTCACCATGGGACCCTGCTTTGGATCCTCATCTCTTAACCATCTTGCAGGTCTTGGAAAAGGCATTAGCCAGACCACTCATTCCCCAGTAGACTAGTGGCCTTGAACTAACCATTCAAGGAGACTTTGGGAAAAAAAGAACTTCAGAGCTGCCCTTGCTTTTCCACCTTTAATTGACTTTGGCATCATGGGGGATAATGGCCATCGTGGGCCACAGCCAGCACCAGATGAGCTGTGGGACCCCCCCTTGCCCTATGGTCCTGCCCTGGCCAACACAGGAGCCACCAGCCCCATGTGGCTGTTCAGCACGTGAAATGTGGCAGTGTGACTGAGGACCTGGAGTTTTAATAATATCTAATTTTAATTAACTTCAATTTTAAACACCGACACCAATTCAAGCATTAGAAAAATTTTAAGTGTGTTAGGAACGACTTGATTACATGAATCTACTTTTCTAAAGGTACATTTTATGAAATCTAAATTTGGATCAATTATTTCTGATGAAAATTTAACACTGAGATGTGCTGTAAATGTAAAAGACACACCAGTCGAAGACTTAGTATGACTGTAAAATATCCTATTAATAATTTTTTTATTGATTACATGTTGAAATGATAATATTTTGGATATATTGGGCTACATAAAGTCTGCTATTAAAATTAATTTCACCTGCTTCTTTTTAAGACGGCTGCTAGAAAACTAGAAAATCGGGGAGACCAGTCTTATCCCCTGGTCTGAGAAGCCCATGGCTCTGGGCTTCACTTAGAGAATATGCCATGGGGGTGAATAGGAAAGTTTTGCAGGTTTGAAACAGACATCAACTATAATTTGAACTATGCACTTTGGGTGCTAATGATGTGTCAGTGCAGGCTCATGTTGTAGCAGATGGACCACTAGGGTAGGGGATGTTGATGATGGTGGAGGCCATGCATGCATAGGGGCAGGCGGTCGGTGGGAACTCTGCTTTCTGCTCAGTTTTGCTGTGAACCTAAAACTTCTCTAAAAACTAAAGTCTATTGAAAAATTTAGGCAGAAGAGTAAGGAAAACAAACAACAAACAGAAGAACACAATGAGACATCTCAGAGTGCCATCAGTGTTTTTTGGGGAAAGAGATTCGCTGAGTGAATCCCTCCTTATCAGGGAAGGCACCTGCTCATCAAAGCATCTCATCATCAGAGCATCCTTGAGGCCGCCCATCACACAGCACGAGGCAGAGCTGCAGGCAGAAGCCACCTGCCCATCAAGAAGTCTCTCCTGAGGTTCTCACTAGGAAACCCAGAGAGGCCCAGAAAGCAAGAAAATGCCTTTTCTTTATTTGGCTGGCCTCTATTTTGGACATCAAGGCCTCAAATCAAACCCCGCAATTACAGGTGGATTCCATCCAAGCTTTGATCATGGACGTTCTTCGAATTATAGAGCAGCTCTCAGACACTTTGATCCTCCTCCCAGGCAGGCTGGTCCAGGGTTAAGTTAAGCATGTTTGAGAATCAGAAGGTGAAAACACCTTGCAAAGTGGCTCCTGGGAGTTCTAGTGGGGCTGCTAATATTCAATTTTCCCATCTCTGCGTGTTCATGAAAATTTGCCAGTCTTTAGGATTTTTGCACTTTCTGTTTGCGCATTTATACTTCAGTAAACATAATTTCTTTAACAAAAGGCCCCAGAGGTAGCTGTCCCTGTCACCAAACCCATGAGAAGCCAGCAGGATGCTGCTCCCAGAGTGGAGCAGAGTGGCCTCCCCGTGGAGGCCTGGCTGCCTTGCTGGCTTTGCACGCTGGGGGCCTATAGTGCTGGCTGAAGTGACATGATGCTTTAGGACTGTACAAATGGGGGGGATAGAGTTGATGATGGATGACAAAGCACTTCCTACTCTTTTTCCTGCATCTGTTACTTCCTCTGACCCATAGTCACCTTCACAGACTTGACTTCATTTTAATAGGCTGGAAACAGAGGCTTAGAAAAGTCAAGACACTTCAACAGGGTCACTGGGCAGAGATTTGAATTCAGTTCATCTCAATTCCCCTGGGTCTCACAGGCTGCACCCAGGACCACCCAGGGTCCCTGTGGGCTGGGGCTGAGTGGCGGGTGGGCTGCTTATCTCGAGCTGGGCTAGTCTGTCAGCCTGTCAGTGGCCGGGAGCCATCTTGTCAGTCACAGGAGCTCGGAGCGGCCAACTCAGCTTTTGTCCCTCTCCTGTGCGGGCTCCGTCCTGCCTCCTGTCTGGCACTTTACAAATGAGCGAGGGGTTTCCCCGCCTCCTGCCATCTAAAGTCAACCAAGTTTTCTCCCACATTGGAACAAGTTTGCTCATAAGTGGATCTGTGCTGTCTCGCCTCTGCCAGCGCATTGCCAGCCCTCAGAGGTGAGTGGGCAGAATACAAAAAGAGCTCCCTTGATGTTACACCTGAGACATGTCTGTGTTATAAATGGGTACAAATTGAGTTTGGTTTTAGGTGATGTATGATGTCTGTCACGTTTTCCCCTGTGATAGGACAGTTAGAGGAGAGCTGATTTATTTGGAGTTGGGCATCTCCAAGCCTCTGGTGGGTTTGGGATCACTGTTTCCCTCTGTAATCACTAGGATGGAGCCGGCAGTGCTGGGGAGTGGGGGCTTGTCAGTGAGTGGGTCACCGCCACTAGGGTGCTGTGCTCGGGCCCCTGACCCTCGGCATCCCTGCCCAGCATGGCTTGTGGCCCTGACCAGATAGATGTGCCTCTGCCCTCTTTTGGCCCTGGCTTGCAGTCAGATCTCTATTTGAACCCGGATCTACTTATCAGCTACCACAAGAGGGTGTGGCTCATGCTGGTCACGTACCTGCGTGCACCTGGAGGTTTCTGGGAGGAGCAAGTGAACAATCTGACAAGGGCCTGGCCAGGGTGTTCCATCCATGCGGATGGTAAGAAATGCCGGGATGGAGTAAGCAGATTGGAGTGGGGTTGGGGTCCTGGGAAAGGAAAGGGGAAGCATCTTGTGCTCTGAAGTCCTCTAGGAGCCCGAGGTCGCTGCCTTCTCCATGACGGGGATGGTGGGCTTCCTGGGGTTCGGGTTAGGGGGCTGAGGCCTTGGGGGGCTTGCTGTTTTGGTGCCTGTGGAAGCACTGTCACATCAAGGGGACACGGTGTCTGTCGTGAGGGCAGCTGGGATGCAGGGGCGAGGCAGGGCTTGCCGTGGTCAGCACTGGGGTGGAGGTGTGCCGGGGTGCCCAGACACCTCTGCAGGGCAGAAGCCAAGTCGGGTCTGGATGTGTCCCAGGTGGGCTTCGGGGGCGCATCCAGGCCTTTGGCTCAAGCTGCCCGTGTCCCTCCCTCTGCACCCTCACAGGAGTGAGAAGGCTCCACCTTCATCACAGACACCTTCCTGTCTGAAAAGAGCCACCATGTCCTTCATTGTCCTTATGGTCTGGCATCCAGTATTAGGTCTCGTGATCATGCATCCTGATTTGGGGTTTGCAAACTCCTCACTCTGCATCTGGAGTATCTTTTGGAAGAGGGCCGTCGAGGGCTGGGTGTGCATGCTCTCTTGGGGTTTCTCGAGGGCAAGAAACTATCTGGTTGCCTCCTGAGGAAGGCGAGGACAGCATTGTGTGGATGGTGTCAGAACCCTGGGTCTGTGGCCGGTGGAAACAGTGGAACACGTACTAGCCTTTGACGGGGCTGGGAGACCGGGCTGCCCCTCTCAGTGACAGGCCAGTCTTGGCGGTGTGTCTGTGGCCCAGCACTCTGGCTGGCTGTCCAGAGCTGGTGGGCTCCACGGGCCTTTGTCACCCAGCAGCTCCGGAAGACGGAGGCTCGGCCCAGATGGAGGCATGGGCACCTGCAGTCACGTGCCGGGTACCGAAGCCAGCTGTTTGTGCTTGGCCTCGGAGCTGTAATAAAGAACCTAGACTTGTTGGAGTGAGAGACGGGTTGTCATGCTGTGCTGACAATGCTGCACCTGTAACTGGATACGGCTCCCCCAGATGTTTTGGCACGGGATGCCGTCTGTTTTGTAGTGCTGGCTGCTTCTCACAGGCCTGTCTTATCTCTTTGCACAGAGTCGTGGGAAGCCAGAGAGTGAGTCGCTGCCTCGCTCGCATCCACCACGGGTGCTCACAGAACTCTGACCAAGCTGGGTCATCTTTGGTGTGTTTGAGGCAGAGGTTTCTGATGCCAGGGTTTGGTTATGGCTCGTGGCGTAAAGGAGCTCATGAGAAGTGTGTGTCCCCATGGCTGAGGGGGATGGCCATCCACTGAGTGGATGGGAGCCGCACACCTAAATATGGTATCTATTGGGAATTCCCTGGTGGTCTAGTGGTTAGGACTCTGCACCTTCACTGCCGAGGGCCTGGGTTTGATCCCTGGTTGGGGAACTAAGATCCCACAAGCCGCGAGGTGCGGCCAAAAATAAATAAATACATAAATAAATAAAATATGGTATCTATTGCCTCTAAAATCCGAAGATGTCCACCTTGTGTTGTGCCTCTTTATTAATGACATGGTATACAAGGAGCAGCATCTTGTTCTTTATTTTCTAGAACATATTCTTAAAGAACCCAGAACATTGGAACTCCAAAAAACTTGACCAAGTTTGACAAGTTCCTATACTATTATAGAAGTTATTTTCTACCATGTATATGTGTGTCTTACTAAGGCACTTGGTACCTGCTGATTTATGCTCCCACGTCTTATCAGCATGAAGTCATCAATGTATTAGACTAGCATGATGTTCTATTAGATAGTCAGATAGTCAAATTCTCATAGACTGTGTAACTCAGAGACAGAAAGTTGATATGGCCCTCGGGTAGGACAGTGAAGGTTTATTGCTGTACCTACTGGAGAAAGCTAATTGTTTCTAGTGGTTCTTTGTTTGTTGGGATAGAGGGAAAAAATACTGGCAGATCAATAACTGTGGACCAGTTGCTAGGGTCTATATTGATTGGATCCAATAAAGAGACCATATCAGGAGCAGCAGACACAATTGGAGTCACCACTTGATTAAGTTGATGATAATCCACTGTCACTCCTTATGACTCATTATCTTTTGCATCTGTCAACCTAGAAAGTTACATGGGATGTGATTGGAATCTTCTGCTTTGCACCTTTCAAATATTTAATGATGATGCTAATTTCTCTGTTTCCCTGGGCATGTAGCAGTGTTTTTGTTTTCTTATTTCAGCAGGGAGAGTGAAATGGTTTCCACTTTGCTCTTTCTGCCTTATTAGCCCTTAGTCAATTTTCAGACAGTCAGTTAGGAAGTTTATCATATTGCTGAAGCTGTCTATTCCAAACATTCACTCAGGAAATGGTCTGGGGTCCCTTGGACGTTCCATAAGGCTGACTTGGGTCAAAACCCCATTTTTTGTTTGACTTCCATTAACCCCCACTCTGACTGATAGGCCCCAGCAATGTTCCAGGTTTCTAGGAATTAGGAATAGCCAAGATTCAGCCTTCGATATACCCAGTAGGTCGTGGAATTTCCTTTCCTCCAATGCAAAGTTATCTTGATAAATAGTTTCAGGTCTCTTCAAGAAAGGCCAAGAAGAATATTCACAGTACTTAATTGTGATGCTCCAGGAAGAGTTCAGGTCCTCCTCTCGTTTAAAGAGTACAGGGTCCATTCTCTACGTCTGCATCTTTATTCCTGTCCTGCCCCTATGTTCTTCAGAACCATTTTTTTTTTAGATTCCATATATATGTGTTAGCATATGGTATTTGTTTTTCTCTTTCTGACTTACTTCAATCTGTATGACAGACTCTAGGTTCATGCACCTCACTACAAATAACTCAATTTTATTTCTTTTTATGGCTGAGCAATATTCCATTGCATATATGTGCCACAACTTGAGGACACGGGGAGGGAGAAGGGTAAGCTGGGACGAAGTGAGAGAGTTGCATGGACGTATATACACTACCAAACGTAAAATAGATAGCTAGTGGGAAGCAGCCGCATAGCACAGGGAGATCAGCTCGGTGCTTTGTGACCACCTAGAGGGGTGGGATAGGGAGGGTAGGAGGGAGATGCAAGAGGGAGGAGACATGGGGGTATATGTATACGTAGAGCTGATTCACTTTGTTATACAGCAGAAACTAACACAACATAGTAAAGCATTTATACTCCAATAAAGACGTTAAAAAAAACCAACTAAACACACACACATACACACACACACACACACAAAGACATATGCACTATTCATTGCTAAAAACCATAATATAATAAATGGTTTACTAGTCCCATGGGGGGAACAAAAAGAGTACAGGGTCATTCAAGGGGCTCAGGGTTTGGACATTAGATGAAAACAGTCTGTGTCTCCATTTTTATGGCTTTCTTCCCCCCAGTTATACAAATTAAGTAAGATCTTGGTGGATCACCTGTCTACTTTTGTTTTGGGGACCTCAGAGTCAGTTAATCACAGTCAGCTCTCCCTGTGGGTAAGAACATTCCGGTGATAATCTGGTCCTGCTGCTTCTTCCAGTCACCAGGCTCACCTTCCCTCTGGTGTTTGGATGCTGCCACTTGGCCTCTGCTCATCTCTGTTAAAATCAGCCATCCAATTTCAAGACTGCGTTCGAACCAGAACTTTATAGCTTATAGATGTCAGGCACTGAAATGTTTAGACACAATGCTGGTGCTCTCCTCACCTTCGTATTTCTCAGCACTTGGTGAAGGGCGTGGCGTGGCTTTTGGGAGTGTGCTTAAGGGTAAGCAGAGGGAGATAACATAAAGGGATGTCGGTATTCTCTGGTCTTTGGGCTACTTCATCTACATTATGCCAAAGAAGTTCTGGCATCTCAGCTTCATTTAGAATAGATCATTGTTGAGTTTAGATTCCTGTTAAATAGCGGAGCAAACAGGACTTCCCTGGTGTTGCAGTGGTTAAGAATCCACCTGCCAGTGCAGGGGACACGGGTTCAAGCCCTGGTCTGGGAAGACCCCACATGCCACGGAGCAACTAAGCCCATGTGCCACAACTACTGAGGCTGTGCTCTAGAGCCCGGGAGCCACAACTACGGAGCCCACGTGCCACAACTACTGAAGCCCGCGTGCCTAGAGCCCGTGCTCCGCAACAAGGGAAGCCACTGCGATTAGAAGCCCACGCACCGCAACGAAGAGTAGCCCCTGCTTGCCGCAACTAGAGAAAGCCCACGCACAGCAATGAAGACCCAACGCAGCCAAAAATAAATAAATTTATTAAAAAAAAAAATAGCTGAGCAAACAATTAGAACCATTCCCAGCTGCTTGAGCTAGGACACTGAACTTAAGAAGTCTGGTGAGTGCCTCCATATCAATGAACTCAGACTGGTTTGAGATTATGTTTCTCTCTCCTTGGTCTAACCCTCTTGGGGTCTGGTCCATACCTATACATCCATTCCTGCTGTAAATTACCTAAGTCCTGCTATATTTGTGTGTGATCAAGGCTTCTCCTCCCACGCTTGACTTTGTAATTGTCTTCCAAGAGCTGCTGGGATAATACTCTAGTTATAGATATAGAGACAGTGATGTGTGTGTGTGTGTGTGTGTGTGTGTGTGTGTGTGTGCGTGTGCGCACGCGTGCACGTGCATATGTGTTGTGTTTCGGAGTTGTTAGAACATGATGAAAATGAGCTCCTTGTTTCACAGTAGAAGCTGAAATCAAAGGAGTTTGGGGTCTTCAAATAAAGGAGGGTTGTGCTAACAGGGAAGGGAGGAGAAGCTGTTTCAGCCGATACGGGAGGTTGAGTGGGTTGGGGGTAAGGGCACATTGAGTTGGCTTAAAGTCTCCCATTAATATTCATTTCAATTATCAGCTCCCTGTTTGTTCCCAGTCAATGCCCCCACTTCACCATAAGACACTTGGTGAGATTTTTAAAAATAAATTTTATTTATTTATTTATTTTTGGCTGCATTGTGTCTTTGTTGCTGCGTGCGGACTTTCTCTAGTTTCGGCGAGCGGGGGCTACTCTTCGTTGCGGTGCGCAGGCTTCTCATTGTGGTGGCTTTTCTTGTTGCAGAGCATGGCCCCTAGGCGCGTGGGCTTCAGTAGTTGTGGTGCATGGGCTTAGTTGCTCCGCGGCATGTGGAATCTTCCTGGACCAGGGCTCGAACACGCGTCCCCTGCATTGGTAGGTGGATTCTTAACTACTGCACCACCGGGGAAGCCCCTTGGTGCGATTTTATTTTTTTAATTAATTAATTTGTTTACTTTTGCCTGCCTGGGGTCTTTGTTGTTGCACGTGGGCTTTCTCTGGTTGCAGCTAGTGGGGGCTACTCTTTGTTGAGGTGCGTGGGTTTCTCATTGCGGTGGCTTCTCTTGTTGCTGAGTGCGGGCTCTAGGCTTGTGGGCTTCAGTAGTTGCAGCATGAAGGCTTCAGTAGTTGTGGCTCACAGGCTGTAGAGCGCAGGCTCAGTAGTTGTGGCACATGGGCTTAGCTGCTCCACAGCATGTGGGATCTTCCTGGACCAGGGCTTGAACCCGTGTCCCATGCATGGGCAGGTGGACTCCTAACCACTGCACCACCAGGGAAGCCCCCCCTTGGTGAGATTTTAAATGCAACTAATATAATTCAGCACCTATAGGGCCTAAAGTTCAGAGATCTGAGTTTTTCTTTCTCTTTCTTTCATTTATACGGTACAGTTAGTAACTGCCCCTCTGCCTCACTCCATTGTCATTTATCCCTTTATGCCTTTCATACTGCTCTTTGGGATTTTAGCCTTAGTTCCCCAAAGACTTGCCTTCTATCTAGCCATCCAACAAATATTTAATAAGCATCTATTATTTACTAGGTATTATTCTAGGTGTTAGGATATAGTGGAGGAAAAAAAAAAACGAGAAAAATCCCTGACCTCACGGAGTTCCCAGTCTAGCAGACATTTTATTTCAGATGATCACATGTGATAAATTGATGAGTTATTTCATCATTGCAAAGGATTGGCTTCAGCTTCTCATCCCTGAATCCCAACAAGATTTTCATTACTTTAGCTCACAATGGGGCTAGAATATCAGTCCCAGATATCTCATTGTTTCTTATTGCAATAGACTGTTGATTTGTCTTCACATACTCACTTTGAACACCTCTAATCTTCATCCAGAGTGATTATTTTTCAAAAAAAAAAAAATGCAGAGGTAGTCTCCTGCACCTGCTCTTTCTTACCCCAGATTCCTTTTAAGATTTCCGTCAAATTTAAGGTTAAGACCAGAGTCTTAAACGTGACCTTCATGGTCCATCTACCACCTAATTTTGCACGCATTTCCTCTGCCTGTTGGCTCCTCCACTCAAACACGTACATGTGCGTGTACACACACACACACACACACACACACACACACACACACGGGTACTTCCTTTTCATTTTGCATACATCAAGTTAAACTTCACTTCCTAACCCCACTCCCACCCCTGCCAACATGATCTGGTCCCTCAGCACCTTGCCTGCCCTTCATAGCCCTTGGTTCAGATTGTAGTCAAGCTTAGTTTTATGACTATCTGATGAAGGGTCTCTCCCTTGACAACAAGTGGGCCCAAAGAAAGCAGATGCCATGTTTGTGTTTGTTTACTGCCACATTCCTAGTGCGCAGCATGCTGTCTGGCACGTAGCAGTGTTCAGTGATATTCGTCTAATGAATGAACAGCATCGTGTTACCCATTCTAATGACTACTCAGTCTCTAAGTGCCACAATAGGGATGGTAGTAATACTATTGTCACTTGGGTAATAGGCCCTTCAAGGCTTCCAGGGGCAATGAGGGATAGCTTCCTACAGGAGAGTTTAAGCCATGAAATGAACTGAGTTTGTTTCTAAGTGGGTGTTTGACAGTAGCCTGGGTCTTTTTGTTTTGAATCTTACTCTGCCTGATATGCAAACCTGAATGAGGTAATTGCTGGTTTTAATTCACTGTCTGGAGTCAAGGAAGTGGAAAGAGGTAGTAGCATTTTTGTCTCGGTCTTCAGACACCATTGAGACACAGGTTTTCGGCCTTGTAACTTCCCTGTTCATTCATCCGCTAATAATTATGACCCAGCTTTTGGGGGTTATCCCCTTTTTGTTGCTTCTGGTGTTTGAAACGGAGAATTAAGGCAGCTTACAGACCACAGCTTAGGTTGAGTTAGGAGACTTCTGGATAATGTGTCCATGTCCCTGGTTCTTCAGAATTCTTCAGGAACGTGAGAAAGCCTTTGCAGGGGAGGAGCATAGCAATGTTTGGGAAACTGGGATCTAACAACAGCCTTTTCCATTGTTCCAGCTATATTTACCTACCTTCTTGGCAACGAGGTTACCTCTTTTATCATTGCTGGTTCATTTGTCCGATAAACTCCTGATTATCCATCTTTAGCAGCGTAGCCTGGCTTTATCTCAGGTAATTGGTTCCAGCAGACACAGACTGATTTCGAAGCCATTTCCTTCCCAAATTCTGTAGCTTGATGTTCCTGTTAACTTTTATCATCAGGACTATAGAATTCTCTTTTTGCTCTGCCTGGATGCGTGCATAAATAAAAATGGCTGTAGCTAAGCCCCCATCCTCTGCCACTTAAATCCCAGTTTATCTCACTCTGGGATGCTGGTGTAGATATTTCATTTATGGCATTGGCTTGAGGAATGTCAGGAAGGACTTGTTAAAAAAATTCTTCTGCCATAAACATTTATGCCCTTTGCAAGGATGAGATCACAGCATTTGTCTGACCAGGGAAGATAGGTGTCCTTTCAAAGATTTTTTTCCCACTTTTTTCATTTATGTTTCAGACCACAGAATTGGATTAATTGTAGTCCCTGGTTTATGACATATTCTCATCATTACTACGTGTAGCCAGAATTAGTTATGTATTAGCATTTTGAGTACTATATAATATTACAATGGGATGCTGTTGTGAATGGTGTCTCCTTTTTAATCCAGTCTCCTGTTGATGGGCATTAGGCAGGATGCCAAGATTTTGCTATTATGAACTGTGCTGCTGTGGACATTCTTATGCATGTTACCTGCTATATATACATGTGCAAGTTTCTCCTGGAGTGGCATTGTTGAATTGTCAGGGACTGAATGTTCAATTTTACAAGAAAATTACAAATTATCTTCTAATTGACTGTATCAGTTTATCCTCCTACCAGCAACGTATAGGAGATGCTCTTGATCCACATACTCTGCAACAGGCAGAGGCTTCTTAATCTGTGTTGACAGGACGTGTGTAAAACCGTATTTTATTATGGTCTTCATTTGCATTTCCTGATCACAAAGGAGAGTAAGAATCTTACAGCTTTATTGTTCACAGGAGTTTCCTTTTCTGTGAACTGCTCATTTATGCCTTTTGCTCATTTTTTCTATTGGTTTTGAAGATTCTTACTGATTTGTAGTTCTTTATATGTTATTGATATATTAGTCCATTGTTATAATCATTACAAATTACTTTCTTATTTGGCTTTTTTATGTTCTTGAAAGTTTCCATTGATAAACAGGAGTTCTAAATTTGGATATAGTCAGAATTTATCACGCATTTATTTTCTATAGTTTTCTTTTTGAGGGGGTTTAAGAAATCCTTTTCTATCCCTGGATCAGAAATTTACCGATATAAGAGTATTAAAGTTGGCTGTTGTCATTAAGTTCTTAATCCAACTACAGTTAATTTTTATGTTTGAATTGAGTTAGGGATTGAAATTCACATATTTTCCCAAGTGGATACCATATTTTCTAACTCCATCTGTTGAATAGTCCCTCATGTGTCCTGAGGGACCTGACCTGCCACGTGTGTCATCTAGAACATTTCCATATACGTATAATATCTGTTTCAGGGCTTTGTATTCTCTTCTGGTTAACATATCTACTACTGCAGTAGTGCCACAATGTCTTAATGGCTATAGCTTCATAATAATTCTTGGTATCTGGTAAAACGAGCCTCTCCTCATCAGTCTTCTTTCTCACAAGTATACTGGCTATTCTTTATTCTTTCACGTAAATTTTAGAATCAGCCTGTTGGGGTCCATAAAAATCCTGTTGGACCCTTGAGTAGAATTGCATTAAATATGCAGATAAATTGGAAAAGATTTTACATCTACATAATACTATATATTCCTCTCCATAAGGATGGTATGGGTCTTCATTTATTTAAGGTTTTCTTAGATCAGACAGGACCTTGTATTCCAATATTTCTCTTGCTTGCTGTTGTGGAAGCCCTCATCATCTATTTCTCCATAGCATAACATGAGCTATGCCCCATAATTATACATTCCTGTATATTGTCTTAATTCAGTGCCTGCTCAATTACTCTTAGGTTCCGTGGCGTTTACCCCATTTGTGTTTGGTTGCTGGCAGAGCCAAGGCGCACCCACTATCTTGGCCCTTGCCATATGCTTTAGGGAAAGATGTGAGATTTGAGCATAAAAGCACTTTGTCCCTTGCCTGATGGGAGCTGTTGGGAAGTTCTTTAGCTTTTCTGAGCCTCAGTTTTCTTCCCATAAAATGGGATTAACAATAGCTACCTCGGAGTATGATGTTCTGATAATTAGTGGCTTCTTGTGGTTCTTTCTCTCAAGACTAAACAGGAGGGAACAGGAGCAACCCAGACAGGCCTTGTTCCATCTGTCCATCAGCAGTCGCCGTAGGGCAAGAGCTGGAGGGAAGGTGTGAGTCAGGGAGACAGCACCAATGGGAGAGAGATACCTCTATATATCTATATGTATATACCTATCTATATGTCTATCATCTATACATGTATGTGGGGGAGAGAGAGAGGAAGATTGTAAGGAGGAGTTGGCTCACACAGTTATGGGGGCTGGCAAGTCTAGAGTCTGCAGGGTGGGCTGCACTGGAGACCCAGGGATGAGCTGATGCTGCACATGGTGTCCAGAGGCAGCCTGCTGGGGCTGAGGTAGGTCAGCCTTGCATTCTGTCCAGGCCTTCAACTGATTGGATGAGGCCCGTCCACCTTATGGAGGGCAGTCTGCCTTACTAAGAGTCCGTTGGTTTAAATGTAAATCTCATCCAAAAACATCCTCACAGAAACATCCAGGATAATGTCTCATCAAATATCTGGCCACTGTGGCCCAGCCAGGTTGAAACAAAATGAACCATCACACAGGGGCTTTGGAAATCTCTTTCTTGTAGCACTTCTCCCTCTTCTTCTGTAATTACATTGTTTGAACATACGTAAACATCAGGAAGATTTGCAATGTGCCTCCACGTCCATTCCACAGAGATAGGATTCTAGAGTGGTTAGGAGCACAGATAGGGGTCCACATGGCCTGGGTTTGGATCCTGGGTGGGTAACCTGAGGCATCCTCTCAGCGCATCAGTTTCCCCATTGGGAAATGGGGGTAAATAGTACATTTCCCTCACAGAGTTGTAGTGAGGGTTAAATGATGTAATGTATGCAAAGCATAGATCAGTGCCTGACACCTGGCCATTTTTATCACTCACCTTTAGAGTTAATACATTTAAACATTATGATATGATGTGTTTCCGCCAAATAGTTAAATGAAAAATACTATATATAGTTAAAACCTCCTTTGTTTCTCTCTGCAAGTTCTTTTCCCTTTCTCCTTCATTGAAGGCAGCATTGTCCTAAGTGTGGCATCTGATTTGGCCGTTATTTTTTTTTCTACATTTTAACTACATATCCATTAACAAGAGATAGCAGTGTTTTCTGTGTTTCAAATGATGGAATATGGCACCGTAGCGTACATAATATTCTGTAACTTGCCTTATTTTTACTCAGCAGTATGTCGTTGGGATCTAACGATTCTGAATATATACAGAATTGTCTCATTTTAATGATGTTTAGTTTCCTTGTATGAATAGCTTACCTTCCTGTGCCGGTACTGCTGGATGTTGGGGAGTTTCTAATGTTTTGATGTCACAAGCAGTGCTGTGATGGACACAGCCTATGGCTCTCTTTGTGCCCTTGTGATAGGCTGCAGGGAAGGGCAGGCATGTTGGAGGTTCCCTGGATACTGACAAATGCTGGCTAATGCTTGGTTGATATTGTCAGGCTTTAAAGTCTTTGCCTGTCAGATGGCTTTATCGTTTTTTATATTAAAAAAATTCTTTTAACATCTTTATTGTAGTAAAATTGCTTTACAAAGATGTGTTACTTTCTGCTGTATAACATAGTGAATCAGCTATACATATACATATATCCCCATATCGTCCTCCCTCTTGCATCTCCCTCCCACCCTCCCTATCCCACCCCTCTAGGTGGTCACAAAGCACTGAGCTGATCTCCCTGTGCTATGCGGCTGCTTCCCACTAGCTATCTATTTCACATTTGGTAATATATGTAAGTCCATGCCACTCGCTCACTTCGTCCCAGCTTACCCTTCCCCCCCCCCCTCAAGTCCATTCTCTACGTCTGCACCTTTATTCCTGTCCTGCCCTTAGGTTCTTCATATCCTTTTTTTTAGATTCCATATATATGTGTTAGCATACAGTATTTGTTTTTCTCTTTCTGACTTACTTCACTCTGTATGACAGACTCTAGGTCCATCCACCTCACTACAAATAACCCAATTTCATTTCTTTTTATGGCTGAGTAATATTCCATTCTGTACATGTGCCACATCTTCTTTATGCATTCATCTGTCGATGGACACTTAGGTTGCTTCCATGTCCTGGCTATTGTAAATAGAGCTGCAATGAACATTGTGGTACATGACTCTTTTTCAATTATGGTTTTCTCAGGGTATATGCCCAGTAGTGGGATTGCTGGGTCGTATGGTAGTTCTATTTTTAGTTATATAAGGAACCTCCATATTGTTCTCCATAGGGGCTGTATCAATTTACATTCCCACCAACAGTGCAAGAGGGCTCCCTTTTCTCCACACCCTCTCCAGCATTTATTGTTTCTAGATTTTTTGATGATGGCCATTCTGACCGGTGTGAGGTGATACCTCATTGTAGTTTTGATTTGCGTTTCTCTAATGATTAGTGATGTTGAGCATTCTTTCATGTGTTTGTTGGCCATCTGTATGTCTTCTTTGGAGAAATGTCTATTTAGGTCTTCTGCCCATTTTTGGATTGGGTTTTTTGTTTCTTTGATATTGAGCTGCATGATCTGCTTGTAAATTTTAATCTCAAAGGAGATTAATCCTTTGTCAGTTGCTTCGTTTGCAACTATTTTCTCCCATTCTGAGGGTTGTGTTTTCATCTTGCTTATGGTTTCCTTTGCTGTGCAAAAGCTTTTAAGCTTCATTAAGTCCCATGTGTTTATTTTTGTATTTATTTCCCTTTCTCTAGGAGGTGGGTCAAAAAGGATCTTGCTGTGATTTATGTCATAGAGTGTTCTGCCTATGTTTTCCTCTAAGAGTTTTATGGTGCCTGGCCTTACATTTAGGTCTTAAGTCCATTCTGAGTTTATTTTTGTGTATGGTGTTAGGGGGTGTTCTAATTTCATTTTTTTACATGTAGCTGTCCAGTTTTCCCAGCACCACTTATTGAAGAGGCTGTCTTTCCTCCATTGTATATTCTTGCCTCCTTTATCAAAGATAAGTTGACCATATGTGTGTGGGTTTATCTCTGGGCTTTCTATCCTGTTCCATTGATCTATATTTCTGTTTTTGTGCCAGTACTAGACTGTCTTGGTTACTGTAGCTTTGTAGTAGAGTCTGAAATCAGGGAGCCTGATTCCTCCAGCTCCATTTTTCTTTCTCAAGATTGCTTTGGCTATTCAGGGGCTCCTGTGTTTCCATACAAATTGTGAAATTTTTTGTTCTAGTTCTGTGAAAAATGCCATTGGTAGTTTGATAGGGATTGCTTTGGATCTGTAGATTGCTTTGGGTAGTAGAGTCATTTTCACAATGTTGATTCTTCCAATCCAAGAACATGGTATATCTCTCTGTTTGTATCATCTTTAATTTCTTTCATCAGTGTCTTATAGTTTCCTGTCAGATGGCTTTAAGTGGTATCTTGTTATCATGTACAGCTCCCTGTTTGCCGATGTTTGAATATGTTTTCAGATACTCATTGGCTATTGGTTTCCAAAGCCTTATAAAAAGAAATCCACCTTCACATTTGGTGTCTTCGAGGGCAGCTTCCCTCGTGTACCTGGGCATGATAAAGATTGGGAAGGTGGCCAGGCCCACCTAGGGCTCCATGAGCCACTTGCTCTGTGTCCTGTTGGCTGCTGGTGGCACTGGTAGCTTTGAGAAGCCACCTGAGCTCTTAGGAGTCCAGAGCAGTTGGGCTCCCCTGGTTAGTGACTGAAGTAATATTCTAAGTGGGGCACAAGTGCCAGAGAATTAAAAATACTTCTTGTTTTTGAATAAGAAAGCTGACAGGTTCTCAGGACAGCAGGGCTATATCTGGATGAGCATCTGTCGGCTGCCTCATGGGCTCTCCCAGCCAGCTGCTATGCTAAGGGCTCCCCATTCTTCCAGCTCCCTGGCTTCCTAGGAGCAAGTCTCGAGTAGATGAAGGCTCAGGGGAGGACAGGTGCCCTGTGGCTCTCTACCATCACTTAACTCCACTCCCTGACACAGCACTTGGCATATTGTAGAGTGCACTTGCATATGCTAAATGAGTGTGTAAGGGGTCTCTGGAGGTTCTGGGCTGCATTAAGCAGAGGAGATAGAAGGAGGAGAAGAAATCTTTGTCCGTATGGGTTTGCCATGGACATGGTGAAATGAATTAAACTAGTTGGAGGGCAGTCACCCCTCACTCTCCAGGAAGAATTAGAGGCAGCCCCTAGATCCCGAGGAACCTTGTGCTAACCCCATGAGAACACTTAAAACTGAATTTTTATCAGTTTTATGGCTCTGCCCTATTTGTCTTTGTACCCCAGCACAATACATGGGGTGTGGAAGATAGTATGTGCTCAGTGAATATTTACTGAGTGAATAAATGAACCAACGGAGGAAGATACAATGATCCTTGCCAACCATGGTTTTGAAATGCCACTTTTGTTTCTGTATACTAAAAATGTTAAATTTCACAGTCTTTTAACATATGCATAATTCAACATAGTCCCTTTAAACAAAAGAACACAGCAATAAATATGACTCCTTCCTCCTAAAACATGTAGCTGAGTCTGGGGGGTTATGAGGGGAGTGAGATTTGTTTATACCCCTCCCAGACCCAGTAACTACCATGATAATTTTGTGAAAAGGCCAGACGGTTAAACAAGAATTTTGCTGAGACTTGGGAAATCGAAACACAGGAGAAATGCAAGTGCAAAAAAAAAAAAAAAATCATTAAATTTTACATCTGTGAGAGCTGGTTTGAAAACTTTAAATAGTGGTGCAGCCTGCATTATATAAAAACATACAACTCAAGGGGAGGCTCTTTTTCCCAGGCACTCAAAAAGGCGATTCAAGATAAGGAGAACAGAGACTTAATGCCAGTGAACTTCTTTAGAATCAATTGCTATTAGTACATCAAACAAACTAATGCCAGTGCTATTACTGTACCTTTCATTTCCTATATTCTATGAAATCTTGATATTATGGGTTAAATTGTATCCTGCCAAAAGGTATGTTAAGGTCCTAATTCCCCATACCTGTCAGTGTGACCTTATTTGGAAATAGGGTCTTTCCAAATGTGATCAAATTAAAATAAAGTCTAATTAGGGCAGACCCTAATCCAATATGACTGGATTATTCATAAGAAGGGGGAGATTCAGACACAGACACACACAGAGAGGAAAATGTCATATGATGACACACAGACAGAAGACGGCCATGTGAAGATGGAGGCAAAGAGTAGAGTGATGTGGCCACCAGCCAAAGAATGCATGGGGCTACCAGAAACTGGAAGAGGCGAGGGAGGATCCTTCCTTGGAGGCTTTGGAGAGAGCATGGCCCTGTCAACACCTTGATTTTGGACTTCTAGCCTCCAGAACTGTGAGAGAATATATTTATTTTAAACCAGTCAGTTTGTGCTGTTACAGCCCCTAGCAAACTAATAAATTTGAGGTAGCTGCAGTTTCAACAATCAAGCCAATTGTCAGATGTATATCCCACATAAGGGAACTTTCTAGATGGTTGGATGCTAAGCTGTATGGAAGAATCACAGACATCACTGAAGCTGAATTTCTGCATTTGTTAACACATGCCCTTCCATTGCAAGGCCACATTTCTTTAGGAAACCTCTTCGGACACTGTGTACAGGCAAGTTTGAGGACCAGTGCTATAAGACCTCACCAGATTCAGGGGAAAGTGGCTGAACAGTTCACCAGGCTCAGGAGGGGGCCCACATCTGCTCCTTTAATGCCTTTATTATCCTTCTGTGTCTTCTGGTTTCCAATGCATTTTTTTGTTTTGTTTTAAGTGTTTAACTTAAGAAGCTTTCACCCAAGACCTTGGAGACTGATTGGGGGCTGCCACGGAGTCCCATCTGGTTTGTGTCATTGTGTTATTTGTTTTGTTTTTGTTTACAGTTCTCTGAATATTAACATGTAGAGATTTGTGACATCACCACCCTAATCAAGATACACAACAGTTCATCAAAAACTCCTTCATGCCACTCCTTTATAGTCCCACCATTTCTCCACCCTGAACACCCGATCTGTTCTCCATCATGATCATTTTATAATTTTAAGACTGTTCTTTAAATGGAATGAGTTGGTAATGTAGCCTTTTGAGACTGGCTACTTTCACTGAGAATAACGCCTTTGGGATTCATCCATGTGTGCACAAATAGTTTGCTCATTTTATTGCAGAGTAGGATTTTACTAGATATACCATGGTGTGTTTATCCATTCATCTGCTGGAGGACATTTTTTTTTTTTCCCAGTTTTAGGTGATTATGAATAGTGCTGTTAAAAACATTTGTGTACATGCTTTTGTGTGAAGACTTTATTACTCTAGGGTAAACACCCAGGAGTGAGTCTGCTGGGGCATCTGGTTAGTGCATATTTAACTTATTAAAACTGCCAAACTTTTCCAGAATGGCTGATCCATTTTGAGTTAACGTTTGTATAGTTGTGAGGCTTAGTACAAGGTTTTTTTGTTTTTTGTTTTTGGTATATGAATGTCTAGTTGTTACAACAACATTTGTTGAAAAGACTATCCTTTAAGCATTGGATTGCTTTTGCACCGTTAAAATCAATTTGCCATATTTGTTTGGGTCTATTTCAGGACCCTTTATTCCACTGATCTATTTGTCTGCCCTTTCACCAATATGTTGTCTTGATCACTATAGTTCTTAAAATTGGATAGAGTGATTCTTTCAACTTCTTTTTAAAAATTGTTTTAGCTATTCTAATTCCTTTGTCATTCAATTTACATTTTAGAAACCACTACTTTATATTTTAAAAATCCTCCTTGGATTTTGATCAGAATTACCTTAAATCTATAGACCAATTTGGGGGAGAACTGATATTATTGCTATGTTGAGTCTTCCAATCTGTGAACATGGTTTGTTCTTCCATTTAGTTAGGTCTGTGATTTCCTCTCTCCATATTTTCTACAGGTGCTTCACAATTTATGTTAGCTTTATAACTAATTTCTTATTTTGGAGCTACTGTAAATAGAACTGTTTTAAAATTTTGTTTTCAACTCTGCATGGCTAGTATATCGAAATACAATTGATTTTTGGGGGGTGGACCTTGTATTCTGCAACGTTGATAAACTTAATTTTTGATTCTAGAAATTGTTCTGTAGATTAATTAGGACTTCCTATACATAAACAGTCTTGTTGGTTGTGAATAGGTCAGTTTTATTTCTTCCTTTCCAATCGATGTGCTTTAATTTATTTTCCTTACTTTATTATACTGGCTGTGACTTCTGATACAGTGTATAATAGGAATGCTGAAAGTGGTCATCTTTGCCTTTTCTTGATTTTAGGGGGAAAGTTTCAGTCTTTCAATATGAAGAATAATTTACTTTTAAATAATGAATTAGGCTTGCATTTCTGAGATAGCTCTCACATGGTCACACTTATTATTCTTTTTATATATATTGCTAGATTCAATTTGATAATATTTAATAGTTTCTTGAAGATTTTTGTGTCTATGTTCATGAGAAATATTGATCTGCAGGGTTTTTTTTTTAATTTCTGCACTGCTTTTGGCTTTGGTAAGTGCTGACATAAAAGAGTAGGGAATATAACTTCCTGTTCTATCTTCTGGAAAAGATGGTGCAGAAGTGGTTTTATTTCTTCATTAAATGTTCAGTAGAATTGTCCAGTAAGATCATGTAGGACTGCAGTTTTCTGTTTTGAAGGCTTCTAATTATTTATTAAATTTATTTAGTGTTTATAGTACTGTTCAGGTTATTGATTGCATTGCAAGAATTGTGGTATTTCTGTTTTTCAGTGAGTTGGTCTGTGCCATCTAAACTGCTGAATTAATGTATGTAGAGTTATTTATCATACTCCTTTATTTTCCTTTAAATATCTGTGGAGTCTGTAGTGGTGGCTCCTCTTACGTTCCTGACATTGGTAATTTATGTATTCTCTCTGTTTTCTTTGTTAGTCTTTCTAAAGGTTTATCAGTTTTGTTATCTTTTCAAAGAACCAGTTTTTGTTCCATTTATTTTATCTATTGTTTTTATATTTTCAATTTATTTGATTTCCCATCTTCTTATTTCTTTCCTTATGCTTGCTTTGGGCTTATTATGCTCTTCTTTTTCAGGTCTCTTTTGATGAAAACTTAGATTATTGCTTTGAGTTCTTTCTTCTTTTATAATATAAGTATTTCAACACTACAATACTTTCCTCTAAGTACTGCTTTACTTGCATCTCACAAATTGTAAAATGCTGTACTTTCAGTTTTGTTTACTTGAAAATATTTTCTGATTTTCTTTAGATTTTCCCTTTGACCCATGGATTATTTATAAGTGTGTTTTCAAGTGTTTGGAGATTTTCTTGTAATTTTTCTGTTACTGAATTCTAGTTTAATTCCATTATGACCAGAAAGCCTACTTTTTATGATTCAATTATTTAAAACTTTTAAAGATTTGTTTTGTGATACAGTGTATAGTTGTTTATAGGGAATGTTCCATGTGTACTTGATAATAAAGTGTATTCTGATGTAGTTGTGTGAAATGGTCTATAAATGTCAACAAGATCTAGTAGGCTGATGGTGTTGTCTAGTTCTTCTATATCTTTGCTGATTTTCTGTCTACTAATCATATCGATTACTGAGAAAGTTGTGTTGGAGTCTCTATAATTATGAATTTATTTCTCATTTTAATTCCTCCAGGTTTTCTTCTATGTATTTAAATTTCTGTTCTGTATATTTGTTATGTATATTTGAATATATAGTTTTTTTATATAACAATTTAAGATTGTTATATTTTCTTGGGAAACTGACCCTTTTGTTATTATCCATAGTAATTTTCTTTGCTCTTATGTCTCCTTTGATATTAATATATCTGCTCCAAGTTTCTTTTGGTTAGTGTTTGCATGATATGTTTTCCACCTTTTTATCTTTAATCTACCTATGACATATTTGAAGTGAGTGTTTTGTAGGTAGAACATAATTACTTTGTGTGTTTTTAAAAAATCATTCTGACCATCTGTCTTTTGATTGGTATGTTTAGGGTACTTACATTTAGTGCATTTGTTGATATGTTTAGATTTAGGTCTTCTGTTTTCTTATTTGTTTTCTGTTTCATTCCTCTGTTTTTTATTGCTCTATTTCTTCTTTTTTGCCTTCTTTTGGGTTATTTGAACATTTTTTTAGTGTTTCTTTTGGGTATATGTATTGTGATTTTGATTATATTCCTTTGATTATCTTTTGTAATAATTTCCTTGGAGACAATATATGTATCCTTAGTTTTTCACAGTGTACTTTGAATCAGCATTTTACCACTTCAAGTGAATATATAAATCTTACCACAATTTAGTTCCTTTTTCTCTCCCCAATTTATGTTTTAGTTGTCTTATATATTTATGTACATCAGAACCCCCACTGGACTATGTTTTGGTTTTTCCTTTTAGCCGTCAAACATATTTTAGAGAACTCAAGAGGAGAATAGTCTCTGTTTACATGGGTTTAACTGCCTTCAAGATTTCTTTTTGTAAATTAATTGATTTTATTTATTTACTTATTTTTGGCTGCTTTGGGTCTTTGTTGCTGCATGTGCAGGCTTTCTTTAGTTGTGGCGAGTGGGGGCTACTCTTCGTTGCGGTGGCTTCTCTTGATGCAGAGCACGGGCTCTAGGCACGCAGGCTTCAGTAGTTGCAGCATGTGGGCTCAGGAGTTGTGGCTTGCAGACTCTAGAGTGCAGGCTGAGTAGTTGTGGCGCATGGGCTTAGGTGCTCCGCGGCATGTGGGATCTTCCCGGACCAGGGCTCGAACCCGTGTCCCCTGCATTGGCAGGCGGATTCTTAACCACTGCACCACCAGGGAAGCCCTGCCTTCAAGGTTTTTATTTTATCTCTAGTTTTTAGCAGTTTGATTATGATGCGTCTTAACATACATTTCTTTAGGTTTATCGTATTTTGGATTAGTTGAACTTCTGGGATCTATAGGTTTTTGTCTTTCAACAAATTTGGCAAGTTTTCAGTGATTATTTCTTCAAATATTATTTTTTCTTTCTCCTCTCATTTTGAGACTCTTTCATAAATATTCAAAATATGTTTTTGTTTCACAGATCCCTAAGGATCTGTTTATTTTTAAAAATTCTTATTTTTTCTCTTGTTCTAATTGTATAATTTCTATTGATATGTCTTCAAGTTCATTGACTCTTTCCTCTGTATCTTCATTCTGTTATTCAACTGATCCAATGAGTTTTTTTTTTTAAGTTATTTTATATTTCAGCTTAACATTTCTATTTGGTTTGTCTTTCTTTATCTCTTCTGTTTCTTTACTGAGACTTTTAATTTTCCCATTTATTTTCAGGGTGTTCATGATTGCTTGTTGGAACATTTTTGAGAACAGTTTTTAAAAATAGCTTTTGCAAGAAAATCCCAACATCTCTTATCTTGGGGTAGATGTCTGTTGATTTTCTTTTCCCTTGTGAGTTGAGATTTTGCTCGTTCTTTTTATTGTGAGTGTTTTTGGTTTTTATCTTGGATATTTTGAATATTATGTTATAAGACTCTTGGTCTCATTTACATCCTATGGAGGATGTTGATATTTTGTTTTAGCAGATATGGTTAAAGCCACAAGTTCTAGTGTCTTCCCTGTAGACTGTTTCCAATGTCAGTTCAGTTTTCAAAGCTTTGCACCATGTGTGCTCCCCCGCAGTGGCCAGTCTGGAACTTGGATGGTAATCTGCCTTTAAATTCTGTTCTCAGAGTGTTTTATATCCTGATTAGGATCCTATCCATGCGTGAGCAGCTCAGGAGTGAGCCCAGGAGTTCATAAACAACTTGATAGGGCTGTTTTCCTGAGCTGCTCTCTCTCTGTGACATCACCAGTATTTTCCTGTTCCTGCGGGTTCCCCTTTGAAAAGGTCTTTCAGCCACAGATAGATGTGACCTTTGTGATCCTGACTTGCTGCATACCTTCACTGCTGTACCTACCTCTAGGGTCAAGTGGTAAGAGGAACAGAGGATTAAAAACTTGGTAAATTTAAAGCCAGTTTCGTGGTGTTTCAAATTCTCGTCCTCTTCCCTTATCTGCCTACGATTATTTACTCTTCAGATTCTTGCAATAGCTGGTCCATGCATCTGGCCAGGTTTTATGGCTACATTCAAGGGGAGAATCATAGTGGGGTATGATTGCTCCATCATGTCCCATCAGTGCTTCGTCACCAGGTGTGTGCTTCTAACTCAGCTGAAGAATGTTTTTTCCCTTCTGTAGTTTTTATGGAGCCCTTTAAGTAGGGTTTGCAAGCTTCCCTCACACCTAAGGCTGGAGATCCTTAAACAGTGTAGCCATGGTGGGAAAGTCCCTGGAAACTGAGACAGAGCCAACAGATGGGGCGAGACGATCCAGCTGCTCGCTAGTTGGGGACTGCTCTGCTAGATGGATGCTCTTAGGACACTTGCTCTATCTAGAAACAGAATACAGGATAGCCGATAGATGGCAAATCAAAGAGTTGGCTCTTGATACCATAGAATTACTTTGTTCCTAGATGATGCCTCTACATTGAGTTGTTGTAAGTGAAGCTTCAGTTTCCAATGGACACAGTGTTATTTTCTATGGGTGCAGGATTCTACTTCTGGAAAATCACTTTGTAACGTAAAAGCCCCAAGTTTAACATGAAATAAATGAAAAGAATATAAAACACAAATATGTGCCTTTGAAAACGTTTCTGGTAAGTTTGTGAAACCAGACAGGGTCTCTAAAGGTTAATTTTACATTTGCATCTGTTTCAGCCAGTCCTGGGTTGGGCTAGCAGAAATGTTTAAAAATGTAAGCCTAGTGGCATTTGGACTGAAGATACCATTTTCTCTTCTTAATAAACCTCACACATGAAGTGCTTTTTATTGCTCCAAGAACCTTTAAACTGCATTAAAAAGTAGGGGACTTGTCAGTAGAAGGCTCTCTCTTTAAAACCAAAGGCTGCCTTTCCTAATCCTGCCTGGGCAGCTGAAGATAAGGTTCCAGCCATGGTTCCTAGACCGTAGGGTGACCATCAGGGTGACCTCAGCATTCGGTCCACTGTCACAACTCCACACAAGTGTGCAGAGCATCCAGTGGTTCACCAGTAAATGAAGAGCGTGCCTGGTGCTCTGGCCAGGACAGACTTCTGTTTCTCCATCCCAGAGTCTCCCATTATCTCTTGGATTTAGTCGGTTTTATAGTTACACAGAAGTGGGCAGCTGGGGCTCTGTGTGGTCCTCAGTCTCTGATTCTAGGTGTGTGATTCAAGAGCAGGGATGTCTGGTGCAGAGATTGCACTTATTGACAGTTACTGGCTGGACTTCAGGCCATTTCAATCCTAGCCAACTTCTGCCACTGGAAACCACCCTGCCTTACCTCTACCTGCTCACAGACGCTGTCACCGCAATCCTCACGCCTGCCCCAGCAGACCAGGCTGCCATGCTGTGGGTCACTGCATAGCATCTGTAAGCCCAGATGGAGGGTCTGTTTCTTGACTGGAGGAGCTGTTTGGGGGCACTGGGTCGAGCCCCTTTCTGGGTCCAGTTTGCTCGTATTTCTTTCCTGTTGTTTGTGGTGTTTGAAAAATTAGAACAGCTTTCAGCCCCCTGCCCCGGCACATGTCTGATTAGCTGATTCATCACGGGGGATGGCTCAGCAGGGCCAGAGTCCAACGTGGTTAAAAGATGTGGTGTCCATCTCTGTGGCAGGGGCACCTGCTCTGTACATAAGCTGGTCTCTTGATGGGGCAGATGTCTGACAGAGCTTGGAGCAGGACTCCTACGGGCTGCCTTGCAAGGACATATCATCTGTAACAGCAGAAGGGGGTGCCTGCCTCGGACTTGGGCAAGACTCATTACTCTCCAAGTCACAATTCCATCATCTATAAAATGAGGACATAATGGAATTTGCTTTATAATTTTGTCATGAGGATTAAATAAGACAATGCATGGAAAAGCAATTCGCCACAAGTCTACTGCAGTAAATCTAAATGATGCTCTTCGTCTATTACTTACAGGTTGTAGGCCCTGGGTGTGGTACCTAATTTCTCTGAACCTTTCCCTCAGATGTAAATTGGGAGCAGTAATATTTTCTCTGCAGGTTGTGGGAGGATTAATGGGACGCAAATAAATTCTTCTGGGACCATTGGCTTTCCGGTATTAATTGCTTCCCCAGTACTCCTTGATTAATATACATGTCTATGCTTTGGAAATGTTTTCTAATACATAAAGAAAGACTTGTGTGCAGAGAATAGCCAAGTGAGGTAGTGTCCTGGGATTAGCCACACCATCTACTAGAGAATTAGAGACCTCAGCTCCAGAACTGAGTCCCTTCCCCGCTACGCATCTGTCAACTACCATCAACCCTGCTTACCTCAGTCAAAGCTGCCCCAGAACCTGCACAGCCTCCGCCTGCTGTCACTTCCTCTCTCCATCTGTAACGGCTGCCCTGGGGCCAGCAAACCCTCTGACCTCCTTTTCTTCTCTTTTCTTACTTACCTTGGTTCATACCTGGTTGTCCTCTTGGGACAGCCTGTTGAGTTGAAGGTCTTATTCCCCTTACATCCCATGCTTCCTAGGATGTGTCTTCCTTATTTCACATCACCACCTGCAAACCATTTCTTTTCTTTCTTCCGCCAACACCCAGCTCTTTTTAACTCACGCCATTGCCTCCGCCACCCTCTCCCTATCCTCATGTTCAGCTCACTCCCCTTTCCTACCATTCACCGAACCCTCCAGCTCTCTCTCCATCCCAAATCTGGCTCATTCCTAATGACATTCACACCTTAGCCTTTTATTTCCTTAATCTCTTCATCTCCATCTTCTCCCCTTACCTGAGCCTTCTGCTTTTGTGGATGTACCACTGTAGACACGCCCACTAGTGATAACCACACTGTATCTGAAATCACAGCCTTGATATACTATTCTCCAACCAGTTCTTCCACTGAAGTATTCTTCGACCTTAGGGAGACCTCCAACCCCACATTTTTTTTTTTTTTTTACAAAGCCCTTGTCTTCATATCTTCTGAGTTAAGCTTCAGAATTTTGTTCTGAAATAATCCCTCCCTTGCCTGCCCAATTTCTTTGATCCCTTTCCTTTGGGATATTCTTCAGGCAAAACTCCAACAGGAGCTGAGCCTGGCCACCACCTTGGCATCCTGCACAGAAAAACTGAGTGTTGTTCTAGAGAGTCACAGAACTAGGCGGCTGGTCTTGCTTTGCAGTATTCATCACAAATCACAGTTTTCGCTCTTCCTCCCCAAACCCGTATTTCATACTTTGTCTTCTGTTCTCAAACCCCCATCCTCCTGCTTCCCTACTTCTCAGCCATTGGTTGGGAGGCCCCTCATTTCCTATCTCCAAACTTATAGGCCCACCTCCATCTGCACCCTTTGGCTCATGACCCCACCCTGTCACTCTAGAGGAAGTAAGTGTCCCTTCACCTTGCAAAAGCCGCTTCCTCCCCTGGGCTCTGGATCCACCCCCTCTCCCCTCACTAGGATTTTGCGTTTCCCCTTCGCACATCTCTCTCCGGCATTATCAGTTGCTGTCTCCCCGGGCGTTCATCGCTGCCCTCCCTAGAAACTTGTTCTAGAATCTTCCGAGAAGAAAAGCCCACGACATTTTCCACACTCCCTTTTAGTGACTTCCCTGTTTCTCTCATCTCCATTTTCTCTCTGTTTGTCTACTTTCAACCCACTGCAGTGTGACATTCTCCCTGCCCTGAAACTACCTTTGTCATGGCCGACAGTTTTCATATTTCCAGTCCAGAGCTTGTTCCCATTTCCCTGCCCTCTCTGTAACATTTGACAGGGTTGAGGCTGGGAGGGAGGGAGGCGAGGTGGAGAGGGAGGCAGGGAAAGCCTCCTGTGAGTAAGGTAAGGCTGAGAGGGAGCGCCTGATCCTCAGGAGTGGGCCTTTAAAAGATGGGGACAGTGACTCCGTTTGGGGTGGGCTTTAATTAGAAAGACCACTCTGGCTGCCGATCTGGGGAGCTGGCAGGCTGGGGACAATTCTGAGGTCTGAGCATTGAGTGGCTGCCATGTCCTCTGCTGGGGTGTACCCCTGCTCTCCCAAGACAGACCTGGATGGGAGAAACAGGTAGGGTGGGGCAGGGAGAGAAGTTCTGGCACACTCTGGAGCTCAGGCTGGCAGTCCTGACCTAGATAAGCACCTGTGGCTGGGAGATGCCGCCGCGCTGGGATGGAGCTGCTCTGGGCCGGGGTACTGAGCAGGGGAGTGGGCAGAATCCTGGCTCCGCTGAAACTGAGCAAATGGGACTGTTGTTCGCTTTCCCACTCACATGAGAGCTGAGAGAGAAGAAAGCTTTACCTGTGTTGTCCTTTGCTGTATCTGCAGTACTAGAGTGATTCTTTGGTCTTCGTGCTCAGCAAACACTTGTTGAATATATGATATTCCACATATGTTAGACTTCGGTGCACATGCAGGCTGCGTTGACCAGGGGCCAGGGCAAATTTCAGAAAGCCCCAGCATCCCTGCCCACTCCCTCACCTCCATGGGCCAGGTGCTGACATGCTTCTTTCTGCTTGCTCACACCTTTCCCTTCCCCCAGTGTGGCTGGCAGGTGGAGTGTGTTGATATTGCAGGCGGGATTTGGCAGTGATGCCAAGCTTTTCCACATGCTGTACCTCCCCGACGCTCCCCCCAGCTGAACCCCCTGTCATGCCTGTCTCTGCAGCTAATGCTATTTTCCCAGCAGAATGCACAGGCAAATGCCTTGAACAGCAACCTGTATTATTATTATTTTTCTCTTAGACTGACTGCTTCGGTGCCCACCAAGGGCCCTCCCCATCTCATTTGGAAATATTCTGGGCTTGCTCTCTGCAGGCGATTGCCTTTAAGACCACGGCAGTCTGAGACAATTTCATTACCTTTAAGGTTGTTCTCTATTAAATTGGGGTTGCCTCAAATACGGGAGCCTGACTTATCATGGACTTCTTAGCATACATTTAGGTATCCAACCAATCTATCTGTGAGTTCAAAAACACCTGGGAGGCATGCAAAACTTTCCTTCTGGTCGTGCTTAGTGTTTCATAATTTCATTAAATGAATGATTTATTGAGCACCTTGAACGCAGCAGACACTGTGCTGGGCATTTAGCCTCCAACGTATGGTTCTATTTCCATTCTGTCCCTGTGAGGTGGGTATTATTATTTTTGTTCTCTGGGGGAGTAAATGAAGGCTTTGAGAGATGAAACCATTTGTTCAGAATTTGTCAGGATTTGTACCAAGAGACCAGACCTTGACCTTTTCCCCTGGTGAACCTGACAGTGGGTGAGACAGGCAGACGGCAGCTGACTTGTCCTACTTTTGCCTCTCCCCGTGGGCCAGGCAGCCAGGTCTGGGAGGTCAGGTGGGGCTGTGTCTGGAGATAGGACCTCCTCCAGGCACTGGTTTAGGTCTTGCAGATAGAAAGATGGATGGAATGGAGGAGCATGGTGGGGACAGGCACAAACACCTGCTCAACCAGGTGGGGACTGTGGAGGTAGCATTTCAGGGGCTCCACAGGCACTGAGAAGCTATCCTGGGACCCTGGGAATGTTGGTTCTGTGCTGAGAGTGGCTCCTACCAGGAGGGCCGCCCCATGAGCTCCCTGTACCGTGCAGTGAGCCCTACCTCTGACCTCTGAACGCCATAGTCTAGGTACCTACATGGAGGTTACTTATATTTTATTGATGGAATTCAGACATTTTCCTCTTGGTTACAGGAGGGGAGACTGAAGTAGGCAGGGATTTACTGTTACTCTTTGCATCAGGAGATAGAGTTATGTAGCGGAAAGTGCCCTGCACTTTAAATCAGAAAGCCCTGGATTCACACATGAGCTCTGTCACTTGCTTGGTGACCTTGGGCAAGTCCACGAAACCTCTCTGAGTCTCAGCTTTCTCACTTGCAGCTTGGGATAGAAATATCTATTGCTAGCGTAAGGATTAAATGGTGTGTACCAGTGGTTCTCAACTCAGGGTGATTGTGTCCTCCAGGGGGCATTTGGCAATGTCTGCAGACGTTTTTGGTTGTCTCGATGAGGGGCATGGAGGGCTGTGGCATCTAGTGGGTAGAGCCCCGGGATGCTGCTCAATGTTTTACATTGCAGAGGCCAACCCCCCACCACGAAGCATGATCCAGCCCAGAATGTCAGTAGAGCTGAGGTTGAGAAACCCTGGTGTGAAGGATGAAGCTTCACCTAGTGCTTTGCACCCAGGAGGGTGTGAATTAAGGTGAACTGAATTCAATTCAGGGTGTTAAGAGCAGGAGACCTCTTTGCTGGGACTCCTGTCAGGCACCCGGATGCTCCATGTCTGGCCTCTGGGACCCCGGGCAGGGGTGCTATGAGTGGGGGGTATTCTTTGTCAGGGAGCATGAGCGGTCCTGAGCCTGTTGCTGACGGAGGACACCTCCCTTCCCCTTTCTGGGTGTCACTTTCACTGCCTGTAACGTCATAGGTCTGACGCCTTCTGCGGGCCATCTGGCTCTGATGTTCTTCCTGGGCTCTGGCCCAGACCAGGGCTTTTGCGAGCTTTTCACAGGGGTCCTGCCGCACACCCCCAGCCCCCAGCTGTGGGTCTTGGACCCAGTTCATCCCTGCTGCCTGCAGCTGCTGGAGATGAAGCACAGCAGTTGGGGGAGCATGCTTTTCCCCAGGACCCCTCAGCATGGGGCTTTGTTCTTGGTGTAAGGAGCTCATGCCTTGGCCCCAGGCAGCCAGGTGGTAGATAGATACTAGATCCCTGCAGGTTTGGGCTTCAAGGAGCAACTCAGGCTGGGCTGGGTGTGGTGAGTCCACAGGAAGGAAGAGAACCCTTGTGTCTCTTGCATGTTCCACGTTGACTCGTCCCAGATCTTTCTGTGGCCACCAGGCTGGGGAGCCAGGAGCAAAGGGTATCTGTTAGGAGACTTGTGGCAGAGTTGCTGGCAGCAAACACGTAGGGAGATTAGCAGGGCAGGAGGAGGCCAGAGGACGTGCTAGGGCCTCCGTCTGTGGTCAGGGAGAGGTGACGAGGATGCTGAAATGTCATGGAGGCCGGTGGTGAGGAGGGCTGGATTCGGGCAACTTTCCTGGAATCCCATGGCCAGATGGGGACGGTCGGCTATGGAGGAGAGAGCCTGACCCCAGGTGTCAACAGGAGAAGGGAGGGGAGGAGAAGTGACAGGTGTGGGGAGAAGCTCAGTTTGGGCATGCTGAGGGTTACGAGTCCTGGGGCCACGGGAAAGAACGATGTTGTTCAGTGCAGGATGGAGAGAAGGAGCTCTCTTCTCTCAGCAGTTCCCAAAGCCATGGCCTCAATGACGAGTCTTGGTCCACCCCCACCACCCCCATAGATGGGGACTCGGCCGGGAAAACAATAGAGCATGGCCTTGAGGAAGAGATGAGCACTGCTGTGGAGATTCCGTGGGGCCTTTCTTGGCCTGGCCAGTTCCTGCTGACAATCCACAGGGTGCAGAGGCCCGTTCCAGTCTGACAACCCAGGATGTGACCTACTGGCCCAGGAGAAGTTGGGCAACTGGGACTCCTTGGTCATTTTTCTTTTTTTAACATCTTTATTGGAGTATAATTGCTTTATAATGGTGTGTTAGATTCTGCTATATAACAAACTGAATCAGCTATACGTATACATATATCCCCATCTCCCCTCCCTCTTGCATCCTCCTCCCACCCTCCCTATCCCACCCCTCTAGGTGGACACAAAGCACCGAGCTGATCTCCCTGTGCTATGCAGCTGCTTCCCACTAGCTATCTATTTTACATTTGGTAGTGTATATATGTACATGCCGCTCTCTCACATCGTCCCAGCTTACCCTTCCCCTCCCCGTGTCATCAAGTCCATTCTCTACGTCTGCGTCTTTATTCCTGTCGTGTCCCTAGGTTCTTCAGAACCATTTTTTTTTTAGATTCCTTATGTATGTATCTGCATATGGTATTTGTTTTTCTCTTTCTGACTGACTTCATTCTGTATGACAGTTTCTAGGTCCATCCACCTCACTACAAATAACTCAATTTTGTTTCTCTTATGGCTGAGTAATATTCCATTGTATATATGTGCCACATCTTCTTTAACCATTCATCTGTTGATGGGCACTTAGGTTGCTTCCACGTCTTAGCTGTTGTAAATAGAGCTGCAATGAACATTGTGGTACGTGACTCTTTTTTTATGGTTTTCTCAGGGTATATGCCCAGTAGTGGGATTGCTGGGTCGTATGGTAGTTCTATTTTTAGTTTTTTAAGGAACCTCCATACTGTTCTCCATAGTGGCTGTATCAATTTACATTCCCACCAACAGTGCAAGAGGGTTCCCTTTTCTCCACATCCTCTCCAGCATTTATTGTTTCTAGATTTTTTGATGATGGCCATTCTGACCGGTGTGAGGTGATACCTCACTGTAGTTTTGATTTGCATTTCTCTAATGATTAGTGATGTTGAGCATTCTTTCATGTGTTTGTTGGCAGTCTGTATATCTTCTTTGGAGAAATGTCTGTTTAGGTCTTCTGCCCATTTTTGGATTGGGTTGTTTGTTTTTCTGATATTGAGCTGCATGAGCTGCTTGTAAATTTTGGAGATTAATCCTTTGTCAGTTGCTTTGTTTGCAACTATTTCCTCCTGTTCTGAGGGTTGTGTTTCCATCTTACTTATGGTTTCCTTTGCTGTGCAAAACGTTTTAAGTTTCATTAAGACCCATGTGTTTATTTTTGTTTTTATTTCCCTTTCTCTAGGGGGTTGCTGTGATTTATGGATCTTGCTGGGTATTTCATAGTGTTCTGCCTATGTTTTCCTCGAAGACTTTGATAGTGTCTGGCCTTACATTTCGGTCTTGAATCCATTTTGAGTTCATTTTTGTGTATTGTGTTAGGGAGTGTTTTAATTTCATTCTTTTACATGTAGCTGTCCAGTTTTCCCAGCACCACTTATTGAAGAGGCTGTCTTTTCTCCATTGTATATTCTTGCCTCCTTTATCAAAAATAAGGTGACCATATATGTGTGGGTTTATCTCTGGGCTTTCTATCCTGTTCCATTGATCTATATTTCTGTTTTTGTGCCAGTACCAGACTGTCTTGGTTACTGTAGCTTTGTAGTAGAGTCTGAAATCAGGGAGCCTGATTCCTCCAGCTGCATTTTTCTTTCTCAAGATTGCTTTGGCTATTCAGGGGCTCCTGTGTTTCCATACAAATTGTGAAATTTTTTGTTCTAGTTCTGTGAAAAATGCCATTGGTAGTTTGATAGGGATTGCATTGGATCTGTAGATTGCTTTGGGTTGTATATTCATTTTCACAATGTTGATTCTTCCAATCCAAGAACATGGTATATCTCTCCATCTGCTTGTATCATATTTAATTTCTTTCATCAATGTCTTATAGTTTTCTGCATACAGGTCTTTTTTCTCCCTATGTAGGTTTATTCCTAGGTATTTTATCCTTTTTGTTGCAATGGTAAATAGGAGTGTTTCCTTCATTTCTCGTTCAGATTTTTCATCATTAGTCTATATAGGAATGCCAGAGATTTCTGTGCATTAATTTTGTATCCTGCTATTTTACCATATTCATTGATTAGTCCTAGTAGTTTTCTGGTAGCATGTTTAGGATTCTCTATGTATAGTATCATGTCATCTGCAAACAGTGACAGTTTTACTTCATCTTTTCCAGTTGGGATTCCTTTTATTTCTTTTTCTTCTGTGATTGCTGTGAAGTTTGGACTAAAACTTCCAAAACGATGTTGAATAATACTGATGAGAGTGGGCAACCTTGTCTTGTCCCTGATTTTAGTGGAAATGGTTTCAGTTTTAAACCATTGAGAAAGATGTTGCCTGTGGGTTTTTGTTGATGTAGGTTCCCTCTATGCCTGCTTTCTGGAGGGTTTTTATCATAAATGGCTGTTGAATTTTGTTGAAAGCTTTTTCTGCATCTGTTGAGATGATCATATGTTTTTTATCCTTTAATTTGTTAATATGGTGTATCACATTGATTGACTGCGTATATTGAAGAATCCTTGCATTCCTGGGATAAACCCCACTTGAACATGGTGTATGATCCTTTTAATGTGCTGTTGGATTCTGTTTGCTAGTATTTTGTTGAGGATTTTTGCATCTGTGTTCATCAGTGGTATTGGCCTGTAGTTTTCTTATTTTGTGACATCTTTATCTGTTTTTGGTATCAGGGTGATGGTGGCCTCATAGAATGAGTTTGGGAGTGTTCCTCCCTCTGCTATAGTTTGGAAGAGTTTGAGAAGGATAGGTGTTAGCTGTTCTCTAAATGTTTGATAGAATTCGCCTGTGAAGCCATCTGGTCCTCGGCTTTTGTTTGTTGGAGGATTTTTAATCACAGTCTCAATTTCAGTGCTTGTGATTGGTCTGTTCATATTTTCTGTTTCTTCCTGGTTCAGTCTTGGAAGGTTGGGCTTTTCTAAGAATTTGTCCATTTCTTCCAGGGTGTCCCTTTTATTGGCATATAGTTGCTTGTAGTAATCTCTCATGATCTTTGTATTTCTGCAGGGTCAGTTGTTACTTCTCCTTTTTCATTTCTAATTCTATTGATTTGAGTCTTCTCCCTTTTTTTCTTGATGAGTCTGGCTAATGGTTTATCAATTTTGTTTATCTTCTCAAAGAACCAGCTTTTAGTTTTATTGATCTTTGCTATCATTTCCTTCATTCCTTTTTTTTTTTTTTTTTTTTGCAGTACGCGGGCCTCTCACTGTTGTGGCCTTTCCCGTTGCGGAGCACAGGCTCCGGACGCGCAGGCTCAGCGACGAGCCCAGCCGCTCCGCGGCATGTGGGATCTTCCCAGACCGGGGCACGAACCCGTGTCCCCTGCATCGGCAGGCGAACTCTCAACCACTGTGCCACCAGGGAAGACCCCTTCATTTCTTTTTCATTTATTTCTGATCTGATCTTTATGATTTCTTTCCTTCTGCTAGCTTTGCGTTTTTTTGTCCTTCTTTCTCTAATTGCTTTAGGTGTAAGTTTAGGTTGTTTATTTGAGAAATTTTTGTTTCTTGATGTAGGATTGTATTGCTGTAAACTTCCCTCTTAGAACTGCTTTTGCTTCATCCCACAGGTTTTGGGTCACCGTGTTTTTATTGTCATTTGTTTCTAGGTATTTTTTGATTTCCTCTTTGATTTCTTCAGTGATCTCTTGGTTATTTACTAGTGTATTGTTTAGCCTCCATGTGTTTGTATTTTTTACAGTTTTTTTCCTGTAATTGATAGCTAGTCTCATTGTGTTGTGGTTGGAAAAGATACTTGATACCATTTCAATTTTCTTAAATTTTCCAAAGCTTGATTTGTGACCCAAGATATGATCTGTCCTGGAGAATGTTCCATGAGCATTTGAGAAGAACGTGTATTCTGTTGTTTTTGGATGGAATGTCCTATAAATATCAATTAAGTCCATCTTGTTTAATGTATCATTTAAAGCTTATGTTTCCTTATTTATTTTCATTTTGGATGATCTGTCCATTGGTGTGAAAGTGGGGTGTTAAAGTCCCCTACTATAATTGTCTTACTCTCTATTTCCCCTTTTATGGCTTTTAGCATTTGCCTTATGTATTGAGGTGCTCCTATGTTTGGTGCATAAATATTTACAACTGTCATATCTTCTTCTTGGATTGATCCCTTGATCATTATGTAGTGTCCTTCTTTGTCTCTTGTAGTAGTCTTTATTTTAAAGTCTATTTTGCCTGATATGAGAATTGCTACTGCGGCTTTCTTTTGATATCCGTTTGCATGGAATATCTTTTTCCATTCCCTCACTTTCAGTCAGTATGTGTCCCTAGGTCTGAAGTGGATCTCTTTTAGACAGTATATACATGGGTCTTGTTTTTGTATCCATTCAGCCATTCTGCGTCTTTTGGTGGGAGCATTTAATCCATTTACATTTTAGGTAATTATCAATATGCATGTTCTTATTACCATTTTCTAAGTGTTTTGGGTTTGTTGTTGTACGTCTTTTCCTTCTCTTGTGTTTCCTGCCTAGAGAAGTTCCTTTAGCACTTGTTGTAAAGCTGGTTTGGTGGTGCTGAATTCTCTTAGCTTTTGCTTGTCTGTAAAGGTTTTAATTTCTCTATCGAATCTGAATGAGATCCTTGCTGGGTAGAGTAATCTTGGTTGTAGGTTTTTCCCTTTCATCACTTTAAATATGTCCTGCCACTCCCTTCTGGCTTGCCGAGTTTCTGCTGGAAAATCAGCTGTTAACCTGATGGGGATTCCCTTGTGTGTTATTTGTTGTTTTTCCCTTGCTGCTTTTAATATGTTTTCTTTGGATTTAATTTTTGATAGTTTGATTAATATGTGTCTTGGCGTATTTCTCCTTGGATTTATCCTGATGGGACTCTGCGCTTCCTGGTCTTGATTGACTATTTCCTTTCCCATATTAGGGAAGTTTTCAACTATAGTCTCTTCAAATATTTTCTCAGTCCCTTTCTTTTTCTCTTCTTCTTATGGGACCCCTCTAATTGGAACATTGCTGTGTTTAATGTTGTCCCAGAGGTCTCTGAGACTGTCCTCAATTCCTTTCATTCTTTATCCTTTATTCTGCTCGTGGTAGTTATTTCCACTAGTTTATCTTCCAGGTCACTTATCCGTTCTTCTGTCTCAGTTATTCTGCTATTGATTCTTTCTAGAGAATTTTTAATTTCATTTATTGTGTTGTTCATCATTGTTTGTTTGCTCTTTAGTTCTTCTAGGTCCTTGTTAAACCTTTCTTGTATTTTCTCCATTCTGTTTCTAAGATTTTGGATCGTCTTTACCATCATTACTCTGAATTCTTTTTCAGGTAGACTGCCTATTTCCTCTTCATTTGTTTGGTCTGGTGGGTTTTTACCTTACTCCTTCACCTGCTGTGTGTTTCTCTGTCTTCTCATTTTGCTTAATTTACTGTGTTTGGAGTCTCCTTTTCACAGGTTGCAGGTTTGTAGTTCCTGTTGTTTTTGGTGTCTTCCCCCAGTGGGTAAGGTTGGTTCAGTGGGTTGTGTAGGCTTCCTGGTGGAGGGGTCTGGTGCTTGTGTTCTGGTGGTTGAGGCTGAATCTTGTCTTTCTGGTGGGCAGGACCATGTCCGTTGGTGTGTTTTGGGTGTCTGTGAACTTACTTTGATTTCAGGCAGCCTCTCTGCTAATGGGTGGGGTTGTGTTCCTGTCTGGCTAGTTGTTTGGCATAGAGTGTCCAGCACTAGAGCTTGCTTGTCATTGAGTGGAGCTGGGTCTTTGCGTTGAGACGGAGATCTCTGGGAGAGCTCTTGCAGAGTGATATTACGTGGGGCCGGGAGGTCTCTGGTGGACCAGTGTCCTGAACTCGGATCTCCCACCTCAGAGGCTCAGGCCTGACACCTGGCCGGAGCACCAATACCCTGTCAGCCACAGAGTTCAGAAGAAAAGGGAGGAAAAAAAAAGGAAAGAATGAAAAATAATAAAGTCATTAAAATAAAAAATTTTTTAAAATTATTAAAAATAAAAAAAAGTAATAAAAAAGAAAGAAGAGAGCAGCCAAACCAATAAACAAATCCACTAATGATATCAAGCATTAAAAACTATACTAAAGGGCTTCCCTGGTTGCACAGTGGTTAAGAATCAGCCTGCCAATGCAGGGGACACGGGCTCGAGCCCTGGTCCGGGAAGATCCCACGTGCCACGGAGGAACTAAGCCTGTGTGCTACAAGTACTGAGCCTGCCCTCTAGAGCCCGTGAGCCACAACTACTGAGCCCGTGTGCCACAACTATTGAAACCCACGTGCCCAGAACCTGTGCTGTGCAAGAAGAGAAGCCACCGCAGTGAGAAGCCTGCGCACTACAACAAAGAGTAGCCCCCACTCATCGCAACTAGAGAAAGCCCACACCCAGCAACAAAGACCCAAGTCAGCCATAAATAAATAAATAAATAAATAAATTTATAAAAAAACAAATAAAGTATACTAAAAACAAAAAGAAAAAAGAAAGCAGACAGATAGAACCCTAGAACAAATGGTAAAAACGAACCTATACAGACAAAATCACACAAAGAAGCATACACGTACACACTCATAAAAAGAGAAAAAGGGGAAAAGAAATATATATATATATATATATATATATATATATATATATATATATATA
>NW_021703781.1:33592225-33705414 GCF_005190385.1 Monodon monoceros | reverse complement strand
ATATATATATATATATATATATATATATATATATATATATATATATAAAGGAACAGTGCAACCAAATCAGCAAACAAATCTACCAATGATAGTAAGCTCTAAATACTAAACTAAGATAAACATAAAACCAGAAACAAATTAGACACAGAAAGCAAACCCCAAGTCTACAGTTGCTCCCCAAATCTGTCACCTCAATTTTGGGGTGATTCGTTGTCTATTCAGGTATTCCACAGATGCAGGGTGCATCAAGTTGATTGTGGAGATTTAATCCACTGCTCCTGAGGCTGCTGGGAGAAATTTCCCTTTCTCTTCTTTGTTCGCACAGCTCCTGGGGTTCTGCTTTGGATTTGGTCCAGCCTCTGCATGTAGGTTGCCCTCTGGCGTCTTTGGGAATTCTGAGGTCTTCTGCCAGCATTCAGTAGGTGTTCTGTAGGAGTTGTTCCACATGTATTTTTGATGTATTTGTGGGGAGAAAGGTGATCTCCACGTCTTACTCCTCCACCATTTTGAAGGTCCCCTCTCCTTGGTCATTTTGGAAGCAGGTTCCATTCAAGGCTTCATATCCTGTCTGTCAGCACAGAAGGGAACAGATTCTCTCTTCTCTAAAATGGAATAATCATTTCTGCCCTGTCCATCTCATAGGGCAGCTGTGAAAATTAGCTGGGCTCCTCTCTGAGGCTGTGCAGTACTGTGAACTCAGGAGTCACTGCAGGGCACAGTCTCACCCAGTGAACTTTCACACGCACCCTGCTCCCATATTCCCATCCCTGCCTTCTGCATGTGGCTCCCCCAGCCTTCCTGGTTTTAACTGGGTCCTACCCCAGGCCCAGGGTCAACCAGCAGGTTGGGGAGAGACCCCATTTTCTCACTTATCAACAGAGGTTGTCCAGTCACACTCACTGCAGACAAGGTGGTGGGGGCACAAGAGGGGCTGCCCACCTGCTCCCCTGGAGGCCTGCATCCAGGTCAGAGCCAGCACCTGCTTGCACTTGGGTAGCTCCCCGCCTCTTTGGGGGCCACCAGTCTCTGGAGTTCTGTATTGTTTCCAGGCCCCAAACTGGCTAATTGGATCAACAGCAGAGGGCCTCGAGATAACATCACGTGTGTTTCTAAAGTGTTTTTAGGGAGCCATAAAACTGGAAGGTTGTCTTTTTTATAATGGTTTTTTAGGTCCTGATTTAAGAGATTTTTTGAGTTTTCCCGTGTTTTGCCCATGGGCTGCTCTTGCTGAGAAACTTGCGCCTCCCCTGAGGGAGTACCTTTTCCAGCTGTAACAGCCACTGTGGGGAGATGTTCTCCCCCCAGAATAGAGATGATAGTGGAGGAAGAGCAAAAGTCCTGATGAGAGGCAGGCACTGCGCAAAGCCCTTTACACATGTTATCTCATTGCGTTCTTACTCGGAACCCCTGTGATCCTGGGGTTGTCCAGAGACAGATGCTGAGGCTTGGAGAAGCCCCCCAGCTTGCCTCAGATCAGACATCTGTCCAGGGCTGGGCTCACCAGGAGTCTCTTCCCCTGCCAAGAGCACTGCCTGTGCCACCCTCGTTCCTACCTAATTAACCACAGCTGCAGGACTCCTCACCTTTGACCTCCAGAGACAAATTTCCATAGAGTACCGGGAATGACCCTCGTAAATATAACTCAGATTAGTTTTGCTCAAAATGCTTTCAGTGGTTTTTGTTGTCACTTAGAATAAGATCCAAAGTCCTGTTCATCACCTCAAAGGCCCTCATGAAATGGCTGTTGCTCCCTCTGGCCTCGTATCCAGCATCTATCCCCTGTGTCACCTGGTACCTCCTTTCTGGTCCTCAAACATGTCAAGCAGGCTCCCCTCTCAGGGCCTTGGCACTGGCTACCACCTCTAACTGGATCCCTTTTTCCCCCAGATAGCCTCAGGTTCACTTCCTCAATCTTGCTGGTCCCTCTGCACAATGCTGTCTCATCAGAGAGGCTGCCTCTGACCACCATGTCTAAAACAGCACCCTCCCCGCTCCCCTCTGGCCCTTCCCCTGCTTCACTCCATAGTATTTGTCATGACCTGACATATCATATGCTAGTTTGGTGCTATGTTGATTGTCTCTCTCCTGCCAGTCTGCGACAAAAGGGTCTATGTCTGTCTTGCCCCTGTCATACCCTCCTCCATACCTGAAGTGGCAGCTGTCACACAGTCGGGACTCTGTGTGTTTGGTGAATGAAGCACTCCTTGAACAAACACTAGGATCAAAGGGGCGGTAGGGTGGGGAAACACAAAAAGTGACAGTAAAGGAAGAGAAGGCCAGGTCTTTTAGACAACACTTCCAAATGTGCACATCTGGGCATAAGCCCACCAGCCTGCCAGGGACCCCAGGCAAGGAGGCAGAGCTTAAAGGACCTTTGGCACCATTTGAAGGAGACCAACATGAAGTCCTTTGCCAAGGTTCCTAGTGGCTGCCGTGCTCCCATTTAAGGCTGGACAGGCAATGAAGCCCTTGTGCAGTTAGCGTCGTTGGCAGCCAGGTGCTGCCAGGTTCCCTTCTACAAAGGCTAATAATCCTCAAGGGCTTTTCCCTGGAGTGACTGCAATCCATGGCCATCGCCTGCACATTTCCACACGTACAATAGAGCAAAATCAAACAGGTCTTGCCTTTTCAGCTGTGTGTCTGATCGAAGGTGGTGCTTGCAGAGATGAGGGTGTGGAGTGACCACATTCATCCCGTTTGGCTACTGGTGGTCATTTCTTCCAGGGGTTGGACTGGAAGCTGCAGCCTGTTGGACAGTTCTCAGTACTCTGTGCTCATTGGCTGTGGTTGAACTGAGATTTACCCTCATACAGCTCTTTGTCCCACAGCCTTAGTGGGAGCCAATGGCCCCTTTACACTGGGGCTCCCCAAGCTACAAGTCACCCTGGTGGAAGGGAGAGACAGCTGTCATTGCCTGGGTACCTGTAGTGGCCAGCATCCAGCAAGGCATTTGTGATTTCCAGAGTCCTCGCTGTGAAATGGGCTTCAATATTCCCTCACATTTTACAGAGAAGGGAAGGGTCCAGAGAAGCCATGTGACTCTCCCAAGTTCCTGCCCCCATAAGTAGCAGAAGCAGAATCAGATGCCTCATTTGGGAACTCCAGATCCAAGGTTCAGTTCATTACAACGTGTTCAGAAGGCAGATCCCTCTTCTGACCCTGCTTGGGGCACGGCCAGCATTCTTGCCTGTTTTCATTATTGCTATTTTATCAGCCTTTAGCCCCATAAATTCTGGGTGGGAATATGAGGGTATTTCTGTGGAGAAGGAGCAGGGAGGTCTCTCTGCTGGCCAGGAAACACCCAGAGGTGAGATGCAGCAGGAAGAAATCAGGACTGCCCTGGATAATCCCCAGCCTGGGGAGCCAGTGGAGCTTTGTGGTTGAGAACTCAGAATCAGGAGTCAGATTGCGTTCGCTGTGTGACCTTGGATGGTCATTTCCGGTCTCAGAAATTCAGCTTCCTCATCTATTATGTGGAAATAAAAGTTTTCTTTGTATCTAAAGCTTCTAGTGCAGTGCCTTAAGCCTAGAAAGGATTTAACAAGCATTCACAAAAAGAGAGAAAGTAATCCAGGATAATACATTTAAATGAATCACTGTCACACTTCGTCTTCACTTAACAAATATGGAGCCGCCGCCATGTGATGGGCAGTGTTCTAGGTGCTGGTGAGGGGGGTTGGGGGGTTTCAGTGGGAGCAGAACAGACTTGATGTTGTTGTACTGGGGGCTGTGGTCTGATACAGGAGACCCTGGAGGGAAAATTTCCGAGCTGGGATCTGAAGGTTGAGAGGAACTTAATTGTGAGTCCCAGGTAGGGAAGGTCGGAAGGGGAGTGTGTTTCAGGACCCAGGGTGGTATTTGGAAAGTAATAAGGATGGAGTGGCTTTGGTCTGTCTTCTGAAACTAATGGGCAGCTTTCTGAGGGCTCTTAAACAGTGACTGCTGTTACCAGATTTGCGTTTGACTGAAAAGTTCATTCTGGCTGCTGTGCGGAGCCCGGGTGGGGGCAACAATTGTGGATGAGTGAAGACCAGCCAGGAGGCTCTTGATATTGTTTTGGCAATGGATGAAGGTGGCTTGGAGCAGCAGTGGATAGACCTGGAGCCTGGCAGGGGGCCAGTTCTCTGCTTGGCCTTCTGACCCTTCCTGATCCCTGTGGACCAGCCCTTGTCACAGACCATACCTGTCTGGGCTGTAGCCTTCTGCTATGGATTGAATCCCCACCCACACCAAAAAAAGATCTGTTGGAGTCTTAACCCCAGTATGTCAGCATGTGAGCTTATTTGGAAATAGGGTATTTATAGGTGATGAAGTTAAGACAAGGTCCTTAGGGTGGGCCCTGATCCCATATGACTGGTGTCCTTATAAAAAGGAGACATTTGGACACAGAGGCAGACAGAGGGAAGATTATGTGAAGATACAGGGAGAAGACATCCATCGATAAGCCAAGGAGAGAGTCCTGGAACAGATTTTTCCCTCACGGCTCTCAGAATGAAGGTAACCCTGCTGACACCTTTATCTTGGACTTGTGGCCTCCAGAAATGTGAGAGAATAAGTTTCTGTTGTTTAAGCCACCCGGTCTATGGTAGGTTGTTACACAGCTCTAACAGGCTAATACACCCTTGTCTCTTCATATAGAAATTTGGGGCCCTTTGAAACATCAGCACACCTGGGTCCCGCTCCTGGTGACACAGATGTGTGGTGGTGGACAGGGCTCTCCAGGTGACGCTGATGAGCATTCTGGGATGTGGGGAGAGACGGATGCAGAGTCTAAGTCTCACACAGGTCTCCCTCTGTGCATTTTCACCTTTGGTCCTCAGTTCTGTCCTTGGGGGAAGCCAGACCACCACAAAGCTCTGCACTAGGCCTTCATTATGTCCCCAGACTTAGAGTTGCCTGCGCAAAAGTGGCAGCTTTTGTCAAGGGTCTTACAGGCAACAAAGCAGCATGGAATTTGCCACAGTGTCTGTAGCTGACACTGTTATTGGTGTATAGTAGAAAGAAGCTGGATATGGGAGTCAGAGAATGCAAGTGTCACTCACTGACTTGAACTTGGCCAAGACGCTTAAAGATTCTGAGTCCCAGTTTCTTTATCTGTGAGGTAGAACCATGTCCTTGCAGAGTCACGGTGAAGATTCAGGGAAGATGTGCAAAACAAGGCCGCCACATACAGCTGGGCAGGTTGTGTCCTGCACAGAGTGGCCAGGGGGTGATCAGAGCTGGACTTGGTCAGCACGTTGCTCACCACCCCTTCCACGCTGGATCATGTTTTTCTTGGCCCCTGTGAGCTGGGTTGGCCCCGTACGTCAAGGGTCTCATCGCATTCCCAGCATGTAGTCGATGTCCAATGAGCATTTGCTTTTTCCCTTGAAGAAATTGCCCATTACACCATTTGGAGGGGTATATTTCAGAATTCAGTGAGCAGTTGCTTCCTCCTCCCTGGCATCATGATCCGTGTAACTGAATGTATTTCCTTTTTTTGTTCTCACTGCCAAGAGGGTCAAGACTATTAATTCTTATGCTTGCACGATTGTATTCTCCCTTTCCCTCGTTCTAATTTATTATGCTTTATTTATGTTGTACCAGTTGATTAAATACATTCTTTACGATAAGCCATCCCAGTTCCTTTCGAGAAAACGTTCATAAGTAGATGCAACACGTTTTTAGACTTTGGCCAGCACATCTTGTGACCGTTCTGGGTCCTTTAGTCTGGCAGACGGTCAGAGGCGAATAGAGCAGCCCTGGCAGCTGCATGGTGTTGAGCCTGAAGCCCAAGGATGTGTCTTCAGGGATATTTCTCTGATCACAGAGTGAGTGGGATAGATGCTGCATGGCCTGGGAAAATGCCCATCCCTGCATCACTTGTTGGTGGCTTTACTTTATATGGAGAGCAAGAACTACAAGGATAACCTCAGCTACTTGGGGAGTCCTGGAAGGTTAGCAAAATGCGTTCAGAGAGCTGAATGAGTTCCCTGGCCCTTTGGGCCTTCTGTTCCAACCTGACATGGGTCCCTCATGTGGGCCCTGAAATGGATGACTGTTATCATACCTGCTCACCCTCCAGCCCATTGATTGGATGGGCCAGGTGTCTTCCCAGGCTCCTGGGCATGGTCCATGATGGCATACTGGGGTCCAAGCCTTGGCACTCTATAAATATGGGTTGGGATTTCACTTTCGGCGGAGGGTCTTTATCGAATTGTGGGTATTTGCCACATGTATGTTGGCCCGGCATTTCTGCATGGGAACTGGGACTTGTGATCTCATCCAGGGAAGTGAAGGAGACCCCTTGATGGCATTGGGTCCTGAGGGGGCAGCCTTGAGTGTGTACATGCAAGAGGGGGAGTGTCTAGGCTCAGCAGGTGCACATCATCTGCTCCCTTTATGTTGCTAGAAATGCTCTACAGCTATATTTATTCCCTTGTTTTCCAGATGTTTCTCTCCTCAGAGTTGAAAACTTACTGCCTCTGGGCATCTCAGAAATGTATTTGGGTGGCTGGCATAGTGGTTTTTGCAATACGCATTGGGGTGCCTTTAGGTGGGGTGTGCATCCTTGGGGTCAGCCCTCGGGGCCGTGGGCTCCTCCCTGCCTGTTCCTCTCCCGGCCTCCCTGTATGAACCACCTGGGACGGAGTCTGTGCTCCTCCAGCATCTGCAGTTTGACCACAGTAGGCTGTAGGATGCAAGAAAAATATTTACTGAATCTCTACCACGTACCAGTCACAATTCTAAGCATTAAAAAATACTCTAGTCTTCTTCAAATTATATCACACCTACCGTGTAGACGCTAACCGCATTTTCAGTGTAGGGGGCTGGACCCCACGTCAGATGTGTAAGCAGAGTATGTTCCAGGATTTCTGTATCACTGGTTGCTACACAGCCTTCATGGGTTTCACGTCTCCCCTGGGAGCTGGGCTTTGTCAGAGGGAAAAGACTACTTTGGAATCCATGAGCCAGTGCCTCCTGTAGAAATACGTCCTCCCTCAGTGCCTTCCATATGGACCAGGGGAGGGAGGATGGTTCCTTTGATGATTTCAGATCATTTATGGTTGCAGAGCATACAGATCAGTCCCATTATGGCTGGAGCAAATCTGTAGCAATGTGTTATATTTTCCTGGGTCCTCAGTAACTCTGTTTCTGTTTTTGCCTGTCATCTGGGGCTTTTGAAGACCGTCAGGCCTGAAGGTAGACATTTGCAAAAAATGTACACAGAGGTTAGGAGATACGGGCTCTGGCTGAGAGAGAAGCTGCTGTTTCTCCTCAGGCTGCTGTAGGGACAGGAGGGCTGTGTTTCCCGGGTGTCACCTGGGATGTGAGCACTCCACCTGTTGGTTGCACACACATGGGAGTGTCTGAGGCAGCAAGGGGGCTAGCTGGGTGAGTCAGGTTTTATAAGACAAGGAAGCAGTAGTTTGTCCCACTGGTGAGTTCTGGGAGGAGCCAGAATCTGGAACCTTCCTTCAAGGTCAGCAGGAGCTGCTAAGGGGCCTGCCTTCTCTGCAGAGAACCAGTCACGTGAGCAATAGCACAGACTGCCTTCACCCAATCTGGAGGCATCCCCGTTCCTGGGGCCGTGATTCTAAACGGTTGACTGCGAGCCACTCTGGCAATCATGCTGTATTGATGGAACACGGTCCCGAGTCATGATTAACGGGGATCAAAGTGCTCAGCAGAGCATGGCCTTAAAGGCAGATTAATTGCTGCAGGAAATGATCACAGTTTGATCTCTGGTCATTTTATTTTCAGTTGAAAATAGAACAAAAACCCGATAATCAAATTAGAGAAATAAATGCTTTTACATTAATGAGAACAAAAAGGAAGAGAATAACACAAACACGGAGGCATTAGCAGCTGTTAGACAGCATTTGCTTAACTCAGCAGTTAGCTGACAAGTAAACAGAGGCAAAGAGGGCCCCTGAGCCTTAGGTGAGCTCTCTCAAGGCTTCCTAGCATATAAGGCACACCATTTTGGATAGATAGATTTTGGAAGAATAGTAAAGAAAAGACATATAAATATGTTAACTTTTCATGTAGGTGAACTATATTTTATAGGGGAAAAAAATCGCTATTGTCTTTTTTTGGGAGCACAGATTCACCTAGTTATTCAAAAAGATGGTCTATGAGAGAGCTTGGCCATGTGCACTGATTTTCTTGATCACCTGTTGGGTGGTCTCCTGCCTTGGGGGAGCTTGGTTGAAGGAGGACTACTTGGAGACCCACTGACCACAAGTTTGGACCAAGAAAAGTCAGTCCCTGCAATGTCGAGTTCCCGCTTTAGCCTACTACCGACTGGCCCCAGCTCATCATTCACAGTGAAACCAGTTGGCATCCTCTGTTTGAAAATTCTAGGCTGACCCCTAAGCTGATCCCAGTCACCCACTAGCATCTCCTAGGTCTCATTGAGCATCATATAGCTTTTTGACAACTTTAGTTCCCGTAGGACAGAGGATCCAATGAAGACAATTGCTACCTTGCCCCTACATGTGGATGATATAGAGGAACTTTTTGGTAAAGTAGAAGAGAAAAGAAACTTGTGACAAGCTGCCCAGATGACCCTTTAGTTTTTTGTTTTGTTTTGTTTTTGCGGTACGTGGGCCTCTCACTGTTGTGGCCTCTCCTGTTGCGGAGCACAGGCTCCGGACACGCAGGCTCAGCGGCCATGGCTCACGGGCCCAGCCGCTCCACGGCATGTGGGATCTTCCCGGACCGGGGCACGAACCCGTGCCCCCTGCATCGGCAGGTGGATTCTCAACCACTGTGCCACCAGGGGAGCCCAACCCTTTAGTTTTTGAAGCCAGGAAGGGAAGGCTGGGCAAGTACATGCTCACCCTACACCTTGGTACGGGAGATTTCAAAAGGCCCAAAGAAATGCCAGTGTTTTTGTCTAAACAAAGGAAGATGACTCTTCGGGCTACAGACACTGAATTGAACGTGGACAAATAATTGTGAAAGTCCCTAGAGGAGACAGGGAAGATTAGGATAGACCAACAAAGCCATATCCAGAGATTTTGGACAAATTCATACTTAGGACAAGGACACAGAATGGGAGTGGAGATACTGAAGGCTGCATATTCAGATTTATACAAGGCTCTCAATCAGCCCTTGTAAAGAAGATGGAGAAACACAGACTTTTAAGCATGACAGTTAGGTGGATATGTTGACTTTAAACGCAGGTACCCAGAGGTTATTGATTTCACTGATTTCTGTCAATCGAAAGAGGGCTTCAGGATTGTCCCGTCTCCCTGGACTCAGCCACCACCTGTGAAGAGCAGTGGCACAGTGATTGAACATGCAAATTATAGCAAGTCAACAGGGAAAGTTATTTCATCAGCACCGCACAAGCCAGCCAGGTAATATATGGGAACCTACTTAGTGTAGCGCTCTCAGAATTTATTTACTTGATAGATGATGATTCCAAATACCTCCAATGACTGGAGCAGTGTGTCAGAGATAACAGGATGAAATCTGATATGGAAAAATGGAACGTCTCCACCTGGGTTCAAAAGATCAACTGCAGTATCTGCTCTAGAATTAAAAACAGTCATAATATTTGACATTTATTGTGCTCTTACTCCTCATCAAGCGCAATGCTGAGTGGTTTTCAGACATTATTCCATTTATTCCTCATGGCAGCCCCATGAGATGAGCAAGGTTTTACAAAAGAAGGAAACTGAGACTGGGGCTTTAAGTGGACTTCCCTAGGTCATATGGTGTGGTGGACTAGATTATTATACAACAAATATTCATTCTCTTTCCTGAATATTCATTGATACGTTTAGTTCCATGTACCATTGATGCTGGACCCGGCCACAGGTTTGCTTTGGCCAATGACATACGGGCAGATGTGAGTGTGCAAGTTATGAGCCTAGGCCTTCAGTGGCAAGGCATGTTTCCACCTGTCCCTCTGCTTCTGACCACATGCAGATGAGAACATGCCCCAGGTGCTAACTGCCCTCCTGCCTGGATCCAAGAATGAGACACACAGAGCAGGGCCATCCAGCTGACCTAGAAACCTGCCAGTGTGAGAAATACGTCCTCAATGTTGTGTGCTGCTGAGCTAGATTTTATGGTTGTCCCCTAGCAGCACTGACTGATTATATCCATATCTGTTTGTAGCCAAGCTGGGATTTAAACCTAGATAATATGACTCCAGAGCCCATGTTCTTTGGTATTTCACCATATTTCATTGAAAGAAATAGGGAAGAATAATCAAGGAGACTTACTGTATTCCTGGATGGAGTTTTTGGCTAAATATAAAAAAGCCTATTCTCAATTTATAATTGTAGTTCAATCTCTATCAAAATCCCAATCAATTTTCTTATTGGACTTTTACAAAATCACTAGAAAATTACTCTGGAAGGAGAAAGATGGTGAATAAAAAATACTCAGGGAACAGGAAATAATGAAGAGGATCAGTATTAACAGATTTTAGGACGTATAAACCAATAACAATGGAAGCAGAGAGATACCAGTGCAACACAGAGATTTACAGCTGAAAAAGATTCTATTATATCAAGTAATTTATGTAACCAATAAAGGAGAAATCAAACACCATGGAGAAAGGAAGGATTGTTTAATAAAAGATGTTGACAGAATTTATTAGTTATTAGGGAAAAAATAGCCACACACCTCATAATGAGCCAAAAGTAAATAATAGTCCTATTAAGGAATTAAATATTTTTTAAATCATGGAAAACTAGCAAAAAATAGACCACAAGATTTTTCAGATAATTTTCTAAATTTTAAATGGTACACCTGAAATTAATACAATATTGTAAATCAAATATACTTCAATTAAAAAAAGTAAATAGATACAACTTTATAGCAATTATAGGCAAAAAAGAAAGAAACGATGGAAGGGAATAGCTTTTGTTACAAATATGACAAGATGGAAATATTTACCTTGCCTCATTCAAATCAATGAGACAAAAAGTAGAATCCTGATTTAAAAATGGACAAAAGGCATGCGTGAACACTAACATCAGAAGAGATGAAGTTCAGTTCACTCAAAAGATGATTATTGAGCTCCTTCACCGAGCCTGACCCTGTGCTAAATACCAGAATTTCAAAAACTAACGTGGCAAAAACGGACAACTACTGGCGTACTCATATAATTGCAAAATGAGACAAAATCCATGAAACCATCTAATATCAACTGTATTTGATTAAAAGTTATAATACTCCTGCCAAGATAGTGATAAAACTGTTATCTTTATACATTTTTGGTGACCATGTCCGTTAGGAGCCATTTTGCAAAACATACCTAGAATCATACATTTGACCCAGTGATCTCACTTCTAAGAATTTTGCCTAAAAGTATAATTTAAATGAGACAGATGAATATATAAGGATTTTATGGCAGTGTTATTTATCACACTGAAAAATTGGAAACAACCTAAAAGTTCAGTGCAGAGACTAGCTAAGGAAATTATGGGTGTAGCCACACAATTGACTAATCTGCAGCCAATAAAGATGATAAAGACGATGGGAAATATTTACGATATAACGGTATGTTTATTAAAAGAATAGCAGAATTGTATCTAATGAGGTGATTATAAGTGCGTAAAAATTAAATATATAAGTGGACAGGAACTGGAGGGCCCTAGAACTTGATGATTCGTGGGATGGCAAGCCTATGGGAAAATTTCCTCTTCCCAACTGCATTTGATTTTCATTAGGGTCGTTACAATTTGCAGTAACAAGTGATAATAATAACACTAAAAAATTTTTAAACATGCATAAGGACAGAATGAGGACAATAGGTCCTAGCTGTGCATGGGAAAAAAGAGAGTCAGGAATTTTAGTTGACTGAAAATTCACTATGAGCCATTAATATTTTAGGTCAGTAAAAAATGCTCAGGAAAGCCTTGGCTGCTTTTATTGAGACAACAGCATGAGACCTACAGGACATGGGGACATAGACGTGATGTGTGCTGGGGCAGAGTCAGGCTGGAGTTCTGGGTGCAGTTTTTTCAATATAATTTTTATTTTATTTTGCTATTATTCAATCTATTTTAATTTTATCTTTGATGATGTGATTAAATTTCTTTAAATCATGGTTTGGTAAAGTGCATAAAAATGTTAATTTTAACTGTAGAGCTTGGTTTAGTTGTACATATGTACACTCTTATGTAACTACCACCCAGATCAAGATATAGAACATAATGGTATTCCGGAAGGTTCCATGGTGCTCTAGTCTCAGTCAGTTCTCATCTGTTTCTCACCGGGAGGTTACCACTGATTTTTATCACCATCAGTTAGTTTTCTCTGAACTTCATATAAATGGAATCATATAGGGAATACTCTTGTTATGTCTGGTTTCTGTCATGCAACATAATGTCTTAGAGATTTTCCCATGTAGTTATGTCTTCCATGGGTTTGTTGCTGTGTAGTGTTCCATTGTATGCATGTATCACAATTTATTTATCCATTCCCCAGTTGATGGACATATGTATTATTTCTAATTTTGTGGTAGTATGAATGCATCCACTGTTAATGTTCCTGTCCATGCTTTTGGTGGTGTCCATTGGTGTCCATTTCTCTCATACATATATATAGGAATGGAATTGCAGGATTATAAAGTACATCCATATTTAGCTTTAGAAGATACAGCCAAACATTTTCTTAAAGTGATTGTAGCATTTTTCACTCCCACCAGCAAGGTATGAAAGTTTCAGATATTTGCATTCTCACCAACTCTTAGTCTTTTTAATTTTCGGTCTACTGAAGGGAATGCAGTGTTGTATCACTGTGGTTTTAATTTTTATTTCCCCAATGACTAAAGATGTTGAGCATCTTTCACATTCTTACTGACCATTTGGATATCCTCTTTTGTAAAGGGCCTGATCAGCTCTTTTGCCCACTGTACTTTTCCAATGGGTTGTTCGTCTTTTTTTTTTTTGATTTGTAGAATTATTTAAAATATGTATTCTGAATATGAGTCCTTTTTTGGTTATATTTTGGATATTATTAGATATGTTATTTGCAAATATCTCCCCCCGGTAAGCTGCCTTTTCATTTGTTGATAGTTTCCTTTGCTGTGCGAAAGTTTTCAGTTTGAGTAGTCCCGTTTGTTTATTTTTGATTTTGTTTCCTCGAGGAGACATATTTAAAAAAATATTGCTAAGACTGATGTCAAAGAGTGTTTTATTCTTGGAGCTCTTTGGTGTCAGGTCTTCCATGTAAATCGTTAATCCATTTTGAGTTTATTTTTTTACACGGTGTGAGAAAGTAGTTCAGAGAAAGTAGTCCACATGTAACTATCCAGTTTCCCAGCACCATTTACTGAAAAGGCTGTCTTTTCCCCCTTGTATATTCTTGCCTCCTTTGTCATAGATTAATTTCTCATATAAGTGTGGGTATTTTGACAGGGATTGCATTGATTCTGTATGTTGTCTTGGGTAGTATGGTGATTTGAACAATATTAATCCTTCCAGTCCATGAGCACAGTATATTGTTCCATTTGTTTGTGTCATCTCCTGTTTCTTTCTTCAGTATCTTATAGTTTTCTGAGTACAGATCTTTTACTGCCTTAGATTTATTCCCAAGTATTTTATTCTTTTTGATGTAATTGTACATGGGATTGTTTTCTTAATTTTACTTTCTGATAGTTCATTGTTAGTGTATAGAAATGCAACAGAATTCTATATATTAAGTTTGCATCTTTACTGAATTTATTTATTAAATCTAATAGTCTGTTCTGGTGTCTATATATATATATTATATATATAAAACTATTATATGCGTGTGTGTGTGTGTGTGTGTGTGTGTGTGTGTATGCAGTTTCATGCCATTTGGAAACAGTGGCAGTTTTACTTCTTCCTTTCCAATTTGGATTCCTTTTATTTCTTTTGTGTGTGTGTGTGTCTGACTTGCTATGGCTAGGACTTCCAATACTATGCTAACTAAAAGCAGGGAGAGTGGGTATTCTTGTCTCGTTCTTGATCTTAGAGGACATGCTTTCGTCTTTTAACCATTGAGTATGATGTTGGCTGTAAGTTTGTCATATATGGCCTCAACATAATATATGGCCTCAACATAATAAAATGTTGAGGGATTTTTCCATCTATAGACACTTGAGAGTTTTTGTCATAAATGGATATGGAATTTGTCAAAAGCTTTTCCCACATCTGTTGAGGTGATAATGATTTTTACTCTTCAGTTTGTTAATGTGGTATATCACATTGTTTGATTTGTGGATATTGAATCATCCTTGCATCCCTGGGATAAATCCCACTTGATCATGGTATGATCCTTTGAATGTATTGTTGAATACATAAGTGGTTGATAACTAACCTTACTGAATGTTTGCCTTTACCAGTGAGATTTTTTTTCATAATTTTTATATTTCTAGTTGTGGTCTTTTCTTTTTCACTCAGGGGAGTTCCTTAAACATTTTATGTTAAGCCAGTTTAATGGTGCTAAACATTTTTAGCCTTTGCTTGTCTGTAAAACTCTATTTCTCCTTCAAATCTGAATGATAGCCTTGCTGGGTAGACTTTTTGTTGTAGTTTTTTTCCTTTTATCACTTTGAATACATTGTGCCGCTCCCTTCTGGCCTGCAAAGTTTCTGCTGAAAAGTCCGCTTAATCTTGTGGGAGTTCCCTTGCACACAACTAGCTGCTTTTCCCTTCCTGCTTTTACGAGTCTCTCTTTAATTTTTGCCATTTTAATTATAATGTGTCTTGGTGTGGATCTCTTTCAAGTCATTTTATTTGGGACTCTCTGTGCTTCCTGGACCTGGGTGTCTGTTTCCTTTCCCAATTTAGGGAAGTTTTCATCTATTACGTATTTTTTCAGATTTTTTTTTTGCCTCTTTTCTCTCTCTCCTTTCCTTTTGGGACCCCTGTAATGAAAATGTTAGTACACTTGATGTTGTCCCAGAAGTTTCTTAAACTTTCCTCATTAAAAAATTGTTTTATTTTTTCTCTTCAGCTTGGGTGATTTCCACTACTCTGTCTTCCATTTCACTGATACGTTCCTTTGTATCATCTAATTTACTTTTGATTCCTTCTAGTGTATTTTTTCTTCATCTCTGTTTGGTTCTTCTTCATATTTTCTAACTCTTTGTTAAACTTGTCACTATGTTCATTCATTCTTCTCCCAAGTTCATTGAGCATCTTTATAATCATTACCTTGAACTCTTTATCAGGTAGATTGCTTATCTCCGCTTCGCTTAGTTCTTCTTCTGGGGATTTGTCTTGTTCCTTCATTTGGAACATATCCTTCTGTCTCCTCATTTTGCCTAATTCTCAGTGTTGACTTTTATGTATTAGGTAGGTCAGTTACATTTTCTGATCTTGGAGAAGTGGGCTTATGTAGGAGATTTCCTGTGGGGCCCAGCAGCTCACCCCAATCTGGTCACCAGAGCTATATGCTCTAGGAATGCCCCCTGTGTGGGCTGTGTGGGCCCTTCTTTTATGGCAGAGTCAACAACAGTGGGTGCACTGGTAGGTGGGACTGGCCCCTGGCCAGTTTGGCTCCTAGGCCCTGCCTTGTGCAGTGGCTCGTGGCCTGCTGGTGGATGAAGCTGGGTCTCAGTGTGGCTGGCTGTGCAGCCTGGGGGGTCCCAGGGCTGGTACCAGCCTGATGGTGGGTGGGCCCACGTCCCCATGTGGCCGGCTGCTCAGTTCACTAGTGGGCAGGTAAGCCCCCAGCACTAACAGGCTAGAGGGAAGACTGCAAGATGGCATTTGCCAGCACTAGTATCCTTATGGTAGAAGGATTTCCAAGAAATGGCTGCTACCAGCATCTCTTTCCCCAGGGGGAGTTCCAGGTGCCTCCTGTCTCTCCAGAGGCTCTCCAGGATCATCAAGTGGGTCTAACCCAGTCACCTTTCAAATTACTGCCTCTGCACTGAGACTTGGAGTGTGTGAGGTTTTGTTTGCATCTTTGAAGAGTGGAGTCTCTGTTTCCTACAGCTCTTTATCTCTCCTATATGTCAGTCCCACTGGCCTTCAAAGCCAGACATTCTTGGGGTTCACCTCCTGATGCTTCACACTGGGGAGCCTGATGTGGGCCTTGGACTCTTGCTCTTTGGGGAGAACCTCTTCCATAGTGATTATCCTCCCACTTGTGGGTCACCACCTGGGGTTGTGGGTCTTGATTGTACCACATCTTCACCCCTCCTACCTGTCTCCCTGTGGTTCCTTCTTAGTATCTTTAGATGTGGAAAATCTCTGCTAATCTTCAGGTCCTTCTCATAGATAGTTGCTGTGTAAATAGTTGTAATTTTGGTGTGCCTGTGGGGAGGAAGTGAGTTCAGGGACTTCCTAGTCTGCCACCTTGGCCACACCTCTGTCTTTGAATCTGAAGTTTGTTTCTTGTAGACTGCATCTGGTTGAATCTTTTCAAAGATTTGTATAGCTGATCTCTACCTTTGGAATTGTTTAAGCTATTTACATTTAATATAATTACTGATAAAGTATAATTTTCATCTTTCATTTTGCCATTTGTTTTCTATATGCCTTATGTATTTATCCCTCTATTCTTCCTAATGACAATGTGCATTAATAGATATTTTCTAGTGTAACCTCTTTATTCTCTTGTTTGTGTCTTTTATTATATTTTTGAGTTATTTTCTTAATGGTTGCCCTGGGGATTACAATTAATATCCTAACTTAAAACAATCTAGTTCAGATTAATAGTAGCTTAATTTTAATATTATACAAAACTTTACTCCAGTATAGCTGTTTCCTCCTCCTCCTTTGTACTATTATTGCCGTATAAATTGTGCAGAGAAGTGATCGGCAGTACATGGACTAAAGCAGTGGCAGTGTACAAGAGAAGGAAGGGGTGGAGTGGGGAGAAAATTCAGCAGTGGTCTCCATGGGGCTTAGGACCCAGTTGCATGTGGAGGAAAAAGTCAGAAGAATCATTTTGTGTCTGGAAGATGTAGCTCATTCCACATGAAGAATGCCACGGACTCTAGGCTTCAACTGCCTTTAGGAACATGTTCCAGAATCCACGATGCGTTTGCAGCAGGAGAGATGAATAGAGAAGCAATTCCTAGCTCGGGCAAGCTCAGGTGTCAGCAGCACAGACCACTTTTCCAGACTCTCCTGGCTGGGTTGGAAGGCTGACACAGAACCTATTTTTTATCCCCAGTGGAGTACTTAGCACAGTATTTTAAAATTATCTGCTTATGTGCCTGTTTTTCTTATAAACTGTGAATACCTCAAGATTAGGAACTAAGTTTGAACTCATCATTATATTGCTAGCTTGTCCCAGAGCAGGAGCTTCACAATTTGTGCATTGAACTGCATTTGGGTGTAGGGGATTGGGAGGAAAAGGGAATCTGGCAGGTTATTACCGAGTGGTTCCATCAATTCCTAAATCCCTCTCTAAGTTCAGGCCCTCCCAAGCCTGAGCAGTGTGTTCAGTGTCCTCTGTCGTCACCACAAAGAGCTTAGAGTTCATAGACTGTGGTGCTGGTGCCCAGTGAGCAGTGTGTCCAGATAAAGCAGCATCATAAAAACATATTGAGCAAGGAACTTCAGCCTCCCAATTCAAGATGGCCAATTCTGACTTGGCCATTCCTCAACTTGCATCTGCCAATCCTTGTTCTGTTTAGTTGCTGAAGTCAGGTGAGACTTTGGCCCCTCTCCCAGCTTCTGTTGACTCTTTTCTCCCAGGCACTTGTGAGGTCCCCGTGCTGACCTGGGAGGGGGCTGGGTTCACTGATCTTGGGCTCCCATGCTTGTTACCATGTGCTTAGCAGAACTGTGGCCATCCTCTGGGACTGGGCCCTTTCATACCAACTGGGCATGAGGTTGGCATAGCACTCCTCAGTGTTTGAGACACCCAGCCTCCCTAGAGTCAGGGTGACCCCTGATGCACAGTGGTTTCTCCAGAGCCGCCATCTTGCCTTCTGGGATCCCTGCTCAGAGCTCCCTGGGTGCCTGGAGGTCCAGACTGTACTGGGAGCAACATTGCAATGGTATATTCTTCCCTTTCTCCCCATTTGGGGAGCTGATTTGGCTCAGGACAATACAGCTTCCCTGGGCATCAACTTTGAGTGGAGCTTTTGAATAATCATGGAGTTTTGCCTTGCGTTCAGCAGTGCCACTTTGCTAAGCTGGGGCTTTTTTCCGATTTTAGAGGCAGGCAGTTTCAGGTTGTCTCCTAAGTGGAGAAGCAAAGTGGAAACTTGGAGAGAAACCTGTAGGGAGGAGGATCCATGCACAGCCTCCAAGATCCTAAGTAGCTTTGTAGCCAAAGAAGTGAGGAACACAGGGGAAGGAAGGAAGGGAGGAAAGATGGAAGGAAGGAAGGGAAGTGTAACCCATAGGTCCTGAGGCTTTGCAGCCCTGCTTCCTATTTCCTCAGAGCCCCAGTGATGAATGCCCCCTTACCTGGTCTGGCTCTCACTGTGCTCATCATACAAGGCCACTGCGGGTGCTGATGGTGGGTCTGTTCATAGCTTTTTGAGACTGACAGATACATGAGTACTTGCTCAGCACAGCTGAGTCTGGTGGTACCGGCTTGGGGGGCATGCAGGCAGGGTGAGGCGAGCCAAATGCCGCATGACAATAGCGACTTATATTTGGGGAGCAGTTTAGTGTTTTGAAAGCACTTTCATATACATTATCTCATTCTACCCTCAGAGCAATGCTGTGAATATATTATTACCACTGCTCTTTTCAGAGGAGAAAATCTGGGCTTAGAATGACCCTGCCACTCAACCAAGGCGGGCACCACTCCTGAGATGCACGAGACCCAGCTCTGGAGCCCTCACTCCCAGGACCAGGACAACCACATAGGAGAACTGTGTGCCAGCCTGTGTGTGCAAGATGAAAGACCCCACCAGGGGGACCTCCCTCTGTCAGTCCTCAGGGAGAAGGCAGGGGCTGGTAGCGAACTCTGCAGAAGCCCCTTCTCCCTCCCCAAGCCATCAGGCTTAGTGTTCTTCTCAAAAGATTGAAGGAAATGTTTTCCCTGAGAGAGGTCAGTGCTTAAAACTGTGCATCCAAGTGGAGAAATCAGTGTTCCAGTTGAGTGAGGCAGGCATGTGATTAACCCAGGCTCCATTCAGTTATTCATTCATGCAGTTGTTCATCACACATGTACCAGAAAATGGTAATGCCAGGCGCGAGGAAAGCTTCTCAGGGGTGGGGGTCAGGAGGAGAGACCCCCAGGTTAGAAGAAATGGAGCTCTGCCCTTGAGCCCTTGGCTGGTAGAGCATATGATGCTCTCTCTACCTCAGTGTGGCCAGTGCCGTGTGGACACATATCACTGTGCGCACTGGAGGGACAGAGAGGAGTTCAGACTTGAGGGCTAGAGAAGGCTTCAGCACGGAGCGCCCTCCAGACCTGGCTGGGAATTCCTGTCCCACTGTGATACCGTCACCTTTTCCAGCCTGCAGAGCCGGCAGGTCCCACGTGAACACCTCTTCACCTGTCTGTGGGGGCAGAGTGATACTCAGACTTTGCTCTGGGAATGGAAGGTGCCGCAGTCACTTCAGAAGTTAGTCTGTCCCTTTCGTGTAAAGCTATGTGTAAATTTACCTTATGAGCCTATTATTTGGTACCTAGATATTTACCTGGAAGAAAAGAAGATATATTCCCACACAAAGACTTAGATATGAATGTTTAGAAGAGCTTTAATCTTAATAGAAAAAACTGGAAATAATCCAAGTGCCCATCAGCAGGTGAATAAAGAAATTATGATGTATGCAGGTAATAGAAAACTGAGCAGTAATAAAAGAAAACAGCCTATTGATAACTGCAGAGACAAAGATGAATCTCAAAAACATTATGCTGAGCAACAGATAGCAGATTTTAAAAAGAGTACCGTATGTATGATTGCATGTATATGAATCCCTAGAAAAGACTAATCTGATCCATGGTGATATAAAGCAGGTCAGTGGTTTCCTGGGATGAAGTGGGGTGGGAGATTGGCTAGGCAGGGCAGAGGGAACCTTCCAGGTGATGAATATGTGCTACATCATGATTATAGTGGTGGATGCATTCAACTCATTGACCTACATACCTCAAAGCTGATTCTGTTAGAGCATCGGGCAGTGTCCTGGAGGCCGACTTCCTGCTGTGCCATGTCTTACCCCTTTCATCTGCCAGATCATGGGGAGGCCTAGAGCTTCCCAGGGGAGGGTGTAGTGTGGCCAGGACAGTGAAGAGGTGTTAGAGGGGTATTGTATTAAGATGCTCCAGAGACACAGACCAATAAGATATATATATATGTATTACACATACCTATAATATATATATAAAGAGACATATTATGAGGAATTGGCTCACACAGTCACACAATTATGGAAGCTGAGATGTCCCAAGATCTGCAGTCAGTCAGCTGGAGACCCAGGAGAGCCAGTGGTGTAATTCCAGTCTGAGTCCAAAGGCCTGAGACCCAGGAGGAACTGAAGTGTAAGTTCTCGTCTGAGAGCCAACAGGCTGGAAACCCAAGGAAAGCTGATGTTTCCATTGGAGTCTGAAGGCAGCTGATGTCCTAGCTCAACGGTTGGGCAGGAGGAGTTCCCTCTTATTCAGTCTTGTTGTTCTATCCAGGTCTTCAACTGATTGGATGAGGCCCACCCACAGTATGGAGGGCAATCCGCTTTACTCAGTCCACTGATTCAAGTGTTAATGTCATCCAGAAACACCCTCACAAACACACCTAGAATAATGTTTGACCAAATGCCTAGGCAACCCATGGCCCAGTCAAGTTGACACATAAAATTAACATCACAGGGGTCACCAAGGGGCCTTGGAGCAGCAGACAGATGTGGTATTACTTAGTGTATGCACACAGGCCCAGTGTACCAGAATCTGATTTGCTCTTCTGGGCACACATGCTTTCCATGCCACCACTCCTCAATCCATGTTTAGAATCACTGCTGCGCTACTGAATAAAGCCAGTATCTTCTACAGAACCTTAGCTGCCATGAGGTAGGAGGGACACTGCATGAATAATTGGGCTGTGGAAAACAAGAGAGTCAGGCTTAGTGCATTCATTCATTTATTCATTCAGTGCCTAACACAACACAGATTTAATGAGTTCCCGCTTCTAAGTACCGGATGCTAAATGCTGGTGACATCTGTGGGAGCACACGTAAGAGCAGACTTGGTCCCAGTGCTTTCGAAGCTTGTGCTCCGTTGAGAGAGACCTTTGCCAATAAGTAGTTGCCCAAGGAAGTAAAATGCAGACTGCAGCAATGTCCATGAAGGAGCTGTGTGGGATCCCGGAGCAGCCCTGGGTGACCTGACTCAGCTGGGTATCAGGTGGGGTTTCCAGAAGATGATGGCCCCAGGTCTGTGAGGTTTACCTTTGTTGTCTACTTTCTGGGTTCTGCCATCACCAACCTAACTAGCTAGCACATTTCCTGACCTCCCTTAGAAGTACTTTCACACGCTTCATTCTCATTTTAACTAAAAGTAGCTCAATTTGGGGAAAGGTCGCTGCTTCCAGCTGGTCTCACTGTGGCAGATGACAGCTGGGTTTGCAGAAGCGCCTCTGACTGGTAGGTTCATTTGATGAGCCAGACAAGACATCCCAAGTCTTGCTGCCTTTCCATTAACCCCTTGTCTCCCAAGCTCTGGGGAAGGGTTAACTTGGGAAGCATGGCTCGCCTTTAAGATGAATGCAGGGAGAGAGTCTGCACAGAAGACTTGGGGTCTTGCCAGGCCAACCCTGGCTGGGAGCCAGGATGTCCAAGGCAGGGTGTCATCCCGCCACGAGGGCTCTGGGTGTTAGGACATCCTTATCTTTTTTTTTTTTTTTTTCACCAGAAGAATTTTTAATGAAGATGTGGAAAATAATATGTCCGTAGGATGCTTTGCAAAGCTCTAACATATTCTTGAGAATCTCTGGGCTACATGCATGCCCAAGGCTGTGAACATGTCCAGGGCTGTGTGATACCCAGGGAAGACTTGAGAAAGCCTAAACTCTCACCTCCTGCTAACCTTGAGGCTCTGTGCAAGCAGGAAGTAAAGGCTAAGGCAGAGTTGTAAACTGCCTACCTGAACATTAAAAGGCATGCCCCAATACATGGAGCCTCTCAGTAAAGCCTGGGAAACTTATTGGTTCCAGGCATTTAAGGAATTTCTATACAAACAGAAAAAATGGGTAACTAATAAGAACCTGATATATAGGGCTTCCCTGGTGGCACAGTGGTTGGGAGTCCGCCTGCCGATGCGGGGGACGCGGGTTTGTGCCCCGGTCTGGGAGGATCCCACATGCCGCGGAGCGGCTGGGCCCGTGGGTCATGGCCGCTGAGCCTGCGCGTCCGGAGCCTATGCTCCGTACCGCAAAAAAAAAAAAAAGAACCTGATATATAAAAAAATAAATTAAATAAAATTTAAAAAAAAAAAGGAATTTCTGTACAGACATCAGCTGACCACTAATCTAATCAAGCAAAACTGCAGTGGCCACAGTGAAAAACAATACAGACTTACAGAATTAATTCAGGAAACCCACTAAAAAGCAAAAGGCAACAAAAACAAACAGTAAGAACAGCAGACCCTGGAGTGGTTGTAAATATGATTTCCAGAGTTGCCACATGATTTCAAAGGGACGTCCTTATCTTCATTTTCACTGGGGGTATATTCACACTTTCCTTCTTCCCACAGCTCTCTGATTTCCTTTTGGAGAGATGACTCTTGCCTCTGTTTATAGTCTGGGGAGATTTTCCCACTAAACAGGATGCCAAAGAGACCTAATATTTCTTCTCCCTCCCTAGTACAACCAGAGGGAACACCAAGATCTAATGTGGCCAGTGACATACTTTCTTGTGGAGCTTCGGAAATTTGAGGACCAAAGGCCCAGCTAGAGTTCATTCATTTGGGGGCGTGGGACTAAGGGACAGTCTGGTTACAATGTTCCTGCTCTAAGGTTGTTTCTGTAATTTATTCTCCAGCCCCCTGGAGCTGTCTTATATCCCAGCTTCATTTTCCAGCTTTTGGCAGTGATTCTGTGAACTCCCAGACTCCTTCCAATAATTCCTTAACTTTAATTAGAATTAATTTCTGTTGCTTGCACTAAAAAAACCCAGTGGTGGTGGTAGCTTCCTGGACCCACTTCAAATTGATGCTTTTCATCCCTACCTCATTCCTGCACTGATCTCATCAATATGAGGAAGGGCATTTTCAATTCAGCTCAGTTGGCCTCTTTTAATTAGTTTGTAGAATGCTGGGCTCCGAAGGGGCTGTTCTTGTGCTACTACTGAATGTTTGGGAAGCTTATGGTAATCAGACCACACACATGAGCACAAATCAGGCTAAGATGGTCCGTAGGGGTCAAAACTGCATTTAATCCCCACCTGCTCCCGTTTGAAAAGAGAAATCCTGAACATGTATTTTATACTTTCTTAATATATGACATTATGTAATGTACTGAACTTGCAAACATCTTCCTGAACTTTCAAAGGAATAGCCATCGGCAGCTCACGAGTATCCAGAGAAGAGTGTTGGGGAAGTTTGGGCTAGAAGGAGCTTGCTGGAGTAGGAATTGTTCTGGAAAGGAGTTGGTGTAGCCAACTAAAGGCTCAGGTGGTCAGTGGTACCCAGTTGTAAGGCCCTTCGCCTGGACCTCTGGAGCCCAGGATTTGCCAGGTAGACACAGACCATTTGAGGCAGTAGCGTATGATCTGATTTGGGAAATTATTTTGGTTACAATGAAAATAAGAAATAATATGTGGATAATGGAACGTGGGCATATCGGATGTCGAAGGGAGAAAATACAAGATCTCTTGCCGACTAGTGAGGCTGTTTAGTAGCTTGAACCTCATGGATCCTGAGTAACCATATCTGGACTATAGGCCTCCACTTCGAGGGACAGAACTGAGACCCTGCCAGGGTGCCTGGAGGTGACTCAAGCCAGTCACACTCACAAGAAACTGTCGCTCATGTCAGATCCCAATTCCGTTACTATTCTGTGAATTAGACAGGACCTGGGAGCCCGCAGTGGCTGGTATCAGGCCAGCAGGCCCTCTTGTGGAAGCTGAGCTGGAGGAGCTTCTGTGGGGGTCTGGCAGCATATGGGTGTTGGGGAGTGAGAAGGAGAGGTGCCCACTGCAGCACTCAGGGACAGGCCGGCTGCACTGTCCACCGTGCCTTTGGCAGACAGGGGCAAAGTGTCGGGCACATAAGATGATCAGTAGAGACAGACTGAGTGAATGAATGAACCGTGGTGTCCTGAAGCCTCCACTTGTCTGTTGATAGAAACCTGTCTGACCCACTGGGCTCTTTTCATAGCTGGCTAGAGCTTTCTTTGTTTCTTATCCCAGACAAGACCGGAGGCCTGGAAACATTTTTCTGTCTTTCACTCTGCCCTGTGTCTTTCAGTGGAGCAATATACCCTTAATGAGTTCCTGTTCCCAGGCCCTGCTGTTCCTGCTTTGACTGCAGAGACCGTCCTAGGCAGGGGGCCAGCCAGGTAGGGAGCCTGTCAGACCCTTCTCCACAGATTTCACCAGTTTTACTCCTAAAAGAGGCCTTTGCATGAAGGTTCTTGGTACTTACTCCTATGGCTAGAGGTTTGCCACCTTGGTGCTGACCTCTAGTCCCTGGGGGCTGGGACTCTGGGGCAAGGTCAGAAAAGCTACTGTTGCCCCAGTTCCTGCTGAGTGAGCACCAACCAAGGGACAGGGAGATGGAGTCTGTCCTTCAAGTCCCAGCAGCTCATCATCTGAAGCTGTGAGTCACTGAGTGGGCGTCAGTGGTCCTCTTCACTCCATCCCATGCATGCTCTGCCCAGGGAATGGGGCCAAGCTGACACGCATGTGCCAGAGTATTTAGTAGTCTTGGACCTGTGGACTCCAGTCCTTTACACCTATTTCAGAGCAGGTACTAGAAAGGAGGAAAACTAATGTTTGACAAGCGCCTGCAATGGGTTTGACACTTTACATCCATGACCTCATTAAGTTTCACAGTAACACGGTGGGGAACTCTGGCTCAGAGAGATTAAGCGATTTCTTCTGGATCACGTGATTAGTAAGTGTTTGAGTTGACACGACTTCAACACTTGTTAATGTAATTTACTATCTTGATCTGCATTTAGGGGCTTTAACACAGTTCAGCAAGCTTGTGAGGACCTGGGGAGCTGGTGTAGGGACACATATCACCCAATTTTGTTATTTTCTGCTAATGATAGAGCACACAGTTTATCAGAGCAACCACATGTACAGTAATGTTGTCAACTGGGGGAAAGCTTTTTCAAATATATCAAAGGTCAATTATCTGTATTTCATGAATTAATTCCTTTTAAAATAAAAGGTATAAAGATTTTTTGCATGCCTAGAGTGCTGCTAAATGGTCGTTTTTATTTCCTATATTTACGACTTAAATTTTCACGTAGGTTTAATTTCGGAAGATTTCCCATTACTGTAAGTTACTCTCAGTTCATTAAATAGGTAGGGCACAGGATAAGGAGAGATGATGTTTATACTTGTTTGATGCAATAATTAGCTGCCATTGATTTGCAGTGGAAGTGCAGTTCTTTCTGTTAGAGTTTATATTTAATTGAACATCTCGCCCTCTCGTTGTCACCCACCTATTCTGAGAGTGCCGTCCGATTATGGTCTTTAATGGCATTTCATGGCATGGCTTTCTGGGGCCAGGGTTTCCCACTGGCTCCCCTTCTTTCCTCCATTTTGTGCACTTGTTAATTTCAGGTCAGTTTCAGCTACTCTCTGTTTGTGGAGCAGCCATAGCCTCTCCTTCTATCTGACTTGGTTGTTAAGTGCCAAATTCCAAGGTTCAGAAGGATTTGTTACTTGGAAATTATTTTGCCCTCTTTTGTAAATTAACTTTCTTCTCCACAAAGACAGCCAAAGCACCACAGTGATTTTCTACCACAGGGAGGTAATGAGGCTTAGGGGAAACGGTTTAATAGGAAAACATTGTTCCACAGTGAGAATTAGGAACTCTGGGCGGAGATGAAGCCGATGAATATTAAAACCAGAAAGTGTGATGTCTCTGTGTGAAGGTTTCTGTGAGTGTGCATGTGCTGGTTATGCCTGTGCCTTCAAGCATACTGCCCGTGGACCTGAAAGAGAGACTGTGAAGTGATTCCACGCTTAACCCGTCAGGGGCTGAAGCAGAGGAGGAGGGGTACTTGATAGAGCTTAATGTTGGGAAGCCCGGAGTATCCCAGAGCCCATGGATTCTACACACCGAGGAAGCCTTTTTAGTTATGTTAGTCAGGAAGTTTCCTCTCATGAAATATCCTAGAAATTATACAATTCTCCCAAGGTGATAGTCCAGATCAGTGGAGGAAAAAAAATGCATACCAGGGAGCCCACAGAGCTGAGTCAATTTGCGAGGCCCTGTTCCCAGGGTTTTCTTTGTTTTGTTTTGTTGGTGATAGAAGACTTTTTTTTTCTTTTTTTGGGAGAGGAAGGTGAGCTTGGAGGAAAACAAATCTTAAAAAACAGGTTTTTGTATAGATACTGAAGGCATTGCAGGAATATCGGGATTGATTTCTAAGTGCCCATTTCATCGAAGATGAATTGGGGAATTTAGATGAGTTGGCAGTTTACTTGAGCAGGGGGATTTAAGAAACATTGAAGAGGATCATTAAAAAAAAAAAAAGATTTTCAAATTTCTGTGTCTAGATTTTCCTCTGGGTTGAGCTAAAAAAAATATGCCATTTTTGTTGTTCTCTGAATAGTTTTGGCCTGTTCTAGAAGTTTGCTTCTTTATGCTGTGTTCACAGGTTTGTGTCATAACATTTATTCCTCCTTGTTTTGTAAAAATTATTCACTCCATGCAGTCGCTCCCTCATTCCTTCATTCATACAACCCCCTTCTGTTTGTTTTTAGAGCGCCGGGAAGGCACTGCGCTACAGGAGAGAGAAGGGAGAATTGACATACATCTGGCTTTTAAGAGATTTGTTGGGACGTTGGGATGTTACCTCAGATTGGATTTCTTAGAAGCAGAGCCTGGCAGGGAGACTCGTGAGCACTTTATTTATTGAAGAAGGGAGACGCTCAGAAAGGAGTGAGGGACTTGGGGTAGAGGAGAGTGTGGAGCTACTCAGGAATGTGGTTTCAGGAGAAATCTAGCTTCAGCCCTGACTCTCGAGCATGAATGGTGCTTCAGACTGTTGTTGCCCTGAGGTGAGAAGGCCACCTTTTGTTCTTCAGCACATTGGCTATGGGATGGGGATATAAGGCCCTGTGGGTAACTCCCAGGCACGCCTGGGCTTCAGTAGCTCTAGGGACATTGTGAGAGCATTAGCCCAGCACCTGTAGCCTCTGGGGCAGGGTCATAGCTGCTGGACCACTAAAAGGGATCCTGGGGTGCTTCTAGGTGGGGCACCAATGGTGTCTGCTACAGCTGTGTAAACAGTCTTAAATCAAGATAGACAAATAATAAATGTTACTGGAAGGTTTATATAACATGCAATTGGAGTTGGAAGGTATAGAGGGTACCTTGACCTGGGAGCATCTGGGAAGACTGCATCACAGAACTAGTATGTGAAACAAATCTGGAGAGATTGGAACTTTTGAGCATGCATAGGGAACGGTCTTTTGGTTGTACGTGACAGAAGCCCAGCTCAAGTTAGTATAAGCAGAAAGGCAGACATGGAGCATGTGAGTGGACTTAATTAAGAGGTCTAAAGGGCACACGTTCAGAACTCTCTCTGCACACTGGCTCTGCCTGTCCTATTATATGCATGCTGATCTAAATTGATCCCGTCACATTCATTTATTCATTCAACAAATATGCAGACACTATGTGCCAGAGGGGAACCCCTGCCCTTATGGAGCTCAGAGGCCAGTTTTCCTCCATCGTGGGAGGGAGGCGGGCTGGCAGCCTCAGCCCACATTTTAATGGCTTCTGATCCCAGGGTAAATAGAGGCTCAGTCTGTCCCCATGTTCATCTATCACCTCTCTTAGAAAGGCTGGGTTTGGCCTGGCCTGGGTTGTGTTCCTGTCCTCTGGACTCTGTGAACAGGAGGATGTAAACCTGCCATGGCCAGGTATGAAGTGGGGTCTTGTGAGTGGTGTCCAACTGGAACCAGACGCCGTCATATCGGGACCATTTCCAAGTAGAATTGGGGTGCCAACAGGTACCCAGACTCCAGGTGTCCACTGTGTATACTCCGGGCCCAGGGTACGGGTCAGGCCGTTGCTACCGCGGGAGGGGACTGCTGAGCGGTGGTGCAATCAGAGTGTAGGGTATGTAGAGCGGAGTGGTGCACGTCAGGCTGGGACCAGATTTGGGAGGACTCTGGACTTTAGACTTTCTTCTGTAAACCACAGAGGACTAGAAGGCCTGACTTGATCAAAAACAGGTTTAAGATGATTGCTCTAGTGGGAGGTTTGTATTGGACATAAGGTTTATGGGATTTGGGAATAGGTTGAATTAGAGGATGAATCAAAGGTAACTACAGAGCTATGCTTCTGATTTTAAATATTTTGTTGTCTCCCAGGCCTTTGAGATATTCTCTCCTTCTGCTCCTTGCCAGGATTACTTATTATAGTCTGGTCAACTTTGGATTCTGAGAACCTCCCACATCTGTAGCTGTATCATTTTTAAGAATCTTAGTCTTGCTTTTCTCTGGGTATTTTACAATGTCTCTGGCCAAAGGCTGGGATACATTTCATTTGCGATTCTATAGAGTTTGACCCTCCCTGGCTACCCTGCTATTAAAATGACAGGGCCACATTTTCTCAATGTTCTTGCCACTCCTATTACCCGCGCCACTTCTCCTTAGGTCCGGCGTAATGCCATCTCCTCCATTGCTTCCTCTTCCCTCTGAGTCAGGCTACTGTCACTTCCGGGTACGCTGCTCAAGCAGTTACCTTAGAGGATCTAACTCTTCCATTGCTTCTGTGTTTTGTCTGCTCCCTATTTCTCTGAGTAGACAAGGAAGGGTATTAAGTTTATTGATCACTAACTTATAAAATTTCCCTTATGCCCTGTTAGTGAGGAGCAGCTCCTGCTAGGCGTCCTTACCTACCAGGTATCTAACCACTTGTTTGTCTATCGGTCCATCCATCCATCCATCCATCCATCAGTCCTTCCATCAGTCCATCTGTCCTTCCATCTTTATATACATCCATCTCGCTCTCTCTGTTTCTCTCCCACCCTACCTCCATTTATAGACACACACACATATCAGGGAAACTACTAGACATTTTTGTTCATATAATTTCACTCATTAATGTACACTGATTTAATCCATACACCTCCCTATAAAGCAGATATTATCTCCAATTAAAACGAGGGCACTGCGTTTCAGGGAGGTGAAATAATCCATCCCAAAACACAGGGTTTGTCTTTGGAGGTGCCAGGATAGTAGCTCAGAGGGCTTGTTGTAAAGATTATGCTCATCAGAGCGCAAACAGTGTGGCAGCCCCATCTATAATAGCAAGAAACTGAAAACACTGCAAGTGAAAATCAATAAGAGACTGGATAAGTAATTTAAGGTTCATCCATAAAATGGAATATGATGCAGCTTTTCAAAAGAATGAATTAGACCTGTATACACAAAGGGTAGAAAAATGTCCATGATCTATTGCTTCATGAAAAAAAGAAGCAAATTATACAGTATTATGTATAATGTGATCCTATTTCCATTAGCATCCTCCCTCTATTTTTATATATGCGTAGAAAGAGTCTGGAAAGCTGCCCAAAAGTATGCAGCTATCAGCAGTTACTTCTGGGAAATGAGATTGGGGGATAGAGAGGAATTTTCAATGAAAACTTCTTTGAAATTTTTATAAATATTATTATTTTAATAATAGTTATTTTCATCATAAATATTTTAAAGCCTGTTTAAAACTACCACACCCTGATACCAAGGAAAGACTGGTATCTCTCTCTCTCCCTCCCAAGCATCTCTTCTGTTCTCACAGTGAAGGCTTTTCCTTTGTCCTTTATGCCCAGATTTAGCTATGGTGTCCACATGGTTTCACTCCTTTCCAGTTTGTGTATTTCTGTATGGGCTTAAAGTTTCTTTCTGTATATCTTTTCCTTATTATAAAAATAATAACAAAAGATGTAAATTAAGACAACAATAAAATACCATACTATCTTTCAGAATGGTCAGGGTATTTTGGGGGAGGGTTATTATGTTTACATTTCTTTTTGTCCTTAAAATACATTTTTATTTAATTAAAAAAAATGTATATACTTCCAAGCATTCAGAATGTCGACAAGACAGTTGAAACTTTTTAAAAATTATAAAAAATAATTTATTCAGTTCATAGAACAATGATTTAATATAAGCTGTATATCAAAAGCAAAACTACCAACCCATGTATAATTTGTATTATACATGACCTGCTTTAAACTTCCATGCCAATTTACAGCCCCATACTGTACCATTTAATGGCTATTGCGAATCTCACTGAAATAGAGTTATCTTAATAATAGCTTTACTGTACAAAAAATGATCTTATGTATCCTTGTGATTTCAGTAGTCATTTTTTTTTTTTCTTTAAACAAGTGAGATGTATATTGGGTAGTTTATTCCTTTCGAGGAAAACCTTCACTAGAACCAACTAATGCATTAACTTATCTTCAGCTACCTCCTCCTCATCTTTCTCTTCTGGGTCTTTCTCTTTTTATCCTTGACAACTTCTCTTTGTAAAAAAATAAACTCTATTTTGGAATAATTTTTGATTGTTAAACATAGTACAGAGAGTTTTCATATATCCCCTCACCCGGTTTCCCCTAATGTTAACAATCTCCTTTAATCAGATCTTACTTTATTACAGTACATTTGTCAAAACTAAGAAACTAACCTTGGTGCATTACCATTAACGAAACCCCGGACTTTCTTTGGATTTCACCAATTTTTCCACTGATGTCCCTTTCCTGCTCCAGGATTCCATCCAGGGTACCACACTGTAATTAGGACAACTTCCTTTCTGACTATGCCAGACTCTCCTTTAACCCAGTAAAGCAATGTCATTTTCAGTTTTTTTCCGGCTTAGCTGACCTCTAATACAAGTGCTCATCATCCTTAGCATTATTTAACATTCTCCCAATTCTTTTGCAGCATTTCCAAGATGCTCTCCCTTGATGTCTGGGCGATAGGCAGAACAAACAAGAACAGGTCGAAGGAGGCTATTTGGTGCATTGGGATTCTTGAACCTCTTTTCTTTCCCTTCAGAGGGAAATAAGGCTTCCATAACAAGGCTTGCATACTTTTGTCATGTCTTCAAGTTTCCCTCTCTCCTTTGGAGACATGGTGGGCCTCTTCCGTGCTAAGCATTCTTGAGAAAATTCTGTGAAGCTGACTGGTCCTGCTTTTTGTGTCCTTTCGTGTGGCACAGCATCCCGTAGAAATGTCACAAGCCTTTCCATACAGGACTGCTGTGTGGCGGCCTGGGGGCAAACCACAACCCCCCAGGACAGGGACTGGGTCTTCTACAGGAGTCTGTGACCACAGCTTTACTCACAAAACCAGCCAACGAGCCGATAATCACTCTACATATATATTTTAAATTATATTTTATCTGAATTACCTAAGTTACAAATGGCCATCAGATCAAGTAAAACGATGTAAAGAAGCATAAATTAGTGATTCCTCCTCCGCCCTATGCCACCCTGGGATCCCAGCCTGCTGAACTAACCCCTCTTCATAGCCTGGAGTATATCCTTGCACATCTCTGTATAATGTACAACATGCGTAGTGGGTACTTATCTCAAACCACAAATTCAGAAGTGAAAACAATGTAACTTTTGATGTCTGTGGGTGAACTTAATGTTTACCTTGAGCTTCCCTTTCTGCCTGGAGGCGGAGAAAGCAGTCATAGCCATGATGAATTTCCTCTCTTCCCTCCTGGTGGAGGAGCCTCTCTGATTGGCGGTGGAAGTGGTGGTGATTGACGGTGGGGGCTGCTCTGGTCCAGGGCCATCATCTGCCTCCCTTCTTCCGAGCTATACACTCTCCCTTCTTGAATTTACTGGCTGTCATCTCTCCTGCTCTATTCGCATTTCCACGTCTTTAGTATTGGGCACCTGTACTGTGTCTTTCTCATCAGCACCTACGATTGCCCTCGTCCAAGACTCTCAGGTCACCAGGCAGCTCTAAGCATCACACTGGGGAGTGTGACCAGGGTTCCGTCAGGGGCCCCATATCCTTCTTCCTAGACGCCTGGGAACACTAGGCTTCTTGGCATCATAGCCTCCCAACAAAATGGAAGACCAGCTCCTCTTCATTCAGAACCACCCAAGACTGTCTGGGGGTTCCCTCAACACCCACTCCCGAGACCTGGCCTTGGGCTGGGGGCCAGGGCCCAGGGAGCGGAGACACCACAGCTTTCAGAGACCCTATTGACTCTATTCTCAAGTGCCTCATGCTCTCGCTAATTGCCTTAGCAATGCGTTTTTATCTCCTTGTGGCATAGAAGGTGTTTTTCCAAATGGCTTATTTAGGGCAGTCATCTCCAGAGTGGGTTGTACAATTGATCCCCTGGGTTATGAGAGGAAAATATTAAAACAACTGTTTCTCTCTCTTTTTTTTTTAATCAAAAAGGAAAGGAAACTAAGCTTTCCTAATATGTGAGATGAGTTGGCACTTGGGCCGACTGGAGTGGACAGTGAGAAGTGTCTGGAGTGGGGACCACTCCTGTCTGTCTATCTTCAGGGTATCGCAGCACATCCCATGTAAAATGCCATGGGTACCATTAGCTGATTGCTTTGATAAAAACAGGACTTTTAAACGGTAGATTCTTTACAGTACTTTGTAATGAAATGGGGAGACATTTTGAAATCGTTTTTACCACCCAGAGCTTCACTGATGATTTCATGGCAAAGTGTTTAAAAGATTCGTTGAGGGCTTCCCTGGTGGCGAAGTGGTTGAGAGTCTGCCTGCCGATGCAGGGGACACGGGTTCGTGCCCTGGTCCGGGAGGATCCCACATGCCGCGGAGCGGCTGGGCCCGTGAGCCATGGCCGCTGAGCCTGCGCGTCCGGAGCCTGTGCTCCGCAACGGGAGAGGCCGCAGCGGTGAGAGGCCACGACAGTGAGAGGCCCGCGTACCGCAAAAAAAAAAAAAAAAAAAGACTCGTTGAAATAGATGTTAAGATACCTTTTCTTTCATAGAAAGACAGACATTCAAGTTTACCGACCTTTGTTTGAGATGACAATATTAGTCCAATGCTACCTGGCAGGTAATTTTGAGAAATTAAACATATTTAATTTGTTCCTTCAGTGGAAGATAGTGTGTAACAATTCATGAGAAAGCAATTGCTTTTTTTTCTTTTAGCTCTGTGCTGTATTTTCTTTTTTTGTTTTTTACATCTTTATTGGAGTATAATTGCTTTACAATGGTGTGTTAGTTTCTACTTTATAACAAAGTGAATCAGTTATACATATACATATGTTCCCATATCTCTTCCCTCTTGCGTCTCCCTCCCTATCCCACCCCTCCAGGTGGTCACAAAGCACCGAGCTGCTTTTTGAAAGGAACGCTTGCTCTTGGAAGGCATTTTGAAAGTGAATGTTTGGAAATATTTCTATTATTTTGCTGTTGTTGCTGCAAACAGCGTATGTCACCCACAAATAGTAATTAACCCCCTAAAAACATGGAATTACATTACGTTCTGAAGCCTTTGCAGGAAGCACTGATTAACATCTTCGGGTGGATGAAAATGTTCCAGAACTTTTGACATATTCTTTGATTGAGAAACCAAAGCCACCAAAGATGAACTTCTTTAATTTGGACCCATGAAATTCTGAAATTCACCTCTTTCAGCTACAGTTACCATTAAAATCAAGCATTGAAATAAATGGAAATTGGAACCAGGTCTTTGAATTACTGTATCATTACAGGGTTAAACCAAGATTGTTTTAAAAAAAAGCATTTCCAGTTACCCTGCTGTCACTAAGAATTGTTTATGATTGAGGATATATATTTTTAGTCATAGCAAAAAGATTTTGTGCTCAATGAATTATATATAATAATATCACTGATTACAAATAGTTTATATCCTCTTTTGGCTCTCCCCTTTATAGTTATATATTTTATATGTTTTATACTCTGTAGTAATTCATGTGCATAAATTTCAAGTAGCTAAGTACGTATATAATGGGGTACCTGCTTCTAAGGTTTTACTGATAGGTGTACACAGGACGTTTAGGAGTTATGGTTTAGACAAAGACCTCAGAATTTGAGACTCAAAGCCATGAATTAACTGGTGTTTCTGTAATCTGCTATGGCATGTGTTACTTCCGTGTCTTTAGGAGGGCCACTGGATAAATGGAATTAGTGACATGAAAACATGTCAATATTATTCTGCTAAAACACATGCACATACATCTTTTAATTTAGAAAAACAGGATTATATTATATACATTATAAGTTGCTTTAAAAATTCAACAGTAAATCAAATTAATCCCTCCATATTAGTAGATATATCTCTAATTCATTCTTTTAATATTTATATGATAATCCATAATATGCACAGAGTACATTTTATTAAGCATTTTCCTTTTGAGAAGTATACACGTCTTCTCAGGGTTTCTTTTCTTTTCTTCTTTCTGTCCTTCTATCTCTTTTTCCTTTTCCCTTTCCTTCCTTTCTTCTTTTCTTATTTCTTTGGTGATTTCTCCTCCATCCCCTCCAATCCAGACAATGCTCTAATAAATATCTTTTTACATTTTTTAATTCCTGTAAGATAAAACCCCCCAAAATGGTCAAAGGTATATGTATTTTCATTTTTAATAGGCATTTTCACATTACTGTTCAAATAAGTTTGCAGCCATTTATACTTTTGTCAGCAGTGAATGAAAGTATTTATGTTTTCACATCCTTGCCTGAACCGGTTATCATTTTTCTTCATTTTTGTCAATTTGATGGGTAAAAAAATGATGTTTTGTTTAAATTTGCTGCTTGTGAGTTTGAACATGTTTTTATTTATTAGCGGTTTCTGTTAGCTTTTGTTGCATAACAAACCAACCCAAAACTTAATGGTCTAAAGCAGCGGTCCCCAACCTTTTTGGCACCAGGGACCAGTTTCGTAGAGGACAGTTTTTCCGTGGACTGGGGTGTGGGGGGACGGTTCAGGCGGTAACGCAAGTGATGGGGAGCCATGGGGAGCGGCAGACGCAGCTTCGCACGCTTGCCCGCCGCTCACCTCCTGCTGCGAGGCCCAGTTCCTAACAGGTACGCGGCCCGGGGGTTGGGGACGCCTGGTCTAAAGCAACAGCTGTTTATCTAGCTTATGATTCTGGGGGTCAGCAATTTGGGCTGGGTTCAACTGGGATGTTCTGCTACTAGTCTTGCTTCAGCTCCCTCATATGGGTCTGTGGTTAGCTACTGGTCAGTTAAGTGGCTCTGGTACATGGTAGTTGGCTGGCTGTTGGCTAGGGTGAGGGAGGTGAGTGGACCATGTGTGTCGTCATTTACCAGGCTAGCCTGGACCTGTTCACAGGATGGTTGTCACAAGGTTCCTCAGAGCAGCAAGACAGGGCAAGCCTGAATATCAAGCACTTTTCTTTGCTTGCATTATATTTGTTAATTTTCCACTGGCCAAAGCAAGGCACATGGCCAATCCAGACAGGGGTGTGGGGTGGAGAATTAGACTCCACCTCCCAATGTGAAGGGGAAATTGTGTGGCCATCGTTTGCAATCTACCTTTCCAATTTCTTCTCTGCGTTGCTTTTTGCAATCTTCGCCCTCTTTTTTTCCTTATCAATTCTAAAGGAGATCCTTGTTTTGTGACATTAACCAGTTTCTTGTCATATGCTTATAAATATATTTTCTAATCTTTCATTTATCTCTTGGCTTTGTTTGTGGTGTCTTTTACTGTATTAAAAACTATCTTTCTTAAGAAGTTCTTCCTCATTCTAAGGTGAGGTAATACTCATGTTTCTGGTATAATGTACCACTTGGTTTAGCCATTTTTTTTCTTTCTTATTTAGAGCTTTAGTCTGTCTAGTGTATCGTTTTGTATACGGTATATGTCTTAGATAACTTGAACTTATCCTGATTTATTCAAGTATTTTTTATTATACTTATTTATTAAATATAATATCATTTTTACATGGCATTGAATTTTTAACCTATAATATTCCCATATATATTTTGCTGGTGGGAGGTTATTTAGCAATATCCTTTGACATAAAAAAATTGGCCTCTAGGAGTTTATCCCCCAGAAATAGTTGATCAATTGAACAAAAGATATGAACAAGCATGCGCATTGCAGCATTATAATAGTGAAAAATTGGGTAGTACTCTGTTTTTATAACAGGGGATTAGATAACCAAATAGGACAATAGACTGTCACTCAACTGTTACAAAGAATGTATTAGCTCGATAACTCCAAGACATATTGCTCAGTGAATAAAAGAACACAGTGGAAGTATGTGTTGTCTGATCCCACTGTGATACTTTTATTACACTATGTGTCTCACACACCCAAAGACACAAATACAGTAAGTTAATATTTTAAGACATTCACAGATGTGTTTTTCTGTTATTTCTATGCCAAGCCCACTGAGCCCTCCAACTTCAGGCCGCAGTTAGGTCCTTTCTTGCTCCTGCTGTAAGAAAGGAATAGTCATGCTAGTGCAGGACATGAGGCCACAGACCCGAAGTCAGATTCCAGCTTTGGGATTTTAAAATAGACTTTTAGACTCCACGATAGAGATACTGTTTAGAAGCGAAGACTTGTGTAGTCTCCAGGCTGAGGCAAAGGATTCCCAACGGATTCGGATTTATGTCATACCCCTCAGATACCCAAGCAGGCTGTCCAACTCACACAGAGGAGTTAAAGGTCACAGATCGCACCGGCCCCTGAGAGGAGAGAATCTGAGCAGAGGTTGATCTCGGAGCATGGGGGGGGCGGTGAGGGACATCTGAGAGGGACTCTTTGTCTTCAGGGCTCTCCCTGGGTGAAGAAGGTTGGTGATCTGAGACCACGCCAGAGCTCAGTGGGAGTGGTGGCCCTCAAAACGTCCCCGGAGCCAGGTCGCTGCAGCATTAGAAGACTAAAACTTTCTCTCAGAGCGTGAGAGAGAGCCTGAGAAAGCCCCTCCCAGGGATGAGTGGAAGAGCATCCCGAAGTTTTCCATGTGGCTCCTTGAGAGGAGTTTTGAGAAATGGGAAGCACAGAGCTGTTAGACCAGAAGAGGGCTCCCAGCTGAGAAAGGGGTGCCCCAAGTGTTCGACATGGTTGATAAGTAGATTTGGAAAACTTGACGTCTTAGAGCCTGTCAGCTGGGGTACATCCTGCAGACCAAGGCCAGGCAAAAAGTCCATCTCAACTAGTTACAGTAACAAGATTGGATAATAAGTGAGCACCAGACACTCCCACACACCTGGATACCTTGTCAGCCCCCCAGGATGAAGGTGCAAGTCCAGGGAGGAGAACAGGTAGGTAAGTGAGATCCACAGAGAGAACCCTTATTTGCCCAAGCTTACTCTCCATTGCTTAAAATGAAGTTTCTGCCACTAGGTGGAATGGGGACTCGAAACAAAATTCAGTGACAGAAAACTAAAGCTGCCCTCTTTTGCACACCTAAATTTGTGGCCTGTGAAATGCATGCCCTGTACTTATGTATTTAGATATGCATAAAAAAATATCTGGAAGGACTCATAACACGCTATTCCCAGTGGTAACAAAGTTTAATTTCCTACACTGAATATGGATCACTTTTGCAATAAAAATGCAAATCCAGAAAAATATTTCAAAGTATGTCATGTTCGTTGTGGGCAATTTGGAAAATGTGAAAAGTATATTTAAAAATTAAATCATCTGAATTCCCACCATGAAAATAACCATCATTAATATTTTTATATATTTTCTTTCATATGTATATGTGCAGATAGATTCAAAGTATATATATTCTTTTTACAAAGTCAGAATTGTATCGGTATTTGTCATCTACTTTTTTCCTTTTAATGTTGTTAATGAACATTTCCCCATGCTATTAAATACTCTTTGAAAACACATTTTAAAAGGTGCATGCTCTGTGAGGTATACTATAATTTATATATACATATATAATAATTTCTAAATAAAAATTATGTATGTAGGTATATTTATAATTTCCAATTACAAATGAGAAGCTGAGGGTCAGAAAGGTTAATTAACTTACCCAAGGACACCTAGCTAGCATATGGTACAGTTGGGATTTGAACCTATACCTTTCTGATTATTAAGACCCAACAGTCCTCCCAAGGTTAGAAGAATACATGAATAAATGTCATAGGTTTAATGTAACGTACCTGACATGTGTGGGTCCTTAATAAATTTTTTCTCTACCTGCCCTGCCTTGCCTTCCTCAAGCAGGGCAATTCTTACTCCCTACCAGGGTTCCTGCCTCTGTCAGTCTTAGTTTATAACCACCCTTCCACAGAAGCTCTCGTTGCTAGAGCTGCTATTTCCGAAGCTCTTCCCTTTGGTACCTGAGCCTCTGCCTTGATCTGCTGTCCTTGGTTCTGGCTGGCGCCCTTCTCCAGCCCTCCAGCCCGGCTCTGGCTCTGTCTCTGTCTCCTCCACTGGCGCCATGTTTTTACCATGGACCTGCCGTGCTTTGTGTCCAGGTCATCCAGAAGCATAACAGAACCCTTCACAGAGGACAAGATCTAAACAGTTCAGGCAGCCGAAGTTCTCCCGGTGCCCCTTTAAATTTAAAGCGATCAATGAGTTATTGTGGAAGCAGTAACTGGGTTTCAGCTGGGTAAAGTCTAGGGTCTATAAAATTCGGATAAATCATTCCAGATATATATATATATATATATCTCACCCAGACATCAGTAGAAATGAATGCTTCTCCAATTTCTTTTTTTGGAAATCACATCAGTGTGTGCGTACCCCAGAATCTGCATTTGTTATTCACTCCAATAGCTTTTGAGAGCACTGCAGATGGCGTGGTGCCAAGGACTCTTGGAGTCTATTCCTAAGATCACTCCTAAGAGAAGAGCCTAAGCTAAGCAAGACTGGCCCTCTCTTGACGATTTATTAGACTTGGGCTGGAAAACCCAAATTCCTCCTTGATTCAGGCAGATAATGTAAATGAGGGCAGAGGGTGGAGAAAGACAATCAAGAGTGGTAGGGACTGGGCAAACTGGAAGGGATGTGTCCCACAGAAAGGCTTTCAAATTCAATTAAGAAATTAGCATGTGGGCCAAAGTCCTCTGACAGTTTGCTACCCTATCCGAGAGGTGGTATGGTAGGCAGAATAATGCCTCCCCACCTCCCCCCAAGTCCATATCCTAACCCCTGGAACCTGTGAATATATTCAGTTACATGGCAAAGGAGAATTAAGGTTGTAGATGGAATTAAGGTTGCTAATCCGCTGACCTTACAATAGGGAGATTATCCTGGATTATCCAGGTGGGTTGATGTAATCACAGCGGTCCTTAAAACCGGACAGGGAGACAGAAGAGTCAGAGGAAGATGTGATTACTGAAGAAAGGCACTGGAAGATGCAATGTTGCCGATTTTGAAGATGGAGGAAGGTACCGCAAGCCAAGGAATGAAAGCAGCTTCTGGAAGTTGGAAAGGGCAAGGGAATGGGTTCTATCCTGGAGTCTCCGGAAGGGAATACAGCCCTGCTGACACCTTGATTTTAGACCAGTGAGACCCACATTAGACTTCTAATCTATAGAACTCCACCGTAATACATTTGTGTTGTTTGAGCTGCTAAATTTGGGGTAATTTGTTGCAGCATCCATAGGGAAGTAACACAAGCGCGGTATCTTTTCTGTGAACCAGTAAGAGGGAAATCTCAGTCTGCATCATGGGGCCCAACAAGACCTCCTTGGGTAGGGTGAGGTGGGAAGGCATAGACTTGACTTAGTTGCTGACTCAGGTGAGGATTATGGTTCCCTGAGGCAGTTCAGGGGAGTTGACTGAGAGGTGATTCTATAGACCAGGTGTCAGGTGGAACTGGGGCTGAGCAATGACCATCTGTAGAGGGTTGACTGGAGGGCACAGCCATTGGTAAGGCCCAGCTTTCCAGGGGGCCACAACTGTCACTGTCCATTCTTCAAATAACCAGCCCTTGGCAGATTTGAATAAGTGTGCTCAAATATGTTTGATTAATTTTTGTTTTTTGAGGAAATTAATTTTAAAAAGGGATTTTACATAATGTATTTCTGTGTGATTTCTTTGGGTCCAATATGAGAGATTATTTTATTGCTGGCATTAGCATACTTTAATTTTTTAAAGCTTTTTGCGTCCAGGGTTAAGTGACTATCTTCAGTGGTCCAGCTAGGGGCTAACAGAACTGGTTTCTGGCCTATTTCCTATCTGTTGCTCTGTCGTTATAGGGGATGCCTCATAGAGGACTGGGTTGTTGACAGTTGTTTGGCTTTCTGAATTCTGCTGATTAGAATTGGAGAGGTTTTGTACATTTTCAGTATGTTTACTCGCTATCCCTGAGGTGAAATCCTGGCTATGTTGTATCGTGGTGTATTATTATATGTTTGAGCCTCATTTTTCTCATCTGTGTAATAGACATAATGATAGAAACTACCCACAGAGTTGCTGTGAGCATTCCAGGAGTTAAGCCATATAAAATTCTGAGCACATCACGTAGTGCATAGTAAGTGCTCAAATAAAAATAACGGTTTATCTCATTGTTATTATAAACTTGAATGATAACATGAACAATTGGAGAATGCTGTATTGAGGGTCAAGGCAAGTGTAGAGGATGGAGTTTAATCCCACTGGAGCATTTAGATGCTGGTGATCCAATAGGGGGGTCATGGGTGTGGCTGGAAGCTCCCCTTCAGTATTCAGCCCTAATTATAGATACATGTGTCCATATATCTTCCTCCTTAATTTATGTGGACTTCCCTGGAGAACTGGTCCTAGGGAGCCAGTCTTTCCCATCTACGTCTCTTCTGTCAAGAGCTTTGGGACTGCCATTGGAATGGAGGCATTCAGACCTCCTGAAAGAACTCTGCTGATTAATATATTACGTTTAAAAGCTTGTCAAATTAAGGGCAGATAGCTAACAAATCCGCTATGAGAGGTCTAGATGTTTATAAATCACGATGTCCTTATCTGGATGGTGTGGGAAAAAGAAATTTTTTTTAATTGAAGTATAGTGGATTTACTATGTTGTGTCAGTTTCAGGTGTACAGCAAAGTGATTCAGTTATACACACACACACCTGCACACACACACCCATATTCTTTTTCAGATTCTTTTTCATTATAGGTTATTATAAGGTACTGAATATAGTTCCCTGTGCTATACAGTAGGTACTTGTTGTTTATCTACGGTATATATGGTGGTGTGTATCTGTAAATCCCAAACTCCTAATTTATCCCTCCCACCCCAAGCGGAAAGCTCTTGAGGGCAATATCTTTCTGATACTTAGTGTCAACTGTGTCAAGTGTTAGACTGAATCAGAGTTTCTCACCCTAGGTACTGACACTTTGGGCTGGATGATTCTTTGTGGTGGGGGATTTCTCTGTGTATTGTAGGATGTCTAGCAGCATGATTTCTACCCACTAGATGCCGGTAGTACCCGCTCTCTGAGTTGTGACAACCAAAAGTCTCCTGATATTCCCAGATGTTCCTGTGGATGGGGGGGGGGCTACATTGCCTCTGGCTGAGAACCACTGGGCTAGGAAATGGGGTTACAAACATTAATGAGACTCAGCCCTTGCCATAGAAGCTCTCACAGTTTAGAGAGGAGACACCCATGAACAATGGGCCATGACAATGCAGTCAGGTTAATCCCTGGGCTGAAGTGGGGGGAGATAAGCAGGACAAAGGCGAATGAGGGGAGTGGGCAGTGCCCCTCCCCACAGCTGCTTTGTTATATACAAAGACCAAGGAGACTTTTCTTGTGAATACAGGTGAGTATTTTGAATATCAGTTTTGGTTTCCTGATGCCACAGGGGCCAGTCAGAGGGCACTAGGTACTACTCTTTGACCCTACAGCAAATGACCCCTTACCACACTCTACATTTTGACTTTGTGGTCTGTTGGGCAGTTTTCACTTCTTATCGTTCGTAGTCTGTCTCTAGCATTCTTATTCTTCTCTAGAAGGGCTAAGGCTTGCTCAGGCCCCTTCCAGAATAATTAAGTCAGAATTGTGAAGGGTGGAGCCTAGACACAATTTTTTTAAGCTTCTCATCAGGTTGAGAACCATTGGTCTCAAGTAGAGAGAGGAGACTAAAGGAGGGTTTGTGCAAAGCAGAGCAGGATGTGGGCTTGCTGCGTCTCTTGAAATGAAACCCACTCTCCAGGGCTGGGCTGGTTCACATCAGTAAAGTTGGGGAATGGCCACTTCTAGAAAACCAAATCTTTGTTTTAATTTATAAGATTAAACTCCGTTGATTGGAAAAACAAATGTGAATTAAAATTAACTTATTAAACCAATCTTTAAAACTAGTACCAGAAGAGATTTTATGAACGTCATTTTAAAGCGCAGTCTTTTAAATAAATACTGTAAATTGAACATCAAAATAGCTCAATAGGGCTTCCGTGGTGGCGCAGTGGTTGAGAGCCCGCCTGCCGATGCAGGGGACACGGGTTCATGCCCCGGTCCGGGAAGATCCCACATGCCGCGGAGCGGCTGAGCCCGTGAGCCATGGCCGCTGAGCCTGCGCGTCCGGAGCCTGTGCTCCGTAACGGGAGAGGCCACAACAGTGAGAGGCCCACATACCGCAAAAAAAAAAAAAAATAGCTCAATAAAAATATTGAATGTCAGCTTTTTCTCTCAAACTAGAGTCAAATTCTTCTCTTGAATGGATTCTACAAGCTAGTTTTCAAAAGATTTAGTTTCCTTAACATAAACTCAGAAATAAGGAGTGATCAGTATCCAATTCAAATCATTTCAGTTGTATTTAGTTCAGTGCAGCTCACTTCAGTTTAGCAGACCTTTGTGGAACCTCTTATGTGTCCAGGATAGTCCTAGCAGGTGGGAAGCAGATGAGTGAGGAACAGTCTCTAAGAAACGTACACATAAGACGCAAGGTACATACACTATGAGTTTGGTCTGGCTACCCATCCATCTCCCGAGTGCCAGGCCAGGAAGTATGTTGAATAGGTAAGGGATCTGAACATTTCTGAATGGGGAAAGTAGAAGACAGCTGGGTTTAGCACTGCCATGCAGAAGAATGGAATGTTCTTCCTATAGGGGTTGCATGAGGACCATACAAGCTGTGGTCAAAGGGAGGATGTGGAAGAAACTTGACCAGGGTCCAAGTATCATGGGAGCCAAATCATCCAGGCAGGACCACCAGGATCTCACCTAGTCAGGAAGCCACCCACCAACCCTGCCAGCAAGACCAGCACATGGAGTGAAGGAGCAGACCAGACCAGACCAGACCAGACCAGACCAGCTGGGTCAGAGGAGAGTGTTCCATACCACGAGGTCATGGAACCTCTCCGTGGGAAAAAGGAACAGGAGCAAGGGGAGGATATGTGGAAGGCAGAGCATCCACCAAGGAGACCAACTAAACCTAAAGTGACTGAGACGCAGTGTATGGACAGGTCTGTTTTCCTGGTGCCCAAGGGTGGGGATGAAGACTTGTGAAGAATGTTCTGGAAAATAAAGAGGCTATGTTATCTTTGCACACCTGAGTAAAAGGAGGAGTAAAATCGCAGCTCAGCTTTATATCATGTCAGCTGTTCAGATCTGTTGTTTGTTGTCACTGATTCATTTCAGCAGTATTGATCCAGTGAGTGCCGTGCTCTAAGACTGAGCATCTGTCTGGTAGCTCCTAGGGCCAGGGTGTGCATTAGGCACTGAGACTGAGACAGGGAGATATTCACAGTCCTCACCCTCGCGGAGACTGCAGTCTAGCATGGAGAGAGCGAATGAGGATGAGATGACCTTTGTAAATTGCCTGCTGTATGTCAGGTGCCGTATGTCAGATGCATCATAGCAATGCTTGTATGTACATAATGCTTCATAGCAACCTCACTTTGTGGTTGGGGATAAAAAAGCATCGGTCATGCCAAGACAGAGCATGAGAGTTAGGGTGGATTCGGGCATGCACAGAGACACAGACACACACGCCGACACATACGTATTCTGAAAGATGGCACTGCACCTCCCTTCACCAGAGTTAGCTCAAATGCCTCTCGGCATCTGGCCCTGATGCTTGGAGTTCCCAAAGAACAGGTCTTCAGAGCTTTCTTGAAGTCCTGGAGGGGGTCATGCCTGGAGAACTGTGAAGCACAACTCTTCTGTTCTGAGAGGACCCATCCCCCAAGTGGCAGATGGGGGCTGTTTTGACGCTTTCATATTTGACTGCAGATCTGTACTCATCCCTTCTGGGTATAAAGGGACACTCAGGGTTTGAAGAAAATAATGGGAAATCGTACGTGTCAATGAGGTGGGGAGTAGGGTGGCTGGTGAGTGTCAGGCAAGCCTACTCAGCTGTTTTCCCTATGCTGCACTGTGTCACCGTAGTATCGATAACTAAAATCTAGTTACAAAACAATATAAAACCCTCAATCCATTAAAACAAAGTTACAATGTTAAGAGCCAAATAACCAAGGGCAATGGGACCTTTAGGCCAGAAAACCTAGGCTAAGGGAAGCTTTTAATATTGACCTCAGTTCTGAGCTTCGTGGTAGGCGAGGCAAAAACAGAACCTGACAGAATACATAGCCTTCGATGCTGACTACAAAGAACACCACCAATCCATTGGGAGAGAGGCTTCTATTTCTTATTTTCTGAGTTTAGTTCTTTGGGAGACATTTATCACATGCGTCTCTAGATAAGGGACATAGAAGCACATAATGGATAGTGTCTTTGCTTTGCGGTTTTACAAACAATGCAAATGTGATTCACATGGCTGCTTCTTATATCATCCTTGGCTGAAAGCCAAAGGCGTAAACAATGTGATATTCCAGTTCAGTGCAGATTTTTCTGTGGAAAGCCAAAATGATATCACCCAGACTCGGAGCTTCCTAGGGATTTGACTTGGCACAAGGAAGAGCTTAAAAGCTTTGGAAGAATTAAAAAGTGGTGTTTCTTAGGTTGTCTTGCTGGCTCGCTTCTGCTTCCTTTTTAAGATGTAGCTCCAGCATCATCTGTTCCGGGAAACTTTCCCTGACTCCTTGAGGTTGAGTCAGGTGCCCTTCAATATGCTCCCCTAATGCCCTGTGCATCCTTCCCCTCCATAGAGCCCCTACCTCATTATACCTGGTTATGTGTCTGTGTTGAAGATGGTGGGATCCTGAAAGGTAGGCATGACCTCAGTTATGTTCATATTCCCGGCTCACACAGCGGCTTTGGCACCGAACAGGCCTTTGTGGGTATTTATCAGGCATGCCAAAACTCAGAGCAGTTCTTGGTATAGGAGATGTAGTGTACAGAATGGTTAAAGTCTGGGCTTTGGCACCAGATTGCTGGGTTCGGATTTGGGCCTCTACTTACTGTCTAGCTCTGCTACCTTGGACAAGTTAAAGAAACACTCTGTGCTTCAGTTTACTCATCTATAATATGGGGCTGATAATAGTACCTACGTCGTAGGATTGCTGAGGGAATTAAGGGAATCGATACATGGAACATACTTAGTACAGTCCCTGGTGCATCGATATTGCTTTGTGTGTAATTGGCCATGACGAATAGCGTCTGGTGTCCCAGCAGCTCTTGGCCAGTGTTAGTAGGTAGATGTGCTGAGTTGTGGTCCATCCATACTGGGCCTGGCAGATGGCCACTTTTTGGTCACTCTAAAGCAGCTCTTGGGCAAGTGGGGATCCAGGCTGACACTCTGCCCCACACATCCTTCTCAGGGCTCCCTGTGCTCCCACAATGGGGCAGGTTTGTGGAAGGATATTTGTGATTCCAAGGTCAGAACTCTGTCTCTGAGGCTCTCCAGCCTTCTTCCGGGGCTTCTCACCCTGCCTCGGTTTCCTTTGGGAAGCGACTGAGGGGGTCTTTGGCCACCAACAGACTTGGGATCCTCTCCTGGCTCAGTCTCTTATTTCCTGTGTGAACTAGGGTGGGTCACGTGACATCAACTGTCTCACATTTAATAATAGGCATGATGGTACCGCCAGGAGGGACGGCTGTTGTAAGGATCCAGTGAGGTCATCTATGTACAGCGCTTGGCCAGGACTCAGCATGATATTGGCACACACTCAGTGTTAGATGCAGTTCCTCTAGGCTTTGGGAAACTCACTTCACTGATGTCTACACCCAACCTTTTTCTCCATGACGTGAACTCACTTTAGAATTCATCTTTGTGAACATAGCCAGAAAGACTCGGGAAGCCTTAAAGTTCCAAGGTGGCTTTATCTGAACCACGGTCCCCAGGACTTAGTTGTGGGTGGAGACCAGTGTTCGCCAACCAGATCCTGGAGTTACAGGAGCCTCTGCACAACCCCTTCCCACCAGGCCCTCCTGCAACAGGTAGGCTGCCTAGCACTCGGGCCCAGGCCTGGCCAGTGACCGCAGCCAGCCTCACTGGCCTCCCACCTGCCTGTGTATATCCAGGCCAGGATGGGCTTTCTCAGTGCCCTGTTCACACTAACTGCATTTTCTGCTCTAAAAGACACACAAATATTTTACTAGAAAAGGTTTCAGAAAAAAAGAAATACTCTTCATCATACTTGTGCAGAAAGTGATGTGTGAAGTGGTTTTTTCTGAGAAGAACATATGATTTTGTTAATGTAAATACAGCGTACTGTGTACGAGAGACAGAAAAGAAACCCTAAGTTTAGGCTTTGCAGAAATCTTAGCCCCAGAGGGAAACATACACACACCCCGAAATGTGCATGGTGCAGGGGCCACACATGTGAATCTAGGCTCTCAGAGGTATTGCCCAGACTCTAGCTTGGACCCATCCCTGGCCTGGTGGTACATCCTTTCGGTTGAACATGCTCCAGGTGAGCGACTATCTCTGCTGTGGTTTTCTTGTGTTTTCTGTCTCTGTCAGTAGAGGTACTTCAAGCCACTATTTTGGGGCATACTGTGGGCACTTTGAACTCAGAGCCATTTGTCTGTATCCTTATTGTTATTTTTGAGGACAGGGGCATGTTTTGCACTCTGTTGCCTTCACCGTTTTGCTCATCTTCACTCTTCCTACCTACGACTTCTTTCTTGCTTTGAGTCTATCCGAACCTTCTCACCTTTCCAGCCCAGTCCCTCCAAGAAGCCTTTCCCACATCTGCTCTCACATCTCCCTGTCGGAGGCCCCTCGAGACAGCTCATCCATCCACAGGCTGCATGCACATCTGTTCTTCATACCTCTCTTCCCAACAGAACTGGTCTGAATGGGGTAGAGACATCGTCCATGGCTTCCCTTGTTGCCTTCAGCGTCAAGGACATGCCTAGGAAACCCTCAGCCTGGATTTATGTTGAAGGAGTCCAGATTCTTGAATTCTACAGATTCTTAAATCTTTCATTCTTCTAGAGAGGTGTGTTGATAAAAGTGAGCCAGTATGTTTGAACTATTCCTTCAAACAGGCTATTATAAATCCCCAAATCTCACGCACATCCGATTGATAGCATGTCATTCCTGAGGTTGCTGATGGTCTCCTTACCTTGGGTTGCCTGATGTATGGTCATTTAAATGGGCTGTGGAATGAAGTTGTTGGAGAAGAATCTGACATCCTTCCCCTCTAGGAGTGATAAACAGAGCATGAGCCCAAAATGTGCTTGTGGGTTTGATCAAGAATTCTCTATGAAATTGTACCTTTGCAGTTGCATGATCGCCCAAAGAGCACACTGCCCCAAACAGCCTCCAGGGGCTGTAGATAAGAGCAGAGAAGAGAGCTGTCCCTCTCTCATCCCAAAGTCTGGGTAGGCAGTCTTACCCTCCCAAAGCTTATGAAAGTAAGTTCTTCATGAGAAGTTTTGGAGTTTGGGTTATCAGCTAGCTTTCCAGGCTAACTGCAGAAAAAAAGATGTTCCTTTTAATTCTAGTTTTGCCTGCAACTTGCCCTTTTTCATAAGCCCTGGCACAGGCCATGCTCATCCCTACTGTGCCCTCCTACAACCTCCTTGGATCAGTCAGTGTGCTCAGTTGCCAACAACAAAAACCTACTCTAGTTACCTTGAGCATAAAATGAACCTACTAACCTCTGACTGACTTCAGTTTTATTGATTTCTGATTGATGAGACAATTCTGATTTGTTGCCCATGTTTAATGCCTCTTTCCCTCAAACTATTTTTAAATGACAGTAAAGTTAAATGTTAAAAACCCACAAGACTACATGGGAGGAGACAACAGTTGGTGAGATCTTGGGGCTAGTTTTTGGAAAGTAGAGAGTGGGTGGAGGAAAGGTAACTGATTCAGCTGAGGTAAGGGTGTTACAGCCTCAGTGCCTGATGATAAAGATGCTCATGGGAAGTGAGTTGGTTCTACCTGCTTCAAAGCCTTAGAACCCAGAGGCCCCAGAAAGTAGGACGAGGCAGGTGGCAGAAACCAGCAGAAATTAAGCAGAGATTTGCATGGAGAGTAGTAGGACCTTTACTTCCTTTTCCTGATTTCAGAATGCCAGCAGCTGGAAGATACCCTTCAGGCAGGTTATTGGAAGAATCTTTTCTGGAGAACCTGAACTGGAGAAAAGACCTCCAGGAGCTGAAATTGTGGAGGAGAGAGGTGTCTTCCAATGCAAAAGCAGGGAAGCCCACCAATCCATCCATCCACAAGCCACATTCATGCCCTTCAGTGAGCTTTTGAATGCCCCACTTTATTTTTTTTATTGAAGTATAGTTGATTCACAATGTTGTGTTAATTTCTGCTGTACAGCATAGTAATTCAGTTATACATATATATATATATTCTTTTTTAATATTCTTTTCCATTATGGTTTATCAAAGATATTGAATATAGTTCTCTGTGCTATACAGTAGAACCTTATTGCTTATCTATTCTTTACATAAAAACTTACATCTGCTAACCCCAACCTCTCACTCCATCCCTCCCCCGCCCCCTTGACAACAACCAGTCTGTTCTCTATGCCCGTGATTCTGTTTCTATTTCATAGATAGGTTCATTTGTGTCATATTTTAGATTCCACATGTAAGTGATATCATATGGTATTTGTCTTTCTCTTTCTTACTTACTTCATTTAGTATGATAATCTCTAGTTGCATCCATGATGCTGCAAATGCCCCAGTTTAAACATGAAAGAACAACCAGGGATTATTATGCATTTGAGGAATGTCTCTTATATGAAAGAGAGAGTACAAAACAGATATGAAAAAGGAATCCAGGGCCAAACTTAGTTTAGGGAACAGAAGAAAACATGAAAAACCATATCACTGATAATCTTAAAGAGATTAAAAATATTTTTTGCTTAAGACATAAACAGGAAGCTATGTAGAAGAACAGAGAGCACAAAATAGAAACTGAAAGCAAAAAAATAAATTAACTGAATTTTTAAAAGCCCAACAGAAGTATTGGAGTTGAGGAAAGTAAGATCCAAAGTAAAGAGGTATAAAATTGGAGAGTAAACTTGAGAAAAATGAATGGTTTAGTCTAGAAAGTTCAATATTCTAACAGAAATCCTAGAGAAAGAACAGATAAAAATGGAGACAAGGCACATATCAAAGAAATAGACAAGAAAATGTTTTGGAACAAAAGGAATGTGTCTTCAGACTAAAAAGTCCTATCAACCATTTATCTCTTAGCCAAAATAAAGGAAAAGAACCCCCACCTCAAGGTACTTCAATGGCAAGTTTCAGAGCACCATGGAGAGAGAAGAAGGGATGCAGAGAGAGAGGGAAAGAGTGAGAGGGAGAACGAAGAAAAGGAGGAGGGGAGGAGGAAGATGGGCAGGTGACATAAAGGGCACATGAATCAGTGACATAGGGATGCTTAGGAGTAATAATGGATGCAAGAAGATACCGGAGAAGCGCTATTTTTGTGGATGAGTTAGTACTACCCTATTATGTCTAAGTGAAACAATCAATCAATGTGATAGAAAATTTTTTTTAAGAAATTTCTGTACATGCATAGACTCAAAAATGTACAGCCCATGCACCTTTTCTTAGGAAGATGCTGTAGGATGAACTTCAGAAGAAGAAAATAAAAACCAAAAAGATAGAAGTAAGTAATAACAAGTATAGAGACTCCAGCCAGCAGAACAGATAGGAAAGTCTCAGGGCAGTCCCTGGTCATCCAGCTGGAGAGCAGGGATCCATACAGGAGCGGGGGAGAGAGGGCTCTGAGAGGCTGTCTCTGGGGCGAAAGGGAACTGAGAGTTGTTTTTGTATGGCTGAGCATTTGGACAAATATATTATAGAACTTGTATAAATACAAATAAAAGTAATTGCTAATACAAGAAAAGCAGAAGTTGTATAACCAAGAAAATACTATGATCACAGTCTACTACTTGGCTTAGTAGGGAACAGTGTTTTCATAATATTGTCTCACAGTTCTGGAGGTTTGAAGTCCAAGATTAAGGTGTCAGCAGGGTTGGTTTCTGCTGAGGCCTCCCTTCCTGGATTGTAGATGGTTGCCTTCTTTCTTTGTCCTCACATGGCCTTTTCTCTGTGAGCTTGCATCCCTCATGTTTCTTATTCTTGTTATAAGGACACCAGTCAAATTGGATTAGGCCCATCTTAATGGCCTCATTTTAACTTAACTCTTTAAAGACCTTGCCTCTAAATACAATTACATTCTGAGGTCCTGGGGATTGGGGCTTTCACATATGAATATGGAGGGCCACAATTCACCCCATAACATTCCGAGGACATTTCTGTTAGTGTCCTTTTGTGATTCTTCAAGGTAGGGATATAAATACAGTATATCTCAAACTTTCTCAGCATAGACTTTTTTTTTTACAGGAGAACTTAGCATCTCCTAAGCCTTTTCCATTCCATAGAACACAATCTGGAAGCTCCCAATTCACAGGGTAAAAGCCAGGCTCCACTGCATAGCATAAGGCCCTGCTGATTGGGACCTGGCAGTATTTCAGTCCATAACTCATGCTTCATGCTACTGACCCTTACACCCCTGATTTTAAGCCACAGCATGACCAACAGTGAGGATGGTTCACATGCACATTTAACTCCAGCTGATAGGTTCTTGGGCCAGACAATGCCATGACTGCCTCACCAACAGGCCCTGGGCACAGTGAAGCTTCACATAGTGAGAAAGAACCTGCTGGAAAGAATGGGTGTGTGGTCTCAAGGGCTTCTCCACATGGCCAGTCTGACCTCTCTGGAATGCAGATCTGACCATACATATACCATACTAACTTGCAAGGCAAGAAGAGGTTCTGGTCTGGCCATTTGGATAGCGCAGTGGCGTGACAGGGCAGGGTAGGGTGCATGGCATTCCAGGACTGGGCAGGTGGGTGATGAGTTAGTCAATACACTCAGGGAATAAAATGAAGCTTTAATTGAGGACCACCGTGGAAAAACATTGATTAATAAAGGTTGGAGGATCGGCTACAGGGTTCTTTATACAAATTATATTTTCTGTACTATATCCATGAGCTAAGAAACCTCCATGGCTAATTTTGATTATAATTGATTTTTGCCTCACCTAATAACCTTAGAACCAAATCCTTATTCATAAGATGTGAAGATGTGACTCAGCCACCATTCTTAACAAACTGAATGCCCCTTTTCACCTCCAGGCTTATACATGCTGTCTCTTTAGACTGGAAGACCCTCCCATCCCACCACTGCCCACCCCCAGCAGGGGGCTTCTACTTGCCAGGCAAGAGTTGGTATCTGGTTCCTGATTCACTGAAAGCCTCTCTATCACTGCACTTTCTCCCTTGGTCTAGTGGAATTCTCTCTCTTTGTGGCTTTGTCTCTCCCAGTCAGCTGGATTTATTCAAGGATGGGGCCCAAGACTGCCTCATCTCCATGTGCAGTATCCTTCTTAGCACCCGACACCTAGTAGGAGCCCAGGACATGCTTGCTAAATGGGTGGGTGTGTTCTGCTGTTGTCTCCCTCCCACCTGCTCATGGATTTTCCTGAGGGTGACACGTGCCTCTTTGACTTTTCCATCTCATTAATCCATGAAGTGGACAAGTCAGAGAATCCTGCTATCCTCCCTGGGGCCTCCATCATGTCTTGCTCTTTCCTCAGGAGGTCTATGGGGTGGGTCCCTTTCTAGCCTGAGGCCTCTTGCTTTGTGCCGATGGCCCTTCCCCTGGGCCCTGTACTGCCAGCCGGACACTAGCCAGCACTTGGCCCTTCCCTGGGCCATGGCCAACTGGTACCAGGGAGGAGAGAGTCAAGATGCATCACGCCCACACTGAATGACCACCAGGGGAGGGGCTGAGCCCCTCATGAGCTTCCCTGTCCTTGGAGTCTGGTGGGACAGACGGCTAGTCCAGACATGGGGACAGGCTGTCTCGTGCCATCATGATTTGAGCTGTACCCTTGGGCTCTCCCACCTGGGCACAGATGATGCTATTCCTGTCTGTGACTCCAAAGAGCTGACCATGTAGTTATATACTAGTTTGTAAGCTTCACTTTCTTTTTCTATTAATAGGGGATCATAAATGATCACCTTCCACGATGGTTGCAAGAATTAGCGGCAATGTAGATTGAGGTTTACATTTTAGAATAAGCACCTTGGAGGCCATATGAAGAGTCATGGAAAGAGGAGTGTGGATTTGAGGCAAGAATTTTTGAGAGCTACAATAATGACTGTGCTGGGCATTTTTGTTTTTTGATTCATTAATATTCTTTTTATTTGTGCCCCGTTTTCCCCCACAAAGCGAATGAAGTACAACTATTTATGTGTGTGTATGTATATATTTGTGTATGCACACACCCACAGGAATAGGAATGTTTGGAGGGCTTAAAGTTTAAAATTGCCCTGGGGGTCAAGGTCATGCCTAATACCAAGATCAGTAGATGGAACCAGTGGGTGCCTCAGATCAAGGCAGGTTGCAGGATGTGATAGGTGGTAAATTCATTGTGTTTTCCACTCCAGGTACTGAGCTTGGAAGCCTTGTGTTCAGAGAGTTTTTTTTCTCCAAATGATGCCACCCCGTGGGTAGGGCCTTTCCAGGTCCTTTGTGCAGGCAGTAAAGGTGGAGGGCGAGGCAGGTGGGCCACACCCCCGAGGATGAAGCACACGAGTATTTGGCTTCTCCATCTACTCTGCAGCACAGTGCGGAGTGACAATGGCTTTACTGTTGGGCTCAGAGGACTTCGTGTAAAAACTAAGCTCCTGGCCATGCCCAGGCCTGGGCCCCAACTCTACAGAGGCTTTGTATTTGGTGAGAATTTATATTGTGGATTCCTCCTCCCTCTTTTCTTTTCACTGAGTTTGCCACATCCTTTCTTCCTTACTCCCCAAGACCTCGGAGCCCCACCCATGGACTCTGAATCACTTTCAGGGGATCCAGAGTCCAAGTGAGCCCCAAGATGAGCAGCTGTTTATACCCCAGCTCCCCAGCCCCCTGTCCCAACCCCGGCACAGAGTGTCTCCCTGGCTTTCCTGTGTCACAAATCAGCGACTTGTTTCCTGACAATTCCTGAGCCAGGGAACTCCTCCCCAGCACCCAGAGAAAGAAGCGGTTCTTGTCTCCAGAACTGAAAAGAAGAGATTTTTCTCCTTATTTCATTCTCGCAAAAGTCAGGCTCATAAAAAAGAATACAAATTACACCCAACAGCTCTTATCAGCTTGGTAAAGAATTGCTACTTTCAACATGATTGCCTTGAAAAGAATTCAAACGCTTCCATCTTTTAAAAACAATTTAGGTTGAGAAAAGGAATTAGATACGTGTGCAGAAATGGCTTGCCTGGCACAATTTGAAGGGGTCGCGGTATTAACCTTGAACGATGATGCTTTCATTGAGCAGCAGAGACAGCGTAGTTGTTCTCCCAGTGGACGTCCCGCTGTGGGTCTTGGTCTCTGGGGCTGCCAGCCACACATGGGGGGGGGCAGGCCTCTGAGGCATTATGTGACCCAGTGGCACTAGAAGGGACTTTTCTGCCCCAAATGGTCCCCACCCCCTCCCTCAGCAGCATCTGATGCTGTGGGTCCCCAGAGCCACTCTTTGGATGCGCACAGCGCCGGCTCAAGCTCCAGTATGAACGCGCAAATACCCGTGGGAGGGAGAGAAAAACATTTCTAATCAGCTTTAGACTCTTATTTGCTTATATCTGAAAATCGCTTGAAGCTGGAGCTGGACAGCAGGGTGTTTGAGAAATGGTTCAACGTAGCCACCTGCCATCCAAGAGCAGCGTCCCCTCAGGACCACTCAGGACCCTCAGGACCACGTGGTGAGACTGTTCACAGCCCACTGCAGAGACTGGCGGCTGCTCTCACCAAACCAGAGCAGGTGTAAATAAGCTCAGAAGCCATTTGTTCTGTTGTACACCCTAGTCTCCCAAAATGATTGTGTGGTAGCCTCCATGTGGCCAAGGGCCGGGTATACCTTTGAAAGGCTGGCTCCCATTCCCTCCCATTAGAGCAGCTTGCCTGTCTGTGAGAGTGAGAACGCAGAGGGCCTTATTGGGCTTCTCTGCCTTCCAGGTGGCAGGGAAATTATGGACCATTGATTAAAATCCAAGTATCCATCAGTTTCTCCTCATCGGCACTGCCTGGCTTCACTCCTCCAAGTTGATCTTATTAAACAGATCGTGCCTGCGAGCAGACTCCATTTCATTTTTCTGCTGTTATTAACGCTTCCTCATAAATTGCCCACATGTAGCATATTCTCACTTTTTATTACAGTCAATTGCACTGCCTGTACAGCCCTGGAACCTGTCTCTGTTTCATCTGAAGGATCCACAAATGATCTGTAATGAATCTTCATCCCCCAGAGGCCGTGAGCTGGCCCTTCTGCCCTCTGTACAAAGTGGGAAGGTGGTTTGGAAGAGCTGTTTATCTCAAACTTGGTAGACAGTGAGGACTGAGGGCAGGGAGGTCTCATGATTGATTAGAAATTGTTTAGATCCATCAGATTTTTACATGTACTTAGTCAGTTATGCTTTTTTTCCCCCAATAGCAACGTAATAGTTTTTCTGAGATCAAAGCAAGTGTAAGAAACAAATCTCATGAACAGCACTCTCTCTCAGGTGTGATGGTAATATCTTTTTAAATGCCATCGATGGACTAAACTAGTCCAGAACTTATTGTGTTGCTAAGCAGGATAGATGGGAACTTTCATCAGGAGGTTCAGAACTCAGCACAGGACTTCCCTGGTGGCGCAGTGTTTAAGAATCCGCTTGCCAATGCAGGGGACACGGATTTGAGCCCTGGTCCGGGAAGATCCCACATGTCGCGGAGCAACTAAGCCCATGCGCCACAACTACTGAAGCCTGCACACCTAGAGCCCGTGCTCCGCAACAAGAGAAGACACCACAGTGAGGGGACCGCACATTGCAACGAAGAGTAGTCCCCGCTCGGAAAACTAGAGAAAGCCCGTGAGCAGCAATGAAGACCCACACAGCCAAAAAAAACAAAAAAAAGAACTCGGCACAAATGAAGAAACGATTACATTCCCACAAAAAAGCTCTAAAATCTGATCATGTTGGCATCAGCTTCTAATGGTCACGATATCTTGCATTTATCCACCTTTCACATTCACTTCACTTCATTCTCAGGTTCTCACAGATGTGTAGAAAAAGGATGCTACTTTCAAATACAGGCAGGACTGACTTTGCACAACACAGTGTTAACTGGAAATTAAGTGCGTATCGATGCCGTGGGAAGCGAGGACACGGGCTCCTCATGCGTGGGTTTCCATTAGTTCAGTACCTACTGTGCAGAGTGATGGCTGCCTGTATGTCAATATCCCTTTACACTGTACTGGGCTTCCTATTTATGCCCCTGACCTTCCTCATACTGAGCACCAGGGAAATATGCAGGCGTGTGAACCCACCATTCATTTCTTCCATAGACATCTTCTGAAGTTCACTGTCTGCCAGGGTTGCGTGGTAACTGCACCAGACCTCGGCCCGTGAGGAGCTCACCTCTTGGTGATGGACTGGAAGCTGCTCTCCGTATACAGAAACCCTTTGGCAACCGGAGGACCACCTGACCCAGGGGTTCTGGGGAGGGGTGGTGGAAGGAAACTCCAGAATCCAGGACCTGACTTTACAGAAGTCCCTGTGGCTCCACACGCCAAGCCTCACCACTGTCTGCATCGTCTTCCAGCTCAACTCTTGGTTTTTCATTAAACATCTACAAAAAGTGCCAAGAATGAGTTTGTCTTTGTTTGGTCCCTGAGTCGGCATGATACACTCGAAAGTGCGTGGGATCTGACATCTGAAAGGCTTGATTATGCTGCCTTGGTTGCACTGACTTGCTGGGAGACTTTGGGTAAGTTTCCCCATCTGTAGGCTCAGAACCTCTGTCAGTGGGCTGTTGTGAGACTCAGGGAGGTTTCGTGTGCAGAGGGCTTAGCTCCGGGTCAGGTGGCAGAGTTGTTCAGTGAGTGTCAGTGATTGGACCCAGCCTGCAAGCAACCCTCACCTCCATGCAGCCTCTCCCAGCCAGAACGTTCCCTGAACTCCCAGGCCACAGGCTTAGCTCTCCCTCAGCAAAAACACCCTCTTATTGTCCCAGAGTTATGTTTGGAAGCTATGCAAGATTAATTCTGCCACACCTTCCCCAGATGGCCTTGTGTAGCTGGGGTGACTTCCTTGTCTCCACCATGCTCCAGCAAACCCCCCTTCTGTCCCCCGACACACACACATGTACTCAGGTGGCTGAGTTTCCTGCTCCCACCAAGGGTGAGGGCCCTGGGCTTCAAGGAAGCTCTAGCAGAACGATGGGTGAGGTGGGAACAGAAACCTCACGCTTGGTCAGGAGGTGCCATCTATTGGGAAGGGTCTGGGAGAGGAAACTGGGAAAGAGACCCACATAGAGCCCAAGATTCCCCAATAAGCTCTAGGAGTGAGGATGGAGCCAGAAGTAGGAGCCATGGGAGACTGGGGGAGATCCTTAAGGCAGTTTTCTGGTGAAAGGAAGGCTCCAAGAGGTTCTAGAGAAAAGGCTGGAGTACAGAGGGCCAGAAAGTATCTGAGCCAGAAGTTCAGGCCCTTTTCCCAAGAAGGCAGCCCCTGGGAAGGATGGTGTGGCCTGACCTAGTGATAACTGCCCTTTATGGGGTTCCTCATGGTGGTTCTGGGCATATCTTATGAAACTCGGGCCTCATGGTGGCGGCTTTGCTGATTTCCTTATAAATGGGCTCCTGAAATTGTCCGTCGTCTCGCCATCAGCTACTCCCCTTCCTTGCAAATCGGGGGCATTGCACTCCCTCGTGCTTCAGAGGGGTGACATCGCACAGAGAGAATTGTTCCTAAACAGCATGTTGTTGCAAAGGCAGCAGTGGGTCTTTAAAGTTAGCTCAGTATCTTTCCTGGGAAAATGCCAGGCCCCAGGCTCCATGGGGGGAATGTTCTGAAATGTTAGAGTTGGGGTTTTAAAAAGATGCTAGTCGTTGACTAGCTTTCATTATCTCAGGCTCCCAGTGTGGGGGGGGGGTGGGGGTGGGGTATGCTGGATAAGTGGCCAACAATTAACACGTACATGAATAGTCAGTGGCATTTGCACTTTGTAAAATAAATCCTCAGCTATGTTCCTGGAAGGCTTGCATGTGGAGGTTTTTTCCACTCCATTTACTATTCCTTGAGGCCAAGATCAAGTGAAACAGCCTCAGACTTGAGAACGGCAAGTGGTACAATGGTCTCATACTTAGGAGGATAAGTTAACCTGGGAAGGAAGGCACCGCGGCTAGTAAGGCCACTTTCTTAGATATGAATAAAAGATCATTTTGTTCCCATAGTCAGAGGGCCAGGCTCAAAGGCTCGTACATTTGCTCTGACTGTTGTCCAGGCCTTTTAGGGAGCCGCATTATCAAGGGAAAGGAACATAGGCTTTGGGGACAGATGGACCTGAGTTCAAATCCAGTCTCTACTAACAGAGGGGCTTGCGCAAGATCCGAGTCTAGATCTAGATCTTAGTTCCTCGGCTGTGAAATGGGGATGAGAACCTACCTGGCTCCTTAGGCTGTTGTGAACCAAGCAAGACCTGTGGCTTGTCAAGTGGATGGGTTGTATTGAAATATCTGGCTGGTGCTTGATAAAAGCAGGCTCTTGTTGCCCTTGGAAATGGAGGCAACTTGGTTCTGCATGAAAGACTGAGAACACAGAGGAAAGGGAACAGGCTGGAGATGCTTCCTCTGATCCCTCAGAACTCCTGTCTTCTCTGCTTCCATCCAGATGTTTGCATATTAGCACTGAGCCTCACTTCCACGTGGTCCCAGCCCCTTCCAGGCGAGCTGCCCCCTACATCCCATTCCTGGCAGTGCTAGGGGCTGCTGTCATTTTGGGAGCCAGGAGCTGGGGTTTGGTCTGCCTCTACTTCTCTATGGAAACTGTGGGATCAAGGTGGCTGGGTGTTCAGGACAGCATCTAAATGTCCCCTGGCGCCTGGCAAGCCTGCAGGGATGGTGTGTCCTGCATCACTTATACTCTGGCTCCATAGATGAGACTGGCCATAGGAAAAGGCACCCTGAGGTTCGGACAGGGGCTGCTGCTCACGGACGAGGGGGCACATTCCCTCCTCCAGGTGTAGGTGTGGGAAGAACAGCTGCCTTCCGCTTCCTTTAACAGGGGTCCACCTATGACAGTGCACTTATCTCTCAAAAGGGTGGTATGTGGGTGTCAGAACAAGGGCAGATGTCCAGTTCTGCCTCTGCAAGTGATGTCCCTTCCCACTGGCTGTCTCTGTCCCCCATCCCAGCTCTTAGCCTGGGCTACATGCCACCTGAAGCATTTTGGGTCTCCTATTCAAAAGGGGCTAAAACAGGAGTCAGCATGATTCTTTAGAAGTTCCTACCTCCTCAGTTCTTCTTCTAAAGTTCTCCACTTGCCACTCTATTGAGGGACCCCAGGAGTCAGGCCTTTGGGTTCTGATGGTCTGGCATAGCCTTTCAGGGACTCACAGCAATGACCTAAGCAGGGCTGCCTGTGCTGTGCCGAGGCATTGCGCCACTGAGGGCATCCCTTGGGTTCATTGAGACCTAGTTTCCAGGGACTGTGCGGAGCTCCTGAAGTTGCTCAGGACTCTACCACCTGCCACTGCATTATTTAGTGGGGAGTTTCACAGCCATGGTGCCCCGTTCCAGGAGAGAAGCCCAGTTGCAGGAAGCCAGCCTCCCTACCTGCAGTGAGCAAGTGACCAGGAGCCCAGCCGGAGCAGAAGGCCAGCTCCACTCCCTGCCTACCCATGGAATGAAGGGCCTGCCCTTATTTGTCTAGTTGGTCCAGCACTCCTCTGCAGATGCTAGCGGTGTTTTGCAGTGGTAAACCCGCAGCGTGGCTGGGATGAGGGGAGGCCCCACTGTGCTGCCCTGAAGGGTCTATGGACTCATAGAGGAGGCAGTGCTGACCATACCTGCATGTTTGTTATTGGTCTGTTGGCTCCACAGCGGCATGGACGAGACTCCTGGCTCACACCCGTGTGCAGGAGAGTTAGGGCAGCTGCTGTGTGTGTCTGGTGCCGTCTGTTGACTGAAAGAAGAAACACATGAGAGATTACCCACTTCTACACGTTCAGAAGAGACCATCGAAGGACAACCAGGCAGGAGATGTGAGTGGAAGGCGTAGGGAGGGCCTTCGTGTTCACTGATCATCCGTAGTGAGCTTCTTTCTGGGCTGGATGCTTCACCCGTAATTTCATTTAATTCTCACAGTAACTTTAAGATAGGAGGTGTTTGTCTCAGGTTGGGTCCCCCGAAGCAGACTTTGGGGCGTGTGTGTGACAATGATTTAGTAAGAAGTGTTCCCAGGGGAATTAAAAAAAAAACCTGGCTGGGGAGTGGGAACGTGGAACAGGGAAGTGAAAGCAGCCAGCGAGGGTGCATGAGCGAGGTCGTGTGGGCTAGCCCCGCAGAGGGGATCCGGAAACAGCTGAACCCACGCTCTGAGCAGTCCCCAGCAGGGAACGGGGCAGCTGGGGTTTGGATATATGGCACCCTCAGTCCTTGGTGAGGGTGTACATTTTCTCGAGTGCCAAGGAAGGTTCGGACAGCTGGCCACAGTGCCTGCCATTGGCAATGAACGCATACGGGGAGCCACTGGGCTCCGAATTCCTAATGGGGTTTGAGGGGCACCAGGGCAGAGTGTCAATAGTACTGCTGGCCGCCGAACACCCTGTATGCATGGGACTGCCGCTCAGAGAGGTGGAATAGCTCACCCAGGAGCCCTCAGCTAAGCAGAGGCAGACCTGGGATTCGACCGTCCCCTGCTTGCCTGCCCCCCCCCTTACCTTGCTGGCTCTGAGATGAAAGGGAGGTCTTGGGGGCCTCCACCTGCCTCAGACATGGCTGGGGAAAGGATGGCACTTAGAAGGGGACACGTCCACTGGGCTGGGAACATTTAGGGCTCTGCCCACGGAGCTGGCGGCTCTCCAGCCATCAGCGGGGAGGGGTGTTCTTGCTAAATCTGCAGTCGCTTCTCCTCACCATCTATCTCAGCTTCTGTGGGAGTTGCACCCTCTGGAAAAGGCTGTAGCCAAGTGCTTTTATCTCCGTGTGGGGAAAAGAGGCTTAACAGATTAGCTAATTGCTAATTGGTGAGGGGGAAAGTAGGACAGGAAAGTTGGCCAGTTGTCCTGTGGGGTTTTCTGATCAATTCTTTCCATCATTATCTTCCACGCATGAGGATGAGACCAGGTGGGAAGATGCCTTAATGTAGCCAGGGCTCGCACCTGCTTCCTGGGATGTCCTGGCAACTGAGTCAGGTCCTCTGCACTGCTGGCTCCTGCAGGGACACTGGAGGACCTCTCACCTGTACAGGTGCACCTATACCTTCAGATTCACAGAACTATACATTCTGGAGTAGAGCTCTCAGCTCCAGAGGCTAAGAGTCAGGGTTCAGAGCTCCGAAACAACACAGCATGTCAGGCACATGACTATTCCCAGTGAGTTAGGAATCCAAGGAGTGTGGCCCAGGATCTGCATTCTTAAAAGCTCCCTAGGAGGTTCTTACATGCAGCCAGACTTGAGACTCATGGCTACAGAATGCCAGTGCATGATGGTGTGTTACCCCTCACCTGTGGTCAACCTCCATGTTGATACTTACATACCATATATGGCCCTGCTATCTGCCTTCCATGTAGGCATTTCCACAATGAGATCTTGTTGCTCCTGCGGCAGCCCATTCCATCTTGAACTCCTTGGAAAGTCAGGAACTTCTCTTCTATATTGAGTTGATATCTGCTCCCCTGAGTACAGGAGCCTTTGGTGCTAAATCAACTCTCAGAGGTTGCAAAGAGCAATTCCAACCTCTCTTGCACACCTGCACTGTCCCTGGTGACTGTAACTGGCCGTCAGTTTTCACTGTCCCATTCTATGACCTCTTCCAGTCTGGAGTGCCCCCTATCATGCAGGGTGGCCCAGTAGTCAACCCCCCAAGGGGTAGCACAGACCCCCAGCCCCCTGGGTTCCTGGGGCAGGGAGGCTCCTTACCACTCTGTGACTCATCTGTTAAGAAGAATGAATCAGATCTCTGTGTACTGAAGAGGAAAGATATTTTTGATACACTAAGTCAAAAATGACAGTTGTAACCTGATGTGTATTTCATGATCCCATTTTAATTAAAACATCTGTCTGATAAGTGTATGTAGATACATACATGCAGGTGTGACTGAAAACTTCTGGAAGGGGCCATTTGGAACAATCTCTGGGGGATGAATTTGGAGGGATACATGGGGTGTTTTCGCTACTTTAGTGCATTAAAAAATGGGGCAGGTTTATGGGATAATTTTGAACATTTTAATTTTTCTGTATTTTTCTAAATAAAAAGAGTGACAAAAATTACATTAAGAAATACCAAAAAAAGTAAAAATAAAAGAGGACTACAATCTGAGCTCTCTCCCAGGTTCGTAGATGGCCTGGAACAGTGCCTGGCACTCAGCAGTATTTGGCTCGTGCTAACTGTGAGTATTCTTACAGGACAGGCTTGAAGACTACCAGTCCCTCCTCTTTTTCAATCTGTTGGATTTCCAATTAAAAAAGGGAGAGAGCACTCATGAAAACATACGAGAAACAAAATAAGTAACTGGGTCCTATCTGCTTCGCCCTCCTATACTTCATTCATATCTTCAACAACAGTATTCATTTATATATCGAACACCTACTATGTGCTGGTTATAGTGTAAGGTTTTGAGACACAAATGTGACAGCCACAGATGTGGCCCCTGACCTCATGGAGACCTTCACCTTGGTGAAGGAGATAGATAATAAAAAATAAATAAGCTGATAATTATTCAAGTACAGACACGGCAAGTGCTATAAAGAAATAGAACAAAATGCTCTAAGGGAGAATGATGGGGATGGGGGTCACTGACCCGGAGCAAAAAAGAGCCAGTTCTAGGGTCCTTGATGGGTTCTTTAGAGCTGAAGGCAGCTCAGAGCCTCAGGTGTGAGCTGCCATCTTCCTGGGTGTTGTTGACAAGCTGCTGTAAATCCCTTGTTCCAGATTCCTGATTCTCTAGCCTCAGGCAGCAATGAGACATTCCTCCCTGAGCACCCCTCCAGAAAGGTGTTTGCAGGCATTCTCCAAGAGGAGAGAGGGGAGGGATGTCCCCGCCCATGGCCCTGTGACGCCTACTGGAACTGGACTGGCGCATGAGAGCTCCGAAGAACAGCAGGAAATCAGATGTCCATGTTCAAATGATGTGTCTCGTAGCTAAGGCAGCCAGAGCTGACCCCAGGGGAACGGCGTGCTTTGTGCGGAAAAAATTTTCCAGGAACAATGTTTATCAAACTCCATCTCGGCAGTCATCCTGTGCGTCTGCCATCTTCTGGCTTGCTTCTGGTCATGTTTTTTTCTCTCTCTCTCTCTCTCTCTCTCTCTCTGCAGGCCGTGGAGACCAACCTGGCTTCCAAGGACAGCCACTGGGTCTTTGTGAATGAGGTAAGAGCCCCAGAATGGTGAGGGGCGTGGCCTGCACTGAGCCCCCGCCCCTTGGGAAAGTGCAGAGTGATCCTTGGTGCTGGAATAGATTCCAGGGCTCCACCGTGCAAGACAACAGGTGAGAGAGGTAAACAGAACTTGCCAAGATACTCAGCCGGAGCAGGTGGAAACCAGGGGAAGAGTGGAGATCTGAGTCCAGGAGGAAGTCAAAAGTCCGTGAGAAGTGGCGTCAGGCATTAGATGTACAGGGTGAGGGGAGGTCACCAGTCAGGGGTCAGAGACCGGAGAGATGAGGGCGGGTTAGAAAATGGGGTGCAGAGGGGGTGGGCAAAGGAATGCAGAGGGGATGGAGGCTGTATTTCCTGCAGGAGGTTGAAGGTATGTGTGTTATGTGACTCTGTGTGAGGGTGTGTATATAAGAGTGCATGGGTGTGAGTGTGTAACTGTATATATTTGTGAGAGTGTGGATGTGTGTGCATAAGTGTGTGTGTGTATGAGTATGTGTATGTGTATAGGTGTGTGTGTGTGTGTGTATGTGTGTGCACACCCCCCCGTGCAGCTGGTCAGGGCACGGTTCAGTGGAACCATTTAAAGGGGGTAAATGGGAAATCTCTCCCATGACTGGCCGTTCCACTGGTTTGGGTCCTGGGAGGAATGGGCACAGCAAGGTTTCACTGCAGCCTGGTCTGCTCTCCACCAATTACACCGTAACTTGTCCTGGCCACCTCCACGCTGCAGACATTACACGGGAGTGGCCTGTGATGCCATGCCCTCTGCCCGCACATCCATTCAGGAAGCACCCACCAAGGCAGCCTGGTGACCCTAGCCAGCTATTAACACAGCTGACTCTAGAAAGTGCTTCCTGGCACGGGCTTTCATCAGCCCTGTGGCCTTCCGTTGCTCCTAAATTAACTGATCGATTTCTAATGGCCACATACTAGAAGATGCAAGGTTTATTGTGCAGGTAATTTATGCTTTTATGATGTGTGTTTCTTCATCGGCTCAGTGCTACTATGGCTGAAAGAGCTTGGGGTGGCTGATTTTATAATTTTGCAGGTAGTATCTGATAGTAACTGCTTGCAAGGCCCACTTTTCGAGGTTTGTCCATAAATTCATATCTTATTAGCGCCACGTCTACACGGGCCAGTGGGAGACATGCGAGGTAACTGTCCCTTTCCCTCGGGTTGTGGATGGTTGTGCTGGTGATTAGGAGAAGGGACATGACAGCCGCCTCCCCTTTCTTCAGAGCCTGACAGAGTCCCCCATGGTCCCTGGGAAGTTTGATCCTCTGGGCTTTGCCATCGTCTTTATAGGTTTCTTTTGTTTTGGGGGAAGGATGCATTCTATGTACCGCTTAAGGCAAATATGTAGTGCTGGCTTTATTTTAGGGCGGCTCCTCCAAATTGGATAGCCAGTGTTTCTCTATTGCCAGTCTTCCAAAAGTGCTCTATTTTGACATTTCTAACTTATTTCCTTTTTCCTCCCTTGCATCCCGACCCACTCCCACTCTTGTCTGTCCCTTTTATTCCCTTGCGAGGGCTGGGGTTAACACTAGCCAATGTGAAGTGCCCCCAGGGCATTGCCGGGGCAGCTGGAACCCAGGACTTACTCAGTGCCACTGGGAGGCATCAGGTGTGGGCACACCTGTCAGAGCCACACTGGAACAGCCTCACCCAAGAGGATGGCTGTGTTCCACCCCAGTCATCAGTGCACAGCACTGTTAGCTGGCACACCAGTCATGTGACTGTCCCTGGGATAAGTGTGTCTTCCTCCAGAAGTGACCTCCCTCTTTCTTGGTTTCCTTTTCTATGGGGAGGCCAAGAACTTGTCAGGGCATTTTGTGTTTGTTAACATCCTTATCTTCATCAACAACCCTGTATGTCAGTTATTACCATCCTCATTTTGCACATGGGAAAAGGGAGGCTCAATAGGTTAAATCACTTGCTCAAGGTCATACAGCTATTGAATGGTGCATTTGGGATTCTGTATGATGACTGTCTGGTTCCAGAGCCCTTTCCACCAAAGGACACCATCATGCATGTGGCCCTGACAACGATCCTTAACCTATGGTCAGGGTCTAATTCAATAAGGTCAGTCAGTAGGGCTCAGGTATGCATACTGACAGGGACACTCTTGGGCTGGTCTTGGTGTCAGCTCGTGGACATTCCTGAAGCCTGCGATCTAAAGGTGGGTCCTTTTGTAAAGCTTTGACCCTTAGGCCCCAGTGTGGCCTCTGGTTAATGGCTAAGATGTTCTCTAAATTGACTTATCCTTAGGAGCTAGCCATATTCAGAACTGCTGTTTCCTATTACAGCATGGCCCCATTGGGAACAAGTCCTGTTATTCTTATGACAGTTAGATTTCCAGGCTTTATTCAAAGAGCCACAGACAAATATTTTCCCAGTTGCTTTTCCGTTTATCAGATGTGATGGCTAGGAAAAAATAAAATAGGAAAAAAAGAGGAGCAGGTATTTGGTAACTCCAACATTGTCTCCAGAATCCAGCCTCTACACCGGGGCCCCATCTTCCCTCTTCCTGAGCTGCTCCCCACTTCTCTGGAGGAAGTTCGGTCCATCAGATGAGCTCAGGTCTGTGCCTCTTCCTACCACGTTTTTCTCCAAGGCGGTCCTCCGACTCCACCCCCTGCCTCCCTCCTTCCTTACAGGCTCTGTCCTCCAGTTTCTCTCTCGGTATTTGACTTTCTTAATATATTTTCCTGGATTCAAGATAAACATTCAAGGGCACATATTTTTGTTTGCTTTCTTCATGCAGTGGTTTTCTTAATATGTCTACGGTACCCCTTCGCCAGTGAATATTGGTGTTGCATGTTACAAGCCTGTTTTATTTGGAGAAGGGGTAATTGGATACAGAGAAAGGTTTGTGAGTATGTGAGCCTCACTGACAATTTCTACAGGTCTCTGGGCTCCACTGTGGGGACACTGGCAAGCAGGTGTGCTTTGGGGTGTAAACTCTATTTTTATTGATTGATTAAATTGCACGTTAGTTTGGAGGAGGATGGGGGATTCAAAAGAACGTGTGGAAAGCAAATTTAAACATTAGTCAAGGTGGCCACAAGGCCGTGAGTCCCTTGAGGACGTGGTCAGAATGCAGCTCACCACGGAATCCCCAATACCCCATGCAAAGAGTAGATTCTTAAAAAGGTTTGGTTGCAGGCAAGTCGATGTACTTAGGATAGGGTAGAACAAGTTGCTTTGAATAGTACCTCCCAGCCAGCCTCTGAGAAAACACAAAGGCAACAATTAAGATGGGGGGCTCAGGGATGGAGGGGACAGCTCTGGGTCATTCATTGGAAGCTACCAGTTCAGGACCAGTCAGACTTGACTTTGGCTCCCAGAACCTCTTTATCAGCTCGTCTGGAGAGCTTCCTGTCCACGTGGCTCTGGCCCAGTGATGCACAGGTGTCCTTAGTGCTGGGTGGAGTCAGGATGCAGTGGAGAATGCCCTCCTGAGAGGCTCTGTGTCCAGGCAGGACACATCTGCCTCATAGCCTGGCCTCTTGGGAACTTTTTGGAGGAAATTCTTTTATGGAATATGTCTGTCTCTCCAGCCTCTTCCAGAACCATCTGTGAAGGGGACTTGAAGCACTCCATTTGTTACTGGACAGCTCTCATGGTTAGACTAGTTCCTCCAGACATAGAAACAAAAGCAAGCTTTGCTGGAAATGGTTCAAGGAATGCAGAAGCACATGCATAACCCTTGCACTTAGGTTTTGTCAGCAAGTGATGCCCTGAGCTGTGTTCTGTGGCTCAGCAGGGGCCCAGGGGGAGGTGGGCTCTAGGAGGGAGGAGTCGCATCCGGCAGGCCCTCACTCCCTGCCTCCTTGCCAGCCTAGGTCCATGACCGCCACATCCCATATCTTTGTTCTCTGAGCTCCAGACCCACGGATCGAGATGCCTTCTGGACTCAGCCACTTGGAAGCCCCATGACCACCTCCAGCTCAGTGCGTCTCTCTCTGAACTCATGATCCTCCCCCTAACCTGGTTCTCACCCAGTGCTCCAATCCCAGGGGCCGGTGTCTCCATCCTATTTGTTGGCTCCCTAGCCAATGGAGAAAAGCCCACATCCTGCTCCCTGCCTCAGAACCTGCTCCAGGATGACCCCGTCACACCTTTCCGTGCTTTTTTACTTCTTACCCTCTGCCCACTCTCCCATGGCTCATCCATGCAAGCAGTGGGTGACTTGTTGTTTCCTCTATTTATTTTCCTCTCCTGGCTCTGGACCTTTGCTAGGATTTTCCTTTGTTCCTGGAATGCCTGTCTCTGACTATCAAGGACTTACCTTTCCTGCAAGAGTTTGCTAAACATTGCCTCTGCCCAAAGGTCTTCCTGGATTTCCCAGTAGGGTTATTCCTTCTCCTGGTGTCCTGTACTCCTCACCCCAGTTATGCTGTGTTGGAGCCTTGATGCATGTGCCTGGCCTCCCGAACAGCCTATAAGTGAGGGCTGGACCTCCTTTCTGTCAAGCTCCCTAGAGCCCCCAGCATGAGGGGCTCACACACACAGGAGGTGCTGGGTTAAGCCTCCTGCTCTGCATCTGCCTCCTGCTTCCTCACCTTGTTTAACTGCCTACATGTAGAGGAAGAGGCATTTATAACCTCCCAATCCTTCAGGAACTCAGAAAGCTGTGATCCTGCTTCATGAGCTACCGCTGTCAGCACCTCATGTTCCATTGCATCTCCTTTTCCTGTGCCTGCATTTCAAGTCCTGTGGGGTACGAGCTCTTCCTCTCGGGCACACAGGCTCCCCTGTGCCCTGGACAGGCCATTGGCAGGTGGTGGAGCAGCCAGGGGGGAGGGCAGGGGAAGCACTGGCCAGGCTTCCTGCAGCAGTCTCCACACTGGGCTCGGGGGAACACATGTTCTGCTAATTCGTAGGTGCTCTGTGAAAAAAGGATTCTGTGATCAAAGAGGGCGGGTAAGTTAAACAGCAAGAAACAGGTGTCTCCTGCAGGCGTCTTCCATCTCTAATGCATACTGTGCTTTCCAAGGATGAAGTGGTGCACTCTCACTGCCACATGCATTTGTGTTTCAGACACACTCATGTGCTTTTTCTCTCGACATCTGCTCACCTGTATGCTGGAACAGGTCTTTGGCAGGTGGTGGGCTGCCAGGGTCCATAGCACAGAGTTCAGATTCCTCCACATGGTCTATGAGGCTGTTCATGAGTTAACTTCAGAGCCCTCTCTGGTCTCAGTTCCTGCCGTTGCTTGTCATCTAGAGCTGCTGTGCCTGTATCATAAGACATCTCTGCCACCCCAAGCGCAGGGTCATCCCAGTGTCTGGACCTCTTCATAGCCCCCTCTGCCCAGAGTGTTCTCCTGTTGTTGCCCCTCAGGCCCCGGCCCCGACCTTACCACCTTCACTGGTTTGCCACCAACAAACATTCCATAAGGACCCTCTGGGTACAGACCTTGGCCTGCCCCAGAGGAGACTACTCCCGTCAACAGTCCAGAGAACATCACTCTAGACTTTCAAACCATCCCTACCCCCAAACACACACTGAGTTAAAGCAAATGAAAATGAGATTAGGCTACACATGCATAATGTAGGGGAGAGAAATGCTAATATACTAATTGAAGAAAACAAGAATAAATAGACCATGATTTGCATGCTGAATCAAATAGCTTTAAGAAATCTCTATTTGTGGCACAGAGGGAGAGAGGGAGGGTAAAGATTTAATTTTTTTTCTTCCTTTCATTTTGAAGATTCCAATTCTGTTCGGATATTAAGTCCCTGTACCATTTACCATCTGCAAATTTCATTTAGCAACACTCCAAAACAATTAACGTTTATTGTAATCGATTCACTTGTTTCTCTCCCCAGCCCCACTGAGGAGTCCTTGAGGACAGGGACCACATCTTAGCCAGCGCTGTAGCCCACTGAGAACCCAGAATGAAGAATAGGAGCTGCTGTTTATCAGACATTAGATGGAGCCAGGCACTGTTTTTGAGCATCACTTTTCAAATCTATTTTTGACTTAAAAATTAACCACTTTATTGAGGTTTAATTCGCATACAATAAACACACATATTTAAATGTACAGTTTTTCTTTGCCATATGTATACACCTGTGAAACTGTAACCACAATGAAGATGGTGAACATATACATCTCCCCAACAGTGTCTTCGTGCCCCTTTGTAATCCCCACCCCTGTCCTACCTTACCCACTTCCCAGGTAGTCTGTCTCTGGCTCTACAGATCATTTGTATTTTCTAGAGTTTTATGTAAGTGGAATCATACAGTACATACTCTTCTCTTCTTCTATTTTGTCATGGCTGTTTCCCTCCAGATAATTATTTTGAGATTTACCCATATTGCAATATACAACAATAGTTCTTATTGATGAGGCATGTTCAGTTGTATGACTACACCACAATTTGAACATACATTTACCCCTTGATGGGCATTTGGGTTGTTCGAGAGTTTTGGTGATTACAAATAAGGCTGCTATGAACCTTCATATACAAGTCTTTGTATGGACAAAGGCTTTCATTTTTCTTGGGTACACATTTACAAGTGGAATTGCAATGTTGCATGGCAGATGTATGTTGAATTCTTTAAGAAAATTCCAGATTATGTGGGAATTCCAGTTGTTCCACATCTTCTTCAGTACCTGGTTTGATCAGGGTTTTTGATATTAGCCACTGTAGTGTTGTGTAATGGCACCTCATTATGGTTGTAGTTTTCATTTCCCTAATGACTAACAATACTGAGCATCTTTTCAGGTGTTTCTTTGCCATCTATATCTATAGCTTCCTTGGGGGGGAAGCTGAAATTATTGATTTGAGAACTTTATTTTTCTTTACTGCTTTAAACTTCCTTTAAGTGATTTAATGGCATCTCCCAAATTTTGATATGCTGTATTTTCATTGTTATTCAGTTCAAAATACTTTCTGTATTACCTTTTGATTTCTTCTTTGACCCATGGGTTGTTTAGATGTGTGTTATAATATTCTCTAAATATTTGAAGATTTTTCAGGGATCTTTCTCTTATTTTTAATTTAGCTCCATTGTGGTCAGGGACCGTAGTTGAATTACTTGAATTCTTGGATATTACTTGAATCCTCTTAAATTTATTGAGACTTATTTGATAGTCCAATATATTGTCTTTGCTGATAAATTCTTTTTGTGCACTTGCAAAGGATGTGTAATCTGTTGTTGTGAGGAAGGTTCTATAAATGTCAGTTGGGTCAGTTTTGTTGATAGTGCTGTTTATGTGTTCTGTATTGTTGATTATATTCTGTCTATTTGTTCTATCAATTATTAAGAGTGGGGTATCAAAATATTCAACTTTACTTTGGAGTTTGCCTACTTCTCCTTGCAGCTTTATCAGTTGTTGCTTAATATATTTTGAAGCTTTGTTACAAGAGGCATAAATGTTTAAGATTTTTATGTCCTGTTGATTAATTGATCTGTTAGCATTATGGAATGACCTTTGTCCCTCTGCTCTGAAATGTCCTCTGCTCTGAAATATACTTTATCTGATATTACTGAAGCTATTGGAGATATATTTTGACTAGTGTTAGCCTAATATAGTTTTTTCCATTCTTTTCCTTTTAACTTATTTGTTTCTTTAAAGTATGTTTCTTGAAGGCCATTCCTACTCGGATCTTGCTATTTTATTAATTAGGACACTGCGGGGTTTTTTTTTAACATCTTTATTGGACTATAATTGCTTTACAATGGTGTGTTAGTTTCTGCTTTATAACAAAGTGAATCAGTTATACATATACATATGTCCCCATATCTCTTGACACTATGTTTTAATTAAAGTGCTTCGATAATTTAATATGAGTATTGATATGATTAGGAGAGGGTGGAGTCCTGGAAGCCAAATTAAGAAATTATTTCAAAGAGGAGGGAGAGCTCATTGGTGTCAGATGCTGCTGCCTTGAGGATGTGGTGACCTTGGGGGTGAATGTTGGGAAAGGGTTAGAGGACAAGTCGCCAGGTACTTCAACTTATATCATTCCATTTTACAGATAAGGAAACAGAGGCTCAGAGAAATGGATTGACTTTTCAATATCACTTAGTAAGTGGCAGAATCAGGATTTGAACCTAGGTGTGAGTAACTCAAAATTTAAGAAATATATTCCCTGGACTTCCCTGGTGGCACATTGGTTAAGAATCCGCCTGCCCGGGGGGTGGCTGTGGCTCACCTTGGGGACAAGGACACTGGCAGCAGAAGTTCTGGGAAGTACTCCTTGCCGTGAGCCCTCCCAGAGACTGCCATTAGCCCCACCAAAGAGCCCGGGTAGGCTCCAGTGTTGGGTTGCCTCAGACCAAACAACCAACAGGGAGGGAACCCAGCCCCTCCCATCAGCAGTCAAGCGGATTAAAGTTTTATTAAGTTCTGCCCACCAGATCAGCAGCCAGCTCTACCCACCACCAGTCCCTCCCATCAGAAAACTTGCACAAGCCTCTTAGATAGCCTCATCCACCAGAAGGCAGACAGCAGAAGCAAGAAGAACTGCAATCCTGCAGCCTGTGAAACAAAAACCACATTCACAGAAAGGTAGAAAAGATGAAAACGCAGAGGGCTATGTACCAGATGAAGGAACAAGATAAAACCCCAGAAAAACAACTAAATGAAGTGGGGATAGGAAACCTTCCAGAAAAAGAATTCAGAATAATGATAGTGAAGATGATCCAGGACCTCAGAAAAAGAATGAAGGCAAAGATCAAGAAGATGCAAGAAATGTGTAATAAAGACCTAGAAGAATTAAAGAACAAACAAACAGAGATGAACAATACAGTAACTGAAATGAAAAGTACACTAGAAAGAATCAATAGCAGAATAACTGAGGCAGAAGAACAGATAAGTGACCTGGAAGACAGAATGGTGGAATTCACTGCCATGGAACGGAATAAAGAAAAAAGAATGAAAGGAAATGACGACAGACTAAGAGACCTCTGGGACAACATTAAACGCAACAACATTCGCATTATAGGGGTCCCAGAAGGAGAAGAGAGAGAGAAAGGACCCAAGAAAATATTTGAAGAGATTATAGTCGAAAACTTCCCTAACATGGGAAAGGAAATGGCCACACAAGTCCAGGAAGCGCAGTGAGTCCCATACAGGATAAACCCAAGGAGAAACACGCCAAGGCACATAGTAATCAAATTGGCAAAAATTAAAGACAAACGAAAATTATTGAAAGCAGCAAGGGAAAAACGACAAATAACATACAACGGAAGTCCCATAAGGTTAACAGCTGATTTCTCAGCAGAAACTATACAACCAAGAGGGAGTGGCATGATATACTTAAAGTGATGAAAGGGAAGAACCTACAAGGAAGATTACTCTACCCGGGAAGGATAAATTCAGATTCGACAGAGAAATCAAAAGCTTTACAGACAAGCAAAAGCTAAGAGAATTCAACACCACCAAACCAGCTCTACAACAAATGCTAAAGGAACTTCTCTAAGTGAGAAACACAAGAGAAGAAAAGGACCTACATAAACAAACCCAGAACAATTAAGAAAATGGTCATAGGAACATACATATCGATAATTACCTTAAACGTGAATGGATTAAATGCTCCAACCAAAAGACACAGGCTTACTGAATGGGTACAAAAACAAGACCCATATATATGCTGTCTAAAGGGACCCACTTCAGACCAAGGGACACATACAGACGGAAAGTGAGGGGATGGAAAAAGATATTCCATGCAAATGGAAATCAAAAGGAAGCTGGAGTAGCAATACTCATATCAGATAAAATAAACTTTAAAATAAAGAATATTACAAGAGACAAGGAAGAACACTACATAATGATCAAGAGATCAATCCAAGAAGAAGATATAACAATTATAAATATACATGCACCCAACATAGGAACACCACAATACATAGGGCAACTGCCAACAGCTATAAAAGAGGAAATCAACAGTAACACAATAATAGTGGGGGACTTTAACACCTCACTTACACTAATGGACAGATCATCCAAACAGAAAATTAACAAGGAAACACAAGCTTTAAATGACACAATAGACCAGATAGCTTTAATTGTTATTTATAGGACATTCCATCTGAAAGCAGCAGATTTCACTTTCTTCTCAAATGTGCACGGAACATTCTCCAGGATAGATCACATCTTGGGTCACAAGTCAAGCCTCAGTAAATTTAAGAAAATTGAAATCATATCAAGCATCTTTTCTGACCACAACGCTATGAGATTAGAAATGAATTACAGGGAAAAAAACGTAAAGAACACAAACACATGGAGGCTAAACAATACGTTACTAACTAACCAAGAGATCACGGAAGAAATCAAAGAGGAAATCAAAAAATACCTAGAGACAAATGACAATGAAAACACGACAATCCAAAACCTATGGGATGCAGCAAAAGCATTTCTAAGAAGGAAGTTTATAGCTATACAAGCCTACCTCAAGAAACAAGAAAAATCTCAAGTAAACAATCTAACCTTACACCTAAAGGAACTAGAGAAAGAAGAAAAAGCAAAACCCAAAATTAGCAGAAGGAAAGAAATCATAAATATCAGAGCAGAAATAAATGAAATACAAACAAATCAATAGCAAATATCAATAAAACTAAAAGCTGGTTTTTTGAGAAGATAAACAAAATTGATAAACCTTTAGACAGACTCATCAAGAAAAAGAGGGAGAAGACTCAAATCAGTAAAATTAGAAATGAAAAAGCAGAAGTTACAAGAGACATCGCAGAAATACAAAGCATCCTAAGAGACTACTACAAGCAACTCTATGCCAATAAAATAGACAACCTGGAAGAAATGGACAAATTCTTAGAAAGGTATAACCTTCCAAGACTGAACCCAGAAGAAACAGAAAATATGAACAGACCAATCACAAGTAATGAATTGAAACTGTGATTAACAATCTTCCAACAAACAAAAGTCCAGGACCAGATGGGTCCACAGGTGAATTCTATCAAAGATTTAGAGAAGAGTTAAGACCCATTCTTCTCAAACTCTTCCAAAAAACTGCAGAGGAAGGAACACTCCCAAACTCATTCTATGAGATCACTATTACCCTGATACCAAAACCAGACAAAGATACTACAAAAAATGAAAATACAGACCAATATCACTGATGAATATAGATGCAAAAATCCTCAACAAAATACTAGCAAACAGAATCCAAAAACACATTATCACCATTTGATCACACCATGATCAAATGGGATATATCCCTGGGATGCAAGGATTCTTCAATATATGCAAATCAATCAATGTGATACACCATATTAACAAATTGAAGAATAAAAACCATATATGATCATCTCAATAGTTGCATAAAAAGCTTTTGACAAATTCAACACCCATTTATGATAAAAACTCTCCAGAAAGTGGGCATAGAGGGAAACTACCTCAATATAATAAAGGCCATATACGACAAACCTACAGCAAACATCATTCTCAATGGTGAAAAACTGAAAACATTTCCTCTAAGATCAGGAACAACACAAGGATGTCCACTCTCACCACTATTATTCAACATAGTTTTGGAGGTAGTAGCCATGGCAATCAGAGAAGAAAAAGAAATACAAATTGGAAAAGAAGAAGTAAAGCTGTCACTGTTTGCAGATGACATGATACTATACATAGAGAATCCTAAAGATGCCACCACAAAACTACTGGAGCTAATCAATGAATTTGGTAAAGTTGCAGGATACAAAATTAATGCACAGAAATCTCTTGCATTCCTATACACTAATGATGAAAAATCTGAAAGAGAAACTAAGGAAACACTCCCATTTACCATTGCAACAAAAATAATAAAATACCTAGGAATAAACCTACCTAGGAAGACAAAAGACCTGTATGCAGAAAACTATAAGACACTGATGAAAGAAATTAAAGATGATACCAACAGATGGAGAGATATACCATGTTCTTGGATTGGAAGAATCGATGCTGTCAAAATGACTATACTACCCAAAGCAATCTACCGATTCAATGCAATTCCTATCAAATTACCAATGGAATTTTTTACAGAATTAGAACAAAAAATCTTAAAATTTGTTTGGAGACACAAAAGACCCTGAATAGCCAAAGCAATCTTGAGGGAAAATAACGGACCTGGCGGAATCAGACTCCCTGCCTTAAGACTATACTATAAAGCTACAGTAATCAAGACAATATGGTACTGGCACAAAAACAGAAATATAGATCAATGGAACAAGATAGAAATCCCACAGATAAACCCACACACCTATGGTCTACTAATCTATGACAAAGGAGCCGAGGATATACAATGGAGAAAACAGTCTCTTTAATAAATGGTGCTGGGAAAACTGGACAGCTACATTTAAAAGAATGAAATTAGGACACTCCCTAACACCATACACAAAAATAAACTCAAAATGGATTCAAGACCTAAATGTAAGACTGGACACTTTAAAACTCTTAGAGGAAAACATAGGAAGAACAGTCTTTGACATAAATCACAGCAAGATCTTTTTTGATCCACCTCCTAGAGTAATGGAAATAAAAACAAAAATAAACAATTGGGAGCTACTGAAACTTAAAAGCTTTTGCACAGCAAAGGAAACCATAAACAAGACGAAAAGACAACCCTCAGAATTGGAGAAAATATTTGCAAACGAATCAACGGACAAAGGATTAGTCTCCAAAATATATAAACAGCTCATGCAGCTCAATATTAAAAAAACAACTCAATCCAAAAATGGGCAGAAGACCTAAATAGACATTTCTCCAAAGAAGACATACAGATGGCCAAGAAGCACATGAAAAGCTGCTCAACATCACTAATTATTAGAGAAATGCAAATCAAAACTACAATGAGGTATCACCTCACACCAGTTAGAATGGGCATCATCAGAAAATCTACAAACAATAAATGCTGGAGAGGGTGTGGTGAAAAGGGAACTCTCTTGCACTGTTGGTGGGAATGTAAATTGATACAGCCATTATGGAGAACAGTATGGATCTTCCTTAAAAAACTAAAAATAGAATTATCATATGACCCAGCCATCCCACTACTGGGCATACACCCTGAGAAAACCATAATTCAGAAAGACACATGCACCCCAATGCTCATTGCAGCACTGTTTACACTAGCCAGGTCATGGAAGCAACCTAAATGCCCATCGACAGACGAATGGATAAAGAAGATGTGGTACATATATACGACAGAATATTGCTCAGCCATAAAAAGGAACGAAATTGGGTCATTTGTTGAGCCGTGGAGGGACCTAGAGACTGTCATACAGAGTGATGTAAGTCAGAAAGAGAAAAGCAAATATCGTATATTAACGAGTGTATGTGGAACCTAGAAAAATGGTACAAATGAACTGGTTTGCAGGGCAGAAGTTGAGACACAGATGTAGAGAACAAACGTATGGACGTCAAGTGGGGAAAGCCGCGGGGGGTGGGGATGGTGGTGTGATGAACTGGGCGATTGGGACTGACATGTATACACCGATGTGTGTAAAACTGATGGCTGATAATAACCTGCTGTATAAAAAGTAAATAAAATAAAATTCAAAAATTAAAACAAAAAGCAAATAAATAAAAAAAAAGAATCCGCCTGCCAATGCAGGGGACACAGGTTCAAGCCCTGGTCTGGGAAGATACCACATGCCACAGAGCAACTAAGCCCATGTGCCACAACTACTGAGCCTGCGCTCCAGAGCCTGCGAGCCACAACTAGTGAAGCCCACGTGCCTAGAGCCCGTGCTCTGCAACAAGAGAAGCCACTGCAACAAAGAGTAGCTCCCCCTCACCGCAACTAGAGAAAGCCCGTGAGCAGCAATGAAGACCCAAAGCAGCCAAAAATAAAAACATAAATAAATAGATAAATAAATTTATATAAAGAAAAGAAATATATTCCCTATGCCACACTGCCCCTCTCTTACCTTTCCTCTTCGCACTCAGCACTAATTAAATGCTAAATACATGACTGAATTCCAGCAATATTTGACTTTTTAAAAATAATCTGGAAGTAGTAATATAATCTTGTGTGGAAAGTCTTATTATAAAATTTTTATTATTTATTATTAAATTTCTTCCCTTTATGTTATTTTCCATATCAGCACCTTATTTTTATCTTTTTAATTTTATTTATTTTTTTTTTTTTTGCGGTACGCGGGCCTCTCACTGTTGTGGCCTCTCCTGTTGCGGAGCACAGGCTCTGGACGTGCAGGCTCAGCGGTCATGGTTCATGGGCCCAGTGAACCATGTACTTCTGTTTGTTAATCAGAATATATCTATTTTCCTTTCTCACTCCATGGCATGTGGGATCTTCCCGGACTGGGGCACGAACCCATGTCCCCTGCATCGGCAGGCGGACTCTCAACCACTGTGCCACCAGGGAAGCCCAGCACCTTATTTTTAAAATGTCCTATGGGACTTCCCTGGTGGTGCAGTGGTTAAGAATCCGCCTGCCAATGCAAGGGACGCGGGTTCGAGCCCTGGTCCGGGAAGATCCCACATGCCGCGGAGCACCTGAGCCTGGGCACCACAACTACTGAGCCTGCACTGTAGAGCCCACGAGCCACAACTACTGAGCCCGCGTGCCATGACTACTGAAACCCGCGCGCCTAGAACCCCTGCTCCGCAACAAGAGAAACCACTGCAGTGGGAAGCCGGCGCACCACAACAAAGAGTAGCCCCCTCTCTCCGCAACTAGAGAAAGCCTGCGCACAGCAACGAAGACCCAGTGCAGCCAAAAAAATTTTTTTTAATTAAAATAAATTTAAAAAATAAAATAAAATTTCCTATGGAAAAGATGAAAGAATCCTGGAAAAGCCCACACAAATAAGTTAATGCATGTCACATGAGTAGTATCTGAAAGGAACAAACCATGTTTACTAGAAATGTACTTCTGTTTGTTAATCAGAATATATCTATTTTCCTTTCTCAGCCCAAAAGGAATCTATGAGAGTTAACACTTATGGTTACAGATAGATGAAGAAATTTTTGTTGTGTAATATCATTCTTCAGCCCTTTTCAAAGCCCCGTGTGGGGGTACTTGGGGCTACACAGATAGTGCCTTTGGAGAGCAGTATTGAGAAAGCAGCGAGGTACCATTGTGTTTTAGATCAACCTTTGGGAACACACCATGGATAGGATTTGACTCTGGGCAAATTGTTTTACTTCCTTCCTTGAACTTTATTCTCCTATGTACTCAGTAGAGTTTGTGATAAACACCTCATGGGAAATTTATGAGGACTAAATGTGATAACTCACCAGAAATGACCCTTCACAGGGTCTGGCATAGAGCAGGAACTCTTAAAAGATAGCTCTTCTTATTAACATTCAGCTAATGTTCTGTAGGCAGGTTTGTTTTGGGAACTTAATCAAGGAAGCATCCAGATTTAAGGACTTGATAACAGGTCAATGCATGTCATTATGAGGAGTGCAGGGGGTTGGGGACATAGCTTGGTTCATCGCCTGGATGAACTTGAATTGCAGCATTTATAACTGTGTTTTAGCTTGCTTGGACCCTAGTTCTCCCTATCTCTGTCTTTCAAACTCCTAGGCATCCTTTAAGACTCAGATCAAATTACTCTCTCCCTACTTTGCAATACCTATTGATTTCTTCCGTAAACTTTCCTTCTTCCAATACCCCAGAGAACTCAGGCTGTGATTCTTCAGTGGTCCTTAACTTCTTCCTCTGTGTCCTATTTCCCTTCCTGGATCTGTAACTCTTGACCATCTATCATTCATTTAGCATCCATGTACCAAACACCCATGAGGCACTGTGGGTGCTTATGAGAATTAGAGAGATATGCTCCTCACCTTCAGAGAGCTTATATTATCATGGGTAGGAAGTGTGTGCCTGGATTACTAAACTACAGCTATGCAATGATTCTAGGAGCCACTCCAGATCCTCTGCAATTTGCAAGCAAGTTAACTCCCTGCAGACAGAACGGCTCAGGCAGACCCCATTGCTGTGGAATCAGACTCCATGTTTTAGACGTGAGTCAATTGTTTCCAACAAGTATATTGTTATTTTGCAGAGTTTTGACAGAAAAATGCTTGGGAAAGGGAGTGCTGACACTTAGGGAGTTATAAAAATAGCTTTAATTACCACTTGCATTAAATATATCTGAAAACTAAAGGTTAGCGTCTCTACCTTTCTGCATTCCTATCCATCTGTCTTCCCACAAATGGATTCTGGTGGATTCGGATGAACTCGTTGCTTGTGCCAGAAAGACCCTATTATCTGTGTCTTCTACCCTGTTATTACACCTCCTTTGCCAGGCTGGATAATCATCAGGCACCACACAGAGAGGTGAGAAGCAAGCGTGTGTGTACACACACACACACACACATACACACACACGCACGCACATATGCAAAGACAGGGCTGCTGCTTTCATGTGCAGCTCCCGTAGGGGCTCCCAGGGAGAGTCCTTTCAAAACTGGAACATGAAAGCAGAAATGGAGGCAGGAGAAAATTCAAGCCGCCAGAGCTTCTTGTGAGGTGTCTGAAATTATGTGTGAGGGCTCATAGAGACAGTAGACTCAGCTTTGGTTCTTTTTACTGCTCTCTCAAACCAGAGGGTACGTGCACTGAGGCAGCATGTGTCTTAGAGCTGGTTGAAGAATCCAAAGTGAGTATTGTGCAGTTTTAGAAAGGGGAGGGAACCCTTTAATTGTCAGTGATCAGAACTGTGACGTAGGAGACGGGCTTGTCAGTTACCATGGCAATGAGAGACTGGGGACCAGATGCTGCCTCCGTCGTGTCTGGCACTACTCCTGGCCAGGTGTAGAGTTGGCCTCCTGGTCAAGAATTGCTGAGGAGCCCACCTTGTGAGGCCAGGGAGTTCTAAACAACCTCCTCCCTACCCTCAGATCTCTGCTTGTTTGCTGTGGGGCATTGCAAAAACAGTGAGCCAGGTGGTTTGTCCTCAGAAGCAAGGAGACTCACATTGTTGAGTACCTACTGTGTGCCAGGCCCTGCCTTGGATGCTTTATAGACAAAACAAATGACATCCGCCCATGAAATCCCATTTAAAGAGATTGCAAGAAATTTGAAGCCATTATAAAAGGATAGCTTCCTCCTTGTCCTCAGGAAGTTGTGTAAAGGTCCCTGGGTTTTACACTGTCAAGGTCAATCATAGAAAGATCTCCGTGGACACTCAGAGAACTTGGAAGTTCCAGTTCACTTGCTTAGGGATGGTAATTTTTTTTCTGAGCCTGAGACACCCCATGCTTGGGACCGAGCCTTCCTAAATAGCCACCAGCCATTTCTCTCTGATATCTCACCCTGCGACTAATGTGGATCAGAGATGGGTAGACCACAAGCCTTCTGTCACCTCTATGTCTACTGGAAGCTTCCTGGCTCAGGCCACTTTGACCACGTCCACTCCGAAGCCACAGAGGGCTTTCCAGCCAGCCATCATTGTCAGTTCACCTGTAGTGAAAGAAAATATCTCGGGAGGAAGAACAGCACAAACTTCCTACAGCAAAAGATATTGCTGACCTCTGTGTGGGTATGTGTGGGCAGGTGCATGGCGGAGTGGGAGGGCAGGGATAGAAGGAAAGTGCAGAAAAATTGTTCTAATTCTTTCTGATTCTTCTACAATAGTAAAACAAAATACAAAAAAAATCAATAAAATTAGCTTTTTTAACAGCCTTATATATGTAGCTTCTTTTGCCAAATTGAGGTTTTCCTGTTTGGTTCAGTGTTATGTCCTACTGTTTTCAATTAATAATATATCATTAACATTTTATCAGCTCAGTAAATAGCATTTGGGATAATATTTAATAGGCTTGCAGTAGTCTGTCACTTGGAGGAATCATAATTTATGTAAATCTTCACCATTTTTGGAAACGTAGGTTAGTTAATGCTATTGCAAATAATACTGTGATCAACATCATTATACCTAGATCTGCTGATGTCTCTCTGATTTCTTATGATAGTAAAAGTATTGTTTCAGGGTATGGGAGCTCCCAAAGAGCTGAGCTCCTTTTTTCAGAGTGCCTGTCTTATCCCACCCTTATTATGTCTTGTGAACGTGAATATAATCTACATAAACAAATATATATTGTTTTTTCATTTTTACCAATATTTTGGATGAAAAAAGTTCACACTGCCTTGTTTTAATTTGCATTTCCTTGCTTATTAGTTAAGTCAAACACTTTGAACATTTATTGGTTGATCATGCCTATTTCTAATTTTGTGACTTGGTTGCTTCTGTCCTTTGTGCAAATGTATGTCTTTTGTTATATGACTGGATCTTTACAACAACCCTCTAAGAGATACATTGTTAAGACCAGAGTACAGATAATAAAATCGAGGCTCTGAAAAGGTCTAAGGTATAAAGACAAGCTGGAATTTTGAGCTCATGTTGATCTCATTTCAAAGCCTGTGTTATTTCCACATAGTACTGCTTTTGAACCATCCAGCCCTACCTTAATGGGAGATACATTATTGATTTATGCCTTTTAAGTGTCAAAATTTGTGCACCAAAGCAAGTAAATATTCCAGTTATTCTATTGGATTAGATTATTTAATATCTGCGTCAAAACTTGGTTTTGCAACTTAAATAGAATTTTCTATTAACCTTGGTTAGTGAACCGAAAAGTCATGAAACTTTGCCAAATTTTCATCCAATAGAAGGGAATGAGCAGGGTCAAAAGGCCAATGGAAAAACAACATTAAGTAGCTTTTATGATTAAATTGAAAGAATCCTGCTTGTTCAAGGCTCTGGCTCTATTCTGTGGGTGTCTTTGATGACCCCCATGTGAAACCCCTCCAAGAAGACTTTCAGGGAAAGGGTGGGCACCCTCCTTCCTCTTACACAGAGCAGAAGCATATCCAAATTCTCTTTTCCCCTCAAAGAAGTGTTCCTCACTAAATCCTCTTTCCTTCAATTTTGACTCTTCTGGACTTTTTATATCTTCCTTGTGGGTGAAAATGTTCGGAGTCAAGAAATTGATTCTCAGTCATTTCCCTTGGCCCATCTGCATATGCACCAGGCACTTCACTATGGAATTTCATATCATTAAAGCTTGGTGCCTCCAAGGGAAATTCCAGTTTAGCATAATGGGTCAGTTTAATATAAAATGCCATTTCCTCCCCCAAATACTGGCTTTAGGAAGAAGGGCTCTATCGTCCATTAGATTTCTGTATCTCAGCTCACATGACACAGCCCTGGGAGGGGTGCATACCCCAGGTGAGAAGCAGTCACAGCAACTAGGACCGGAAAGTGTGGTGACAACAGGGCATGAAATTATGGACAGTCATCTACTCCAATGACTTGGAGTAGAAGGTGGCAATATGTGAGGGAGGGTGTGAAGAGATTCTGCTGCATCTCTTGCTACAAGGACTTCGGATTTTACTCTGAGTGAGCTGAGGAGCCATTGGGACATTTTGAGCTGACGAGTCATGTGATCTGAATTATGCTTTAGAAGGCCCACCCTGACTTCTGTGTTGAAAATACACTGCGGGGGTGGGGGTTGGGGGTGAAAAACAGTTTAAAAATTAAGGCCTTTAACTAGAGATGATGGTGGCTTGGTCTGGCGTGATGTGAGCGTAGGAGGTGAGACGTGCTCAGATTTTGAAGCTGGGGCTGACAGATATTGCTGACCAAACTGATGTACAAAGAGGGCAAATGACTAGCCCAAGAGCAAGCTCCTGGCAAGCATTTAAAGCCGGGAAAGGGAGATGGATATTTTAGGGTGTGAGTGAGGTGAGTGGTAGTTTATGTAGGGTGCTCTGGCTTTGAACCCAGGCATTCTAGCGCACTTGCTTATACTCTTATTATTTTGCAAACTTTTTGAAGTATAATTGACATTAAAAATACTGCGTAATTTGATGAGTTACAATTTCGAGTTTTGACATATTTGCTTGTAAAACTATCACGACAGTCATGATAATGCACAGTTATATTACCCGTAAGAGTTTCTTCATGCTCCTCTGTAGTAAATTTCTCTCTCCACCTGATCTGTTTTGTCGCTATAGATTACTTTGCATTTTCCAGAATTTTATATCAATGGATTAATAAAGTACAGCTTATTCTTTTTTGTCCAGCTTATGTGACGTGGCGCAGTGATTTTGAGATTCCTTTGTACTGCTGTGTATGTTGATGGTTAATGTTAGTATATGGTGAGAGGTAAGGGTCGAGTTCAATGATTTGATTTGATTTTATTTTTACACATGGATATTTAATTGCTTCTGCACCGTTTGTTGGAAGTAGTATCCTTTCCCCTTTGAATTCTTTGCTGAAAATCAATTGGCCTTCAGTATTTGGGTCTTCTCCTGGACTCTTTATTCTGTTCCATTGGCCTTTATGTTTATCTTCACACCAGTGCCACCCTGTCTTCATACTGCAGCTTTAGAGTTAATCCTGAAATCAAGTGGAATAAGTTCTCCACCTTTTTCTTTTTGAAAAATGTGCTTCCACCCTTTTAGGTCCTCCACATTTTCACAGGGCTGGGACTAGGGTGAGGCAAATGAGGCACAAAATTCAAGGAGGAACTCACTCTCAAGTGTGTGCATATATCTCAGCCTAGTTCTGGCCTGCATTTCCACACACATTTTATTTTTAAAAAATTTTTATTGGCGTATAGTTGATCTCCAATGTTGTGTTAGTTTCAGGTGTACAACAAAATGAATCAGTTATACATACACATATATCCACTCTTTTTTAGTTTATTTTTCCCATATAGGCCATTACAGAGGATTGGGTAGAGTTCCCTATGCTATACAGTAGGTCCTTATTAGTTATCTGTTTTATGTATAGTAGTGTATATATGTCAATCCCGATCTCCCAATTTATCCCTCTCTCCTCTTTACCTGGTAACCATAAGTTTGTTTTCTACATCTGTAACTTTATTTCTGCTTTGTGGATTAGTTCATTGGTACCCTTTTTTTAGATTCCACATGTAAGCGATATCATTTATTTGTCTTTCTCTGTCTGACTTCCTTCACTCAGTATGACAGTGTTACTCAGCCATAGAAAAGAATGAAATAATGCCATTTGCAGCAACATGGATGGACCGAGAGGTTGTCCACATACATCTTAGAATTAACTTGCCAGTTTCTAGAAAAAGACTTACAGAATATTAATTTCAATTGTGTTGAATCTAGAGATACTTTGAGGGACAGTTAAGATCCTCACAATGTTAAGTCTTCTGATCCATGAACAAGGTATATTTCTTAAAATTTATTATATCCTTCTGAATTATTTTCAGCAATGTTTTGAAGTGTTAAGTGTACAAAATCTTGTTGTTAAATTCATCCTTACATATCTAATATTTTGATACAGTTGTAGATGATGTTGCTTTTTCAATTTAAATTTGCAGTTGTTTGTTGCTATCATGCAGAAAATACAATTGATTTCTGAATACTAACCTTGTATCCCACAACCTTTCTAAACTCACTTAGTTCTAGTGGTGTTCTTTTGTAGATTTCCTGGGATTTTCTATATAGACAATCATGCCATCTGTGAATAAAGACAGTTTATACTTCTTCCTTTCCAATCTGGGTCTCCTTTATTTCTTTTTCTTGCTCTGTTGTACTGGCTAGAACCTCCAGTACAATACTGAATAGATGTAATAAGAGTGGATATCTTTGTCTTTTTCCTGACCTTAGGGGAAAATATTCAGCTTTTCACCATTAATTATGATGTTAGATGCATGTTGATTATAGATACCCTTGATTAAGTTAAAGAAGTTTTACTTTTATTCCTGAGGGTTTTAAAAATAATTGGAAGTTGGATTTTGTCAAATGCTTTTTGTGCATCTGTTGAAATAATCACATTCTTTTTCTTTTTTTTTTTCTTTTTTAAAATTCTGTGAATACAGAGAACTAAGGAGATTCCTTTTCAAATGTGAAACCAACCTCACAGGACTGGAATAAACCTCACTTGATCTTGATGCTTTTGGGTTTTTTTTGAATTGTTGGATTTAAAGTTAGCTAAAGTATTTTAGCTAAAGTATTAGCTAAGCTATTTTAAAGAAGTTTTGTATCTATGTTCACAAGGGAAGTTAGTCTGTAGTTTTCTTGTCTTGTAAATCTTTTGTCTGGTTTTGTTATCAGGGTACCACCAGCCTCCTGGATGGGGTGTGTTTACTTATCTTCAATTTTTTTGAAAGGGTTTTGTAGAATTGATAGCATATCTTCTTTAAACATATTTTAATTCAAAACATATTTTGAATTAGTTCTTATATTTTTTTCTGTCCCCCCGTTTCTCTCTTCTTCATGGACTTAAATGACATGTATATTAAGGTGCTTGAAGTTGTTCCTGCTCATTATTAGTGCTCTGTTGATTCTTTCCAGTCTTTTTTTTTTTTTTCTTCCTATGATTCATTTTGGAGGCTTTTTGTTTCCACATTTTCAAGTTCATTTATTTTTCTTCTGCAGTTCTAATTTCCTGTTGATTTCATCTAGAGTACTTTTCATCTCAGACACTGACTGCATTTTTATTTGTAGAAATTCAGTTTGTGTCTTTTATTTTTCTCCCTATCACGCACAAATCTTCCTCTGTCTTCTGGAACATATGGTGTGTATTTATAATATTTACAATTTCTGTTTTAATGTCCCGTTCTACTAATTCTACCATCTGTATTATTTCTGGGCCTGTTTCTATTGACTGATTTTTCTCCTCATTATGGGTTGTATTTTCCAGTTTCTTTTCATGCCTAGTAATTTTTGAGTAGATACCAGACTTTGTAAATTTTACATGGTTTGTTGCTTGAATCCTTTTTATTCCTTTAAATACTTCTTTTCCCCCCTGGGACTCAGTTAAGTTACTTTGGAACATTTTGATTTTTTAAGACATGCTTTGAAGCTCTGTTAAGCAGGACAAAACCAGTCCTTAGTCTGTTGCCATTGGACCCATTTCTGAGGATTGTTAAACCCCATCCTTTCAGGTGGTCCTTTCCCTGATAGTTTCCTCATGCACATATGCTAATCGATACTCAGCTCAAGACTCAAAGGGAACTTTCTACACATTTCTAGAGGACCTTTTCTGTGTAGCTCTCTCTTCTCTGGAATTCTGCTTCCTTGGCCTTCTCAAACCCCAAACTCTCTCTTCCACTCATGGAGACCATCAGGTTCTGCCTAGGTTTCCCCTTCCTCTGCGGCAACCTGTAAAGTCTGTTGGAGCAATAAACTCAGGATTATTTCATTTATTTCTTTTTTCTTGAGTATCACTGTTCAGCTATGCCTGTTGTCCCACGTCTGAGAACTATTGTTTCATATGTTTTGTTTGTTTTTTAGTTATTTAAGGTGAGAAGTAAGTTCAACCTGTATTAATCCATCAAGGTCAGCATCTACACACTTAACTACCATGCTGTATATCTCTAGTCTTCTGAATTTATATTCTCAGATTTTTACACTTGGGTCTACGCAAGTGGATCCAGTTTAGATGTGAGGGCTTTGATATGTTAAATACAGGCCTATAAACCTCAGAGCCATCCATTCCAGGGCTCTGTGCCATGCAATTTTATTTTGAAATCATCTTTGGAATTTGTTTTTGGTAATATTTCTGGATTTTAAATTATAAATGCAATTAAAAATTATAATTTTCTGTCAGCTCCTTGGGGTTAAAAAAAAAACACGAGGTGTTAATGTGAAACATAAGGTCTCATTTCCTAGTGGTAGGGGATAGTTGTACACAAATAAAAGTAGATTTAAATATTCTTCTGAGGTGAACAAATAGATATTGCAAACAGAATAATTAAAGTGGTTTGTAGCAAGCTAGCAAATGAATGCTGTGAAAGATCAGCCGCTATTATATTTATTTTTTTTCTTTGTGAATATCTGCCTGGGGAGTAAGCTGCAAATTGAAGCCTCAACCAGCTTTTAAAAGTTTAACAACAGAATGAAAGCATCGGCTTTGTGTTATAGAGACAGTTACTTAGGTCAGAGCTTTAAAAGTTAACATTTTTGAGGTCCTCATTTTGTGTGTGTGGAATTCTGAAGAACTCCTTCCTTCCATCCCTCCGTTTCTCTCTTTTCTCCCCTCCCTCTTTTCTTCTGTCTTCTTCCTCCCTCATTCCTTTCCTTCCTTCCCTCATGAGTATTTGCTAGGCTTGGTGCTCAGCGCTAGGAAGGCAAGCAGAATATGAGAGATCTATGCCCTGTCCTGGAGGAGCAAGTTCTGGTTCCAGCTCCAGCAAAGATGCAGTGATAGACAAACACCTGCAGTTTCCTCCAGTGCAGGGAACACTGAGAATTCGTAGTGCCCCAGATCTGGACCAGGAGGATCTGAATAAATGGAGTTTCTTTATGTGGCTCTTGAGACCCCCTTTCCAGGGTGAATTCTGTGCTGCTCTGCTGGAGGCATAGGATTGCATGAAGGGCCGCTTCTCTGCCTGTGACTGAAGAGTCCTGTTACATGGAAAATTTCTACTCAGACTCTGCCCCGAGTTATTGAACTGGGCAGACTTTGATTTGTCCTGCTCTCCAAATGGCAAACCAGACTATTTTTAGCCTGTCCCTAACAGTTATTTTAGTGCTTTTAATGCCCAGGTCCAGACCTACAGAAATATACATTTCAGGTCCAACTTAGAGCGTATTTCAGGAATATCACATCTGAAAAAGAGAGGGTAAGATTAGCAAACGCTGAACCACTTCTGGGAATTGTTTTGACTTTCCTTAGATGTTCTAAGTTCACTGGAATGAAGGGAAACTGTATGAGTAGAGGTGGGTGACATGGGGTTGTAAGAATTCAGAACTTGCAAGGTTGAAGGAAGCAGGAAGGCTGAAGAAGATGGAGGGAAAAGAGGGGCGGAGGATGAAGAGGGAGAGACAGAGGAGACAGTGGAAATAGGAGAGGAGAAAGTGAAAATCAGAAACAGAAAGGAAAGGAGAGGAGAGAAAGGGTGGATGACTCTCACCGATAGCCCACTCAAGCTGTCATCCGTAGAAAACCAGCCAATCAGAGGAGCTTTAGGGACCGTCCCCAGTAAATGCTGGGGACATGTGTGTGTCCCCTGGCTCATTGGAGGGCAGATATCCACCTTGTGCTCATGGCCAAATAAAATAGAATAAAATGTGATGAAATAAAAACTCAATTAAATGAAATAGAATAAAAGAGCCACTAAAAATGCAAAGCTCTGGGCAAATTTAACCTTCTCAGGCAAGACGGAAGATTCTCCTGGTAAACAGCAGGCCTGGGGAGGGTTTCCCTGAACTTCACAGAGAGCCTGAGGGGACATCCGTCCAGCCCTCTGGCCGCAGGCAGCTGCAGGTCTTTAGGGAACAAGTTCAGCCGCTTATTGCTGGCTGGTCTGACTGGACCATTCATGGGAATGGGCTGTGATGGAGGAGGCGGGGTGGGGGAGAGCCCTGCCACCTGTAGCCCTCGGCAACCCGAGTATAAAGGGGCAGGAAGAGTGTGGGCTTGCGATCAGAAACTGTTTGTGCCATTTATAAAAATAAAAGAAGCCATACAAATTTTCAGTCAGTGGGCCATTTTAAAGAAAATGATGGAGTGGTTGAGTCCAGGGAGTCAAGTATATGCTGGGGCCTCTTGGAGATGAAGAGCAGGAAAGAACTCAAAGCAAATTGGGGTGGTCAGCTATGGGCTCCTTTAGGGGTGAAGAAGAGGCTGCAGGAGCAATGGGGTGACAGGAAGGGCAGGAAAAGGGCTGCTCTGGCTTGCTTGGAGGCCAGGCTGACGCGGGTCTTCTGTTGGCCTTCTAAGGTTGTAGAAGGAGCTTTAGTTTTTGAGTTAGAAGGATAAGCGGTACTTGCTGCAAAACTTTGTGCTAGGAGTGTTGGATCCCACTGAATTAAAGTCACTGAATTAAGTCAAAAACCCTGGGAAGTACTGTTATCCCATGTACTGATGGCACTCAAAGAAATTAAGCGCCTTGTCCAAGTTACAAAGCCAGGAAGAGGAGAAGCCATGGACGGAACCCAAACCCATCTGATTCCAGGTCCTCCAGCCTCTTCACTTCACTTCTATAATATCTTAGACCAGAGCTTCTCAAACATAACATGCCTATGAATCACCTGGGGCTGGTGTCAAAATGCAGATTCTGGTTAGATAGGTCTGGGAGGAGTCTGAGAGTCTGCATTTCCAACAAGCCAGCAGTGATGCTGATTCTTTTGGTCCACGGGCCACACTTGGAGGAGCAAAGGGGATCCTCTATGGCAATCTTCTATATACTATGTAAAATAGGGAGACTCATGCATGCCCCCATGAGTTCTTAGGGGACGAATAATGAGACATGGTATGTCTCTGACCAAAACAACCTCTCAGAAAGTGCCCTTCTTCTCTGCCTTCTGTCCTGGAAGTGGAACCAGCACAAGCTTTGGCAGCTTCTTCCTGCCCTCTCTTCCTCACCAGGATGTCTTTGTCTCCTTGGAGCCTTAGCTTGCCTTGCCTTAAGTGCTCCATAGGGACCCGAATACAGCAGGCATTCTGAAAAGCCTGTTGACTTCGCTGGGAGTAATTCTTTCATCACAGCTTTATTGAATCCTCCTTCTATTTTCTCAACTTCTCTCAAGCCAGCCTTGTCTGTGAAGTTTCTCTACGATCATCAACTTGAAATTACTGACACCATCTTTTTTATGAGGAAAATAAGACTTTATTATTTTTCCAGAGATGGAATAATGCTGGTATCACACAGATGTTTGATAGATCTAGGTCTCTCTAAGGAATAAAAGGAAATGACTAATAATGTGATTGCACAGCCCTATGTAAGTTTAGAACTCTAAATAAATATTTTAGTAATAGTTTCCCCTGATATCAGAAGGTTCAGAAATTTTACTGAAGTCTTAAAGATTAGACAAAAACTTATTTGTTTATGAGTTTCGCATCTTGTTTGCCAAAATGTATATTTAGAAAAAGGAGATCCTTATCATTTTGATTGCTATTTCGAAGATTTCTCCTCATTATAAAAATTTATCCTCTTTGCTATTCAGACTCGAAGTGAGACTTCTGTAGTGCTTCTCCCTCTGTTTAAAATAAAATATTTTTAAGAAGTTTAAAAGATACAGAGCACGATATAACAAACACCTACATGTCCACCATTCAAATTTTGTATTATTTGAGATCTTAATTTTTAAGAAATTGACCATTTCAGATAGATTTGGAGTCTGTTCTGTACCCACTTACCTTGGAGTCTGTTCTGTACCCACTTACCGATCCCATTAAATTCTGTACCAGACAGGCTGATGTTGACTATAAATTACAGAAAAATCTGAATCTAATTTCCTTAAGTGGACCGAGATTTTATTATCTCACCTTAGAGAAGGCTCAGAGGTATGTCATATGGTTACAGGGCAGAGTGATTCAGAGGCTGAGTAGTACCCTCAGGACCCCGGTTTGGTCTGTGGTCCTCAGTGTGCTAGGCCTGCCCTCACATGGAATCTCCCTGTGATTCAGACCTCCAGAGGCAGAAAGTTGCTGTCTCTTCTAGGGCTTTTTAATACTGAGCGAACCTCAGAATCCCTCAGAGAGAACCCCCCTCACATCTCAACAATCAGAAATGGAGTCACGTACCCTCCCTAAAACTGCTGAAAGTAGTAGGAGCACGCAGGTTGGCTCAGACCAAGCAGGATGTACCTCTGGTTCTGGACACAGGGGGTCACCCCGACTTGGAATCCCATGGTGGAGGGCAGGGCACCTGTTCACATGAGGGCTGTGCCAGCACAGAAGAAGAGGGGCGAGACGGTCAGGAAGGCAGCAGATCTGTTTGTTGCCCAGGGGCAGCCACTCTCCCGAGGTCAGTGCGTGTCCTTCACAGTTATGTTTCTATTGTCCCATTACATACATTTCTACTGTTGGATCTATCATTCTGTAACTTGCTCTTCATTGTCTTGCTTTCTTTTTCTGTTTTCCTTAGCTCTGTTATCTACAGCTGTACAGGTAATAACGTAGTACTGTAGATTTATTCAGTCTTTTTTATTCCTGCATAGTAGCTCACCGTACAAATTCCATTGCTTCTTGGATTCTATTTTTGTTGTCTTCGTTGTTGATTTTACATCAGAGGCCTGAATGGAAGTGAGGAAGAAACAGCTAAGTCTGACAGATACTGAAACTCCTCTGTCTCCGAATTATCCTGTCAGTGTTGTCATCATCGTTTATATTCTCACAGTTGGCAGCAAGGAAGACTTTACAAACCCTTACTAGCTTCCATATCAGTCGTTCATCACCTTTTTGGAGTCAAAGGCTTCTTTGGAAACCTATGGGCTTTTCTCCACAGGAAAATGCACACGTACTTGTATACTTTACACTTGGGGGGAAAGGTGGGCCCCCCTGAAGCCAGCCAGAGACACTGGCTGAAGACACGTGTTACCTCTGAATGGTGACTCTCAGATCCCATTCTGTTCCTTTCTGTGCTCTTTAAGAAGGACAGTTTTGGTTTTGATCAGTGAATTAAGTATGTCCTGTCTGGGAGGTTGTGAGGATTGGATTTTCTTTAGAATTTTTCTAATTTTTCTTCAGTTTTAACTCTTTGTAAGTGGAGATTTGTAGAGGTTTCCTAATAATTTAATTGAGCTAAGATGAAGATCACCTAAGCTTCAGTGTGTATTCTCAGTACAAATTTAGAGACAGTAAATATTTTTATTATTCAGTGCATGATGCAAGTCTCACATTTTATTGTTTTCATAGAAATCTTTCTTTAGGTGTGCTACAAGACACAAAAGAGTCTTTTTCCCCCCTGATGGCTGGCAAGAAGGGTGTAATGTTACTGGGAACGTCATCCCTGTTTTCTTCTCTACTTGTTTTAGTTGTTACAATATTTTTGTCACCAAACTGCATATAATTCTTCCATTGAAAAAGAAGCTAGTTCCAGCAGTAGTTTGCTATCTCTTTGTTTTAATTCCACAATCAATATGTGCTCCACTTCCTACATTCTACCATCTTTAAAGGTGATCCATTTGGAACCACTTTAGTCCAAGACAGCATCATCTCTCACAAAGGTAATCTCTTGAATGAGCAGTATTGAGAGAGGATTTATAGTGGAGCCTTCTAGATTGCAGGAGAGGAAGGTAACAGAAATTCAGGGGGGATATTTCTGGAGCAACAGAAAATAAATAAGGTGGAACCTGCCAAATATTTACCTTCTTCCACCTATAATAGTGAGATGATTCAAGAATACAATTGGGATTTAACCAAATGGAAAAGGTTGCACATGCTTCTCTTGGGCCCCTCAGAACTAGGCCTCCTTTTAATATTAATGACAGTGAACTTTGGAGAAGGCAGTCAAGTGAATCAAATGTAAATTGTAGCATAAGAACTGAGGTTTAGTCAGTCACACAGCCAAGACACATAGAGAGGGATTTGGGAGATGGATAGGTATCCCAAGAAAAAGGCAGGGTCATGCCTTAAAGAATTAAAATTCTATATACAAGGTTGAGTAGTATGTCTTTCAGAAGAATAATTAGCTTGAATGACACTCCCAAAAGGAAAAGAACTAAAAAAGGTGGAAGTAATGTATTTTAAAAATAGTTTAAAGTAGGTCACTGAACAGTCAAGAATAATGTCCACAAGAGCCAAATATAAAGTGAAAATGGAAACTCTGGGAAATAGTTGAGCTTCAAATTAGGTTTTGCCTTAAATCTATTGGTCACGCTGTGGAGACCTTGAGCTTCTGTTCTTCTGGCTGTGTGGGACATAGAACACATGAGGTCCAGTGTAAGGACCAAGCAAATGAGAGATTTCCACATAAAGCTGGAGACTTACATCCTCACTATAAGGGCTGATGAGAAACAAACCCACTGTGCAGAAGGGAATAGGAAGGGAAATTTCCTGCCTTGACTCAGAGTTGCCTAGAGGAGGGATATTTTCTTGAGAAGTGATAACTCTCATGCAGGCTTGTGATCCAAGTCACACCACCTATGGTGCCTAACAAAGCACAAAGGAAAATCTCATGTTAAATTATGTGGTTATAGATTGGGAGTGATCCTCGCAAGGTGGTAGAAGCAAGCATAAATATTTTCCGAAGTAATGGCAATTGCGTCAAGCTTCAGAGAATTCCTAAGGAAGTTCTAGGAGAATAAGATTGCATGTGAGAAAGAAAGGGAGGGAGGGAGGGAGGGAGGGAGGGTGGAAGGAAGGGAGGGAGGGAGGGTGGAAGGAAGGAAGGGAGGGAGGGAGGAAGGGAGGGAGGGAGGGAGGGTGGAAGGGAGGGAGGGAGGGAGGGAGGAAGGGAGGAAGGAAGGAAGGAAGGAAGGAAAGAAAAAGGGAAGGAGGGCGGGTGAGAGAGAAAGAAAAGCCATCATGAGTGAAATCCCAGGGGAAAAAAAAAAAGGGGGACAGCTTCATCAGATCTGAAGTGACTTTAGATATTAGGATTATCCGACATAGAATATGAAATAAGTATATGCCTAGACATGTTTCAAAAGTAAAGAGATGCTGGGAAATATGAGCAAGGAGTAAAAACACGTTTTAAAAAGAAGCAGAATTAAGAAAGAAACAGCTTCAGGAAATTAAAAACCTAATAATTGAAGCTAAAAAAAAGAATCAAAGTGGACACATACAGAGAAAGAATTAGTGAAGTGGAAAATATGAAGAGATTATTTGGGATGTAGCCCAGAGAAACAAAGAGGTGGAAAATATGAAAGAGAGGTTAATACACATAAAAGATAGAATAAGATCTAACGTACTGTTGGTTGGATTTCCAGAAGGAAATAGGAGATGACAGGGAAAAATAACATGAAAGGATATTACGGTTTAGACCTCTCTAGAATTATTGAAAGAAACTAAACCTCAGATCTAGGAAGCCCAAGGATCAGGAGCAGAATAAAAATAAGAAATCCACACCTCATAGTGTGACCGCAGAACACCAGAGACTATAAAAATGTCTGAAGAGCATCCAGAGAGAAAACACAGGTCATCTTCAAAGGAATGACACTTAAACTGATTCCTAATAACTGGAGGTTGTGGCCTGAATAATGGTCCACAAAGATATCCAGGGCCTAGTCCCTGGAAACTGTGAGTGTCACCTTATATGGCAGAAGAGATTTTGTAACATGATTAAGTTAACAGTCTTGAAATGGGGAGATTACCTTGGGTTATCCAAGTGTACCCTAAATACAACTCCAGGTGTCCTTTTAAGAGGGAGGCAAAGGGATATTTAACTATACAGAAGAAGAGAAGGCAATGTGACCAGGGAGGAAGAGATTGGAGTGATGTGGCTACAAGCAAAGAAGTGCTGGCAACCACGAGAAACTGTAAGAGGCAAGGAACAGATTCTCCCCTAGAGCCTCTGGAAGGAGTATATCCTTGCCAACATTCTGCTATCAGCCCAGTGAGACTGATTTTTGGACTTCTGGCCTGTGGAACGGTGACAGAATAAAATGCTGTTGTGTTAATTTGTTGTTGCAACCATAGGAAAATAATACACTGGACAAAAATAGAAGTAAGAATACAGTGTAATATTATCTTCACTGTGCTATGAAAAATAGTGTTCAACTTAGAATTTTCTATTTCAAGAATGAGCTAAACAAAAGATATTTCCCAATAAACAGAAACTAAGTTTATCACCAGCAAACCCACATTAAAGGAAATCCTAAATGATATACTTCAGGGGGAGAAAAATGATCTGAGATGTAAGGTTTGAGGTCCACAGAAGAATGTATAACAAATATATTGATAAATATTGTTTAAGTAGATAAATATTAACTGTATAAAACAATGGAAATTATGTGTGATAAGAGGGCACAAAGAAAGATAGAATTAAAATACTAGATATCATCACATTAGTTGAAACGATGGTGATTAGAGATAAAGATTGAAGAAGAGAGTAAAAAATATTAATTTTACACTTTTATGCATATTAAAATATCTATGATACCCAATGAGAGAATAATGGATAATATAACTTCCAAAAGAGGGTAAGAAAATGAAAATAGGAAAAAATCATTCCAAGAGGAAGCTAAAAAGAAGGAAGAAAAAAGAAATGGTAAAATATGTAAATAATATCATAAAATTAATCCATATATGTATGTAATCATAAGCCCATATAAATGGATTAAGATTTCTACTCAAATGTCTAGGACGGATATAAAAAGTCGAGTATATTTTGCTCACAGGAGTCCCACCTAAAATGTGAGACAGAGGAAGACTGACAGCAAAGTAATGAGAAAAAAGCAGGCAGATTCTAACCAAACTAAAACTGGTGTAGATATGTTAATAACAGTAGACTATAAGGCAAGGTGCATTACTAGAAATAAAGAGGGTATCTAAATAATGATAAAAGGTTCAGTTGAGCAAGGGTTTGTAATTCTAAACTTACATGTAGTTAATAAAAGACAATATGGTTTTTGAAAATATAGACTGAATACAAAGAGAAATAGAAAAATTCCTCATCTAATGGACCTAAAAACAGACCATTGAAATCAACAACAATTGGACAGTGAACATGCATGAAACATTCATGCAAACTGTCACAAAATGAGGCTCAGTAAATTTTAAAGGATTTGTATCACACGGTCCACATTCTTGGGTTACAATGCATTTAAACTTAAATCAGTACGAAGATTACTAAAAAAAAAAACCTCATGTTTGGAAAATTTTGGAAAAAAAATCTCTAGTAAACTACTCATGGGTCAAAAATAAATCAAAAAGGAATTTTAGGGGCTTCCCTGGTGGCACAGTGGTTGAGAGTCTGGCTGCCGATGCAGGGGACACGGGTTCATGCCCCGGTCCGGGAAGATCCCACATGCCGCGGAGCAGCTGGGCCCGTGAGCCATGGCCGCTGAGCCTGCGCGTCCGGAGCCTGTGCTCCGCGACGGGAGAGGCCACAACAGTGAGAGGCCCGCGTACCACAAAAAAAAAAAAAAAAAAGGAGTTTTAGAAATAATGATACAATTAATATATGTGATAACTTCTGGGACACAACCAAAGCAATGTTTGGGAATAGATATATAGTCTTAAATACTATCATTAGGCAAGACAAAAGCTTTCCTAAGCTTCACATGAAAAAATGTTTGAAAAATAACCACTTAATAAATCCAAAGAAAATAGAAAAATAAAAATAATCAAGATGAGTAGACATTAATGAAATAGAAAACCAACACATAAAAGAGTATCAGTTAAGCCAAAACTTACTTTTTAAAGAGAATTCATAAAATACACAAACTTCTAGGATCAAAGTAAGAGAGAAGACACAAATATAGATGATTAGAAATGGATGATGGCACACAACTTTAGATGCACTGGAGAGAATAGAAGAAGTAGAGTGACATTGTGAACAACTTACGCCATTAATTGGAAAATTTGGACAACATGGCTGAATTTTTAGAAAAAAGTGACTTAGGGCAAGGAAGACAAAACAAGCAAAATTCCTATAAAAATAAGGAAATTTAATTAGTAATAAAAATCTTTCTACAAAGAAAACACCAGTTTAGATGAATTTATAGGCTAGTTCTACCTAACATTCTGGAAGCTGGAGAAGATATTTGCAGCATGTGACAAAAGCTTAATATCCAAGAACTAAAAAAAAAAAGTCCCACAGATCAATATGCAAGATATCCAACCCAGGAAATTGGACAAAAACACAGATACAAGAAAGGAAACACAAATGATTCATGAATGTATGAAAGATATTTAACTCTATTAAGAATTAGGGAAGTGGAAATTAAAATCCAGTGATGTACCAGTTCATCCTCACCAGATTGGCAAATATTAGGAAGTCATAGGCTATTAGGAGCAGGGAACAATGCAGAGCAACAGGAACTCTCTTCACCACACACAATTATCAGTGGATACAAATCACTTTGGAAATTTGGTATTACCTAGTAAACTTGAACATGTACATATTCTCCCATGGAGGAATTCTAATTCTAGGTATATAGAGAAATTCTTAAAAGTGTGTACCAAGACACACAGGCAGGAAAAATGTACGTAGAAGCTTTGTTCCTAATAGCAAAGAAGCAAAAACATTCAAACGGTAATCACAATAGGGTGAATACATTGTGGCAGAATCACACAGCACAATAGTACCGCTGTGAAAATGAATAAACCAGAGCTGCATCCATCACCATGAATAGATCACAAAAACTTAATGTTAAACCCAGTGGGTTTTAGACGTTGGTGAGTACTGGCATTGTCTGGAGAGCCAGTGGAGACACAGAAGCCTTGCTTGTGGAAATGGGACTGGACTGTACCTCTGTAATTTTGCCAGTTCCCCAGGTGATCCTGATACACAACAAAGTTTGAGAACCACTGTGTTAAAACACAGTTGTAAGAGGATGCAGACTGTTTAGCTTACACAAAGGTGAACAAAACGTACAAGACTAAGATACATATTATTTAGGTTACATACATAAGTTATAGCAAGACAAAGGCAGCTCCTGGTGAGGAGGAAATGTTAAGCATTTGGGGAGGAGGCATCCAACCAAGATGCAGGTTATTTTTTGATGGAAGGTACACTGAACTCATTTTATTATTCATACTTTATGTAATGTTTGTGCATTAAGATATATTTCACAAGGCAAACTTAAAAAGTAATCAAATAAGCAAGATTTATTTTGAGCCTGTGCCCTTCAGCACTTCAGTGAGCTTCTGGGTATGATGTGTTACTGTTTCATTGCTGCCTTGATGGCTTTGGTGAGGTCAGTGGGGATCACACAGTATATACACATTGTCTTGTTTCTTCTGCTCATTAGCAGCACTGTCTGGAAGGAATGTTCAACTGGGGCAGAGGGGAAGTTTGTTCTCCATGTGGGTTGTGTAAATAGGCTGCTTGCATTGCCCTCTGCACCCTTAGGAAGGCCCGGAGTTTGGTCCTGTTCACAGTGGTCCAGAGGCTGACCTGGTGTGCAGCCTGGAGGCAGTGCCTGCCTGACAGCAGCGAGCAGAGTGGGAGCAGATACCTGTGTGCAGCCCAGTGGTACTGAAGGGACATGGTAGGGCCAACAGGACAGAAGAGGGCCTGGCATGAAGCTGCCGGAACTGATTGATGATGCAGGCTTGGAAGTGTCCAAGGGAAGGATACATTCCTAGGAGAAGAAGTGACCCTTTTTCTTGCCTCCAAGCGATCCAGGGGAGTTGCTTCCATGGATTCTTAGAATGTGATTGCAGCTATCTCTGTACTAGATACTAAGGATAGGCCCAGAGGTGTGGGGAGGTGGGTAGGAGTGCTTTGGCAGGCAAGAGTATGTGCTTCGACCCCAAGTGAGTGGGTGAAAACTGGGCCACGGGAGATGGGAGGTCTGCAGAAATCCAGCTGATCCTTACTCTGAGGAAGGCTTATAGCAGCTGATGGGCTGGAAGAAGCTGTACCAAGTTCTCATCTCTGTCCTGGGTAGGCAGAATTGAAAAGGAATAGTCTGGAGATCTGGGCTACTTGGGACAGGGACCCAGCCCCCTTGATTAGGTCCTGGCTGCCCTGGCTTCTTTAGCCACTCACGCCAGGGGCTGCTGCATGTGGCCAGGGAAGGTGAGGGTTATACCTATTACAAAGGTACTGTGTTCCCCCATCAGCCAGGCCCCCTACAATTTCCAGGGTTCTTCTTGGGGCGCAGTAGGGAGGGTTCAGTGCCACTGACTCTCCCATCGGGAAGTTGAGGGTGCAGGAGAGGCTTAATAAAAGAACTTCTATGGTGACCTCTGCTATGAAAAGTAAGCGAGAAAAACAAAAGGTTTGTAACATATCCATTTCCTTTCCAAGGTGTGCTGGCTTTGATAAACCCCCTTATGCAAATTACATTCTTCATGACCTCGTGACTTTTCTAGGTAAAAAAAAAAAAAAGGGGGGGCTTCCCTGGTGGCGCAGGGCTTGGGAGTCCGCCTGCCGATGCAGGCGACACGGGTTCGTGCCCCGGTCCGGGAAGATCCCACATGCTGCGGAGCGGCTGAGCCCGTGAGCCATGGCCGCTGAGCCTGCGCGTCCGGAGCCTGCGCGTCCGGAGCCTGTGCTCCGCAACGGGAGAGGCCACAACAGTGAGAGGCCCACGTACCGCAAAAAAAAAAAAATCCCCCCTCCCCCACCGCAAAGGCCTCTATATTCCTTCTCCAAGTAAAGCTGACCACTCCACTTATTGCTCTTTCTTATAGTTCTACTTACTATTAGGTCAGAATATGATTTCTCTCATCCTACTATCCTATGCTTGGGGCAAGGCATCCATTAGCAGGACAGCTAAGAGCAGAGCACAAACGTCCAGGCTCAGCTACATTCTCTGCTTCGTTTCCTGAAGCCCAACTGGGTCCTGGGCCCGTCTCACTTGATGGTCCTACATTGCAATTTCCACACCATTGGTTGTCAGTTGGTCCTAATCCAACAAGATCATTGTCCCTTAAACAGACTTTTGTCTGAAATACAAAGTTTAAGTGGCTTAAACCCAGATTCAATAGGTAATAGCACTTCAGTTCTTTTGAAATGCCTGCAGTTCTGCATACTTGGGAACTACTGATCATTCTAAAAGGATGCGATTCTTAATTTCCTCCTTTCTCCCAGATCTAGCATATGGCTACAACTGACCAGTCTACACACTCATACTGAGTACCTAGGACATTCCTGAAATACTTTGTTTACCCTTATACCCTTAAACATGTTATGTTCTTGTTTAAGTGATTTTGAAACTTCTGATCACTCATTTCTAACCTCATTAGGTCCATTTATACTATCTCATTGTCTCAACTCTAGACTGTGTCATCTGCAAGGAGGAAAACTTAAGACCAATTTTAAAACACAGTTATTCACAGTTAAAATCTTGACTTGCAACCAACACTGATGGAGTCACTTCTTAGAACCAGCAAACCAGGGCTTTCTTAACCTGACTGTCTCCCACCGCCAAAACCCTTGGTGAATGTCCATTTCTTGTAGTTCCTGTGTTGATCTCAGACATGGAGCTGTTTTGTTCCTCTCTAATCCTCACTCCATACAGCAGCCAGAGATTTTTTAAAATGTAAATCTGATTGTGGCTTGTTGGTGGATAAAATCTTTCAAGGGCTTCTCATTGTCTCTAGTGAGGATGATTTAGCGGGATTTACTGAACCCCACACCCACATCTGGCCCAGGACACAGATCCCATGCTGCCTTTGACCATCTCTCCCCGCTGCCAGTGGCCCTGCCCCTCCCTAGGTTCTAGGGGCACCCCGCTACCTGTGCCGGAATAGGGTACCACAGGGTGCCACCTGTTGCCCGCATCTTCAGGAGCATGGCCAACGACTCAGCTCTGCACTGCCCCTCCCCCTCCCCCCCCCACCTGCAAGCACTTTGCCTAACAAGGTCATCCTTCAGGTTCAGCTTCAGCGCTAATTCCTCACACAAGCCTCATCCTGGAAAGAGCTCCCCTTAGCCTGCTCCCTTTGCTATTTCTATGCGTGAGAGTGCTCATTTTCAATAGGATAATAATAGGATCTTCCTCATAGAATTCCTAAGGTTGTTGTGAGTACCAACTGATAAAATGTGTGTAAAGAGCTTAGCAAGTGGTCTCATGTGGAAGCACGATGGGTTTCCTTTGCCTCTAGATTTCCATATGACATCACTCAGCATATTTCATCCTATGATGAAACCTTGAGTTTCATCAGATGGGATTAAGCCTGACTCATTCACTGCTATATGCCCAGTGCTCAACACAGAACAAATCACAGAGGAGCTGTTGGGTAGATTTTGTGCAATGAATGAGTGGACATATTTTTAAAATTTGTATGCAAATCTTTTTTTACAGGAAAATCTAATTATTAAAGAATTAGGGGAAACTCATTGCATTTTGGTCAGCTGTGCCAGAGAAAACCAGTTTTCCTTGTCTAAATCAGGTAGATGACTCCCAACAGGAAATTTAGCCTTTAATTCCAGCTAATGCCTGTTGTGACATTTGACAGCACTGGTTCTTTTTGAGTTTGACTCCGTGGAAGCCAGTGCATTGGTGGTTTAGCTGCAGATATCTTTTCCTGTCCTTCAGGGAAGGTGTTGAATAATGCTGTTTGCATTTCAGGGTAAGCAAGTATTATTTGTCAATAAGCAACAAATGAATTCTTTGACCTTGGGCCCGAACTCATAACCCCTTTGGCATCAGTTATTTAGGCTGTAGACCTAGAAAACTACTGGTAAGTCTTTTGCAGAGATCATGAGCTCATGAGTCAATGGTAAACATTTCTGGTTATCTTCCCAGGAAATCAGTGACCCCGAGATCCTGGATCTGGTCCACAGCGCCCTTGGCAGGATGACCGTGGTCCGGCAGATCTTCCCATCTGCAAAGGACAACCAGAAATGCATGAGGAACAACCACCGCATCTCTTCCCTGCTCTGCGACCCCCAGGAAGGCTACCTCCAAATGCTGCAGGTCAGTGCTTGCCTCCCAAGCTCCCTCCAGGAGGAAGTCTCACCCGTACACTTGGCCTGTCACGGTCAACAGTATGCCTCAGCTCTTGGCTGAGTGCTGTTGCTCACCAACTTTAGTAACTAGAACTCTCTGTCGTTTGCTGACATTGAACCAGTCAACTGGGCAGTGCCTCTAAGCACATTAGCAGGCAGATATGGCCATTGTCAGCAGACAGGACATATGAGCTCACTGGGTGCCTCTAATATTTAAAAGTTGCATGCTTAGGGAGTAAGGAGAGTCCTGTCTCTTAGGCTTCTGTGATGACTGTTTTGTGGGGCATGATTTCATCTGGCAGGACTGGGGGTAGAGCCTTCCTGCGGGGAGTCATCATTTTGAACCTGTTTTAAGTTCTTCCGTGTAGAAAGTCAATAATATGGAAACAGCTGGGAACTGTCCCAGTTCATCTTCTGAATGCTGAGGCTTAGGTCAACCAGAACATGCTGGATTCCCAGCTGAGCAGGGAGGGGCAAAAGGGTAGGAGCATCACTTGCCCACCTGTTCCATTCCTTCCAAGATGAGAAGTACAGTGTGTATGGTTAGTTATTCTGCCACTCTCTTGACATAGGTGCAATCAGGGTTAGCTCCTCTTGGGCCTGGGAGGGGGATGTGGAGCTGTGCACCAGTTGTGAGAGGTGGTTTTTCTCCCTGGATGTTTGGGGGTAACAGCGAAGCACTGTGGAGACTGTCTGTTGGTAGCCCGGCATCTGCGTCTCCACTAGGAATATAGCACCCAAGAAAACTTTCATTTGACGCATGGAAATTTCTCCCGGTCGGGTTTGTGAAAAGCGCTCAGAAGTTTGTGCATGGGGTATGCTTGCCACTCAGCATTTGAGACTAGTTACACGTTCTTTACTTAGCCAGGCGTAAGGATTGGGATCGCAGGGCAGAAATGGGCTGTGTCTGCCACCTGAGTATCGGGGCCACCCCAGAACATCTTGGTATCATCTAATCGGGGCACATGATTTGCGGAGGGGGGTTATTAGAATCTCTAGGGCAGGCTGGGTACATGTGTGATTTGCCAAGGTACCAAATCCAGTCTATAATCTTATATGGGGGGGGCGGCGCGGGGAGAGGAAACACGCTCCAACAGGCGGCAAACGCTAGAAGTATGTTCTTGGTTGATAGGGAAGCACAGAAGACACTGAGATTTTAGCTGGAGTAACTCCCTCTTCCCCAAAGCCCATGGCTCCAGGGAGCCATCACAAGGTCTGGGGTCTTTCTAAGGTGGTGAAGGGTTGACCGAGAGAGTGGACCAAAGGCCTCCACAGGGCCATGGACTTGAGAGCCCTGGGCATATGGGCCAGACGTGGAAGGTGCTTAATGCAAGGATTTGTGGTTTTGGATCCTACCGTGACCTGTCCCACCTTCCTCTCTTTTGGAGTTTGGAAGAAGAGGTGAGGGGGTCTCATGGTGCCTCTGTATTTACCATCTCACTCTCCGTGTGGATGCAAGTGCAGTGCGACCACGTGGCCCAGGCGGTGTGTGCTCATCCCCACCCGGGGCAGGACAGGGAGGTGCCGGCCACTCTGTGTGGGGGCCAGACCCCGGGAGGGTCTCACTCCTAGGAAGGTCTCCCCAGGTTCTCTCTCCTCAAAGGGCTTCGTCCTCCTCCAAACGTACACCAGCCCTGCTGTGCCCTGCCCCATATCCCCCATCCATTTTTCTCAGTTCTTGCTTTACCATACTGCACTTCTACTCCAGGAGAAAGGAGGCTGCTTCCCGGTACACCAGCACGTGCTGCCGTGATGGGGTGGAGGGAGAGGAGAAAGTACTTCCTGTCTAAGTCTTGATTATTCATTTTGCCCTGGGCAAAAGGCTTAGGTGAGCTCTTTGGTTGCACGTCAAACACACTGGATACAAAGAATCTGTCCTGGAGGCCAAGACAGAAAAGGAGACTGATGGTAGCAGCGAGGAATGCAGTAGAGGGCTTTCTGAAATGACACACAACCATTAGGAGGATGAACAAAGCCATGGCTCTGAGGTGGGTGGCTAGTCATCATCAAGTGAGGTCAGTGCAGTATCGAACCTAGAATCCTGGCCACCCTACCTCTCTTTGTTCCTTCTGAGACCCAGGCACTACATAAAGTGCAAGATTTAAGAGTGAAATCATAGAGATCTTGTAAGAGTCGTAGGAGCAGTAGTAACAGCAGCAGCAGTAGCAGTAATAGTAGCAGAAGTCGAGTAGCAACCATAGTACCTGTAGTAGTGTTAGTAATAGTAGCAGTAGTAGTGATAGTGGCAATAGTAGTGATAGTAGCAGTAGCGGTAGTAGTAGTAGCAATAGTAGCAGTAGTCACAGTAGCAACAGCAGTGGCTATAATAGTGTTAGTAATAGTAGCGGTAGCAGTAGTAGTGATAGCGGCAGTAGTAGTAATAGTAGCAGAAGTCACAGTAGCAACCGTAGTACCTGTAGTAGTGTTAGTAATAGTAGCGGTAGTAGTGATAGCGGCAGAGGTAGTAATAGTAGCAGTAGCGGTAGTAGTAGTAGCAGAAGCAGAAGCAGAAGCAGCACTGGCAACAGTAGTAGCGGTAGCGACAGCAGCAACAGCACAGGAGCCAGCTTGCTTGGGTTCAAATTCCAGTAACTCTAGTTACTCACTGTTTATTATTATTTATTTGTCATTCTGTGCCTCAGTTTCCTTCTGTGTAAACTGGGGATTAGAACACTACCTACCCCTCAGAGTCATAATGAAAATTAAAGGGGAGAACATATAGAAAGCAGTTTGAACAAGGCTGAGCTATTAACAGTACCGCTCTGGAGGAGGGAGCCAGGTGTGTTCAGGGTTTCCACGGAAAGGCTGAACACGGCCTCGTTATTTTTTGTATGATGTAGTCCGCTCCCTTCTTGAGCATGCTCTTGGAAAGCCTCACGGTGGGTGGGAGAGCACTTCCCACCTGTCCAGCCCCTGATCACCGGCATCCAGCACCACTTACTGTCCGTATCAGTCACACAATCATCGCTGCCTTGTGTGGGAGAGGAGAGGCCTTGTCTTTGCGACCCGCTTAGCTCTTCAGACAAGACCCTGCTCCTTGGAGACTCTCGATAAGGACTGATGGGGTGGATCTGTTAAGAATGCAGGTCTTAACATAAGTTAAACTGTCTCTAGAAGCGTCTTTATAGATCCATAAATAAAATACGTTATTAAAGCAATCTATCTCCATTCATTGCATCTCCTTCCTTGTGCGGGCTATGAAGAGAGGCCAACGTGGATTTATTTACTCATCCTACCCAACCACCATTTGGGCAGATTCATCTCATTTACAAGCCATTCCCTTCACGTTTCCTCAGTAGCTATTACCACTTCTTTCTTTCTTAATGACAGTGTAGAAGGCAAACTAATTTCTACAGCCTCTACCTGTGAGATTGATGGAGAAGATTCTAACATGTTTAGCACAACCAACTGAAGGAAAAAAAAAAAAAACAGCATTGATGTCGTGGATTATTAACTTTGTCTTGATGAAATTAATGAAAATCCTTTTGGAAATGGAACCCTCAAGTCCATCTTCAGTTCCTCCCCCAGATGGCTGCTCTTGGGATGATAATTCTGGATTAGAAGTTTTCAAGCGGACCATCAAAAACAGGGAATTTTTACAGGATCATTCATCTCTCCACTTTTGTACTGAGCAGGCCTCAGAAGCTCCATCTTCTTCTATTAGGCCTGTGGTCAGGGCTTTCTGTGCTCCAGAACCAACCAGGCAGTTATAGCAAATGAGTTTGGTTCCTATTTAGTAAAGAGAACACCTTTTGGAAGAAAAGTACTTAAATAAGTGGCTTCTAGTGGCTCCAAAAGTATTGCCTTTGCCAGTGTGCAGTGCTGTTGTTTATTTTTCCCTACAAAGCACTGTCTTATTTGGGTGTTTCCGATTCTTGTTTTCTCGACACGTTAGTTTAGGGCCTGTCTTACTCAGCTAGTAATAAAAGTGACAACCAGACCTTAAGGACCCCTGAGACTTTGCTCAGATTTCATGGGTAGCCTTGGTCAGAGGTGCGTCTTTAGCATCCTTGGTCTCCAGAACTGCATTGCCTGGTGACTTCAGGGCTATAATTGACCTAACAGACACATTGTCACATTGTTACCCCATTTCTATTCAAATGTGTTTCCAAGGCGGGACAGGCGAATGAGAGAAGCTGTGTTGTCTGGTCACTGTGAAGCCTGATCCTTGAATTAGGCTGCAGGGGCTAATGTGGTATTATTATAAAATGCTCCCTCAGGTTGGAATTTCTCTTCTTTGTGCATTTTTAAATTGTGGAACGGCTTGATAGATGGAATCACTCCTTCCTCACTCAATCTATTAAAGCATTTCACCCCGACCCTTACATCCCTGTTTCTGTAAGTCTTTCTGGACTTCTCCCTAGCTTACAAGTTTTTTGTCAACCTGCCTGTAGAATTCTTTCCTCTGGAGCAACACTGAGCCTCCTCACATCAGAGCTACCTTGGACTTCATGTCACTTTCTCTGGTTTTCTTCACCCTAAAGACCCAGATGGAACATGTAGGGACCAGACTGGGGAAGCGTGAGCATCGATGCCTTTGTCAGGGCCAGTTGAACAGGTGGTCTGCTTGGGTGCAGCTGGTTGCAGTTCTGGCCGCCGGTGGCCATGTGTACAACTGGAGGCCAGAGAGCCTCGGGTATAGCAAATGTTCCTCCACAGCTCTCCCCCCTCCCCCCTCCTCGGATTCAACATGAGCAGAGATCCCCATCCTCTTGGCCCTCTGCCACCATCGGCTCCCTCCTCAGGCCTGGCCGTGGCGCCCTCTCTCAGGACGGGTGGGCTGGCAGCAGGTTGGCAGAGAGCTCTCGCCTGGAGATGGATTTCTCAAGCTGTGACATCTGGGCGTCGGCTTGTCCTCCCAGCTGGACCCTCTGCCGGCTGCTTGTCTGACTTCGCTGGACGGCTAGAGCCTGTCTGAGGATCTGGTCAGAGGTCAGTTCCTGCTGTTTGCCTCTGTGAGGCCTCCCTGCACTTTGATTGATTAATTACTTCGCTTGATTAATGACGGAGGCAAGAGAAAACTGGGCTCTTTAGAAGCCTGGAGAAAATGCCCCCTTTCTTAATGAACACATTTCCCACAGTTTTAGCTGTGGTGTTGGGTGGATAATGGTCTGGTGGCGAGCTGCAGCTGGCTGGTGTGGCTGCGACCCTGGCCTGCCATTCATCTTCCTTTGCCTTCCAGGATGATTTGTACCTTGATAATGTGGATGCACAACAGTTCCCTGGGCCCCTGGAGTGCAAGGGAGGCAAGGCTGGAGCACCCTAATATGACTTGCCTCAATTCTCAGATTTACTGTGGAGAAATGTGCACAGAGCACTGGGAAGGCAGACAGCCAGTGACCTAGCAGGGCCGTCATCCTCCTGGGCCTCTCCCTTCCAGCCTGACAGGGGTGGGCATAGGTCTCAGGCCGCTGAGGTCCAGATAGGATTGTACAGGTCTCCTGAAGAGCTCAGCACATTTCACAGGGGGCTTCTATTTGCATTACTCCTGGCCCTAATCCTGCCCCTAGGGACTCAGTAACGAAGTAAATCATCTGAGCTTCTGATGGGGCTGCCTCTACCCTACCCAGTACCGATCCAGATGGGAAATCAGTGTCTTCCTGGTTTCAACAAGACAACAAATCCAAGTCTCGGAGATGGTGTCACATACGGTGGAGGTAGAGGTGGGACTTTCGCATTGCAGCTGCACAAACAGCCTCGAAGTTTCGAAGTCTTCCCGGAGAAGACTTGTGTGCTTCTCCACAGCCCCACCCCGTCCACCCAGGGCCTCATCCTTTCTCCACATCTTGCTAGCTTCCCGTTCCCTATCCACCCTCTCTTTTCTCCCTCTGGGTCTTGACTCCAAAGTAAATTCTCCTCATTTTCTCATGAAGATCAATTTAACAATTTTACTGGTAGCCTTTGCTCCTGCTGACACAGGTATTTTCTTAAATAAAATACAGTTACTGATGTAATGGGGATTCTGGGTGTTAACTGTTCAAAAAAAGGTTATCTTCCCATCCTTGGTCCTCTGGCTTCATGTGATTGGTCTTTAATTATCCAGCAGCCAGGAATGTCTGCCTGGGTTTCTCAAGAGCTGAAACCCCAGTCAAGAGCTCACGGCTGAATTCTCTCTTCCGTTTCCTGCAGATGTGAGGACCTGCCTCTTTTTTTTTTCTTTTTCTTTTTTTTAACATCTTTATTGGAGTATAATTGCTTTACAATGGTGTGTTAATTTCTGCTTTATAACAAAGTCAATCAGTTATACATATACATATATCCCCATATCTCTTCCCTCTTGCGTCTCCCTCCCTCCCACCCTCTCTATCCCACCCCTCTAGGTGGTCACAAAGCACTGAGCTGATCTCCCTGTGCTATGCGGCTGCTTCCTACTAGCTATCTACCTTACGTTTGGTAGTGTATATATGTCCATGACACTCTCTCACTTTGTCCCAGCTTACCCTTCCCCCTTCCCGTATCTTCAAGTCCATTCTCTAGTAGGTCTGTGTCTTTATTCCCGTCTTACCCCTAGGTTCTTCATGACCTTTTTTTTTTTTTTCTTAGATTCCATATATATGTGTTAGCATACGGTATTTGTTTTTCTCTTTCTGACTTACTTCACTCTGTATGACAGACTCTAGGTCCATCCACCTAACTACAGATATCTCAATTTCGTTTCTTTTTATGGCTGAGTAATATTCCATTGTATATATGTGCCACATCTTCTTTATCCATTCATCCGATGATGGACACTTAGGTTGCTTCCATGTCCTGGCTATTGTAAATAGAGCTGCAGTGAACATTTTGGTACATGACTCTTTTTGAATTATGGTTTTCTCAGGGTATATGCCCAGTAGTGGGATTGCTGGGTCATATGGTAGATCTATTTTTAGTTTTTTAAGGAACCTCCATACTGTTCTCCATAATGGCTGTACCAATTCACATTCCCACCAGCAGTGCAAGAGTGTTCCCTTTTCTCCACACCCTCTCCAGCATTTATTGTTTCTAGACTTTTTGATGATGGCCATTCTGACTGGTGTGAGATGATATCTCATTGTAGTTTTGATTTGCATTTCTCTAATGATTAATGATGTTGAGCATTCTTTCATGTGTTTGTTGGCAGTCTGTATATCTTCTTTGGAGAAATGTCTATTTAGGTCTTCAGCCCATTTTTGGATTGGGTTGTTTGTTCTTTTGTTATTGAGCTGCATGAGCTGCTTGTAAATTTTGGAAATTCTTTGTCAGTTGCTTCATTTGCAAATATTTTCTCCCATTCTGAGGGTTGTCTTTTGGTCTTGTTTATGGTTTCCTTTGCTGTGCAAAAGCTTTGAAGTTTCATTAGGTCCCATTTATTTATTTTTGTATCCTGCTACTTTACCAAATTCATTGATTAGCTCTAGTAGTTTTCTGGTAGCATCTTTAGGATTCTCTATGTATAGTATCATGTCACCTGCAAACAGTGACAGCTTTACTTCTTCTTTTCCGATTTGGCTTCCTTTTATTTCTTTTTCTTCTCTGATTGCTGTGGCTGAAACTCCAAAACTATGTTGAGTAATAGTGGTGAGAGTGGGCAACCTTGTCTTGTTCCCGATCTTAGTGGAAATGGTTTCAGTTTTTCACCATTGAGGACGATGTTGGCTGTGGGTTTGTCATATATGGCCTTTATTATGTTGAGCAAAGTTCCCTCTGTGCCTACTTTCTGCAGGGTTTTTATCATAAATGGGTGTTGAATTTTGTCAAACGCTTTCTCTGCTTCTATTGAGATGATCATATGGTTTTTCTCCTTCAATTTGTTAATATGGTGTATCATGTTGATTGATTTGCGTATATTGAAGAATCTTTGCATTCCTGGAATAAACCCCACTTGATCATGGTGTATGATCCTTTTAATGTGCTGTTGGATTCTGTTTGCTAGTATTTTGTTGAGGATTTTTGCATCTATGTTCATCAGTGATACTGGCCTGTAGTTTTCTTTCTTTGTGACATCTTTGTCTGGTTTTGGTATCACGGTGATGGTGGCCTCATACAATGAGTTTGGGAGTGTTCCTCCCTCTGCTATATTTTGGAAGAGTTTGAGAAGGATAGGTGTTAGCTGTTCTCTAAATGTTTGATAGAATTCGCCTGTGAAGCCATCTGGTCCTGGGCTTTTGTTTGTTGGAAGTTTTTTTTTTTTTGTGGTACGTGGTCCTCTCACTGCTGTGGCCTCTCCCGTTGCGGAGCACAGGCTTTGGACACACAGGCTCGGTGGCCATGGCTCACAGGCCTAGCTGCTCCGTGACACGTGGGATCTTCCCGGACTGGGGCACGAACCCGTGCCCCCTGCATCGGCGGGCGGACTCTCCACCACTCTGCCACCGGGGAAGCCTTGTTGGAAGATTTTTAATCACAGTTTCAATTTTAGTGCCTGTGATTGGTCTGTTCATATTTTCTATTTCTTCCTGGTTCAGTCTTGGCAAGTTGTGCATTTCTAAGAATTTGTCCATTTCTTCCAGGTTGTCCATTTCGTTGGCATACAGTTGCTTGTAGTAATCTCTCATGATCCTTTGTATTTCTGCAGTCAGTTGTTACTTCTCCTTTTTCATTTCTAATTCTATTGATATGAGTCTTCTCCCTTTTTTTCTTGATGAGTCTGGCTAATGGTTTATCATTTTGTTTATCTTTTCAAAGAACCAGCTTTTAGTTTTATTGATCTTTGCTGTCATTTCTTTCATTTCTTTTTCATTTATTTCTGGTCTGATCTTAATGATTTCCGAAGCCCGAGCCTCAGCTCCCAGCCCCTGCCCACCCTGGCTGGTGAGCAGACAAGCCTCTCAGGCTGGTGAGTGCTGGTCAGCGCTGATCCTCTGTGTGGGAATCTCTGCACTTTGCCCTCCGCACCCCTGTTGCTGCGCTCTCCTGCGCGGCTCCGAAGCTTCCCCCCTCCGCCACCCGCAGTCTCCGCCTGCGAAGGGGCTTCCTAGTGTGTGGAAACCTTTCCTCCTTCACAGCTCCCTCCCACTGGTGCAGGTCCCGTCCCTATCCTTTTGTCTCTGTTTTTTCTTTTTTCTTTTGCCCTACCCAGGTACGTGGGGAGTTTCTTGCCTTTTGAGAGGTCTGACGTCTTCTGCCAGCGTTCAGTGGGTGTTCTATAGGAGCAGTTCCACGTGTAGATGTACTTATGATGTATCTGTGGGGAGGAAGGTGATCTCTGCGTCTTACTCTTCCGCCATCTTCCTCAACTCCCAAGGATCTGCCTCTTATTTAGGTATTGACTTTGGAAATGCAAGCCTTGCCAGGATGCCCCCATCTCGTGAGAGCACATAACCCAGATTCTGACTACAGATGGACAGTTCCACATGGAATATACCCATGTGGAGGTCCTGTGTCCTTTCTCAGGGTGGCTTCTGTCCTCCATCACTCCTATTCTAAGAGGCATCCTCTTCCCAAACACTTTGACGTCTGTTTACATCGGTGTTTTTTCCTAAGAGCAGATTTAAAACTATTCATTCAACATCCATTAATTCCACAAACATCCCTTAAGCACTTATTATGGGCCAGTTCCTATGTTAGACATTTCACAAATGTTGTCTCTCCGAATTCTCACAAACTCCAAATAAATTGAGAATTTTAATCTCCATTTAGTAGCACGTTCCAGTTATGGAGAATGGCATATGCAAAGGCCAAGAAGCCAAGGAGAGCAGGGGCTGAATTCAGTGTCTGAGGCAAGGGGTGAGAGGCAAGAAGTGTTTGGAAATCAATCATCAAGGAGGGCAGCTGCAGGGCACCGAGGCTTGGGGTGCAGCCCTTGGAGATGTGACAGGGCAGGATGTGCATCTGAGAACAACAGCTCGGTGCAGGGTGGAATTGGAGGGCCTGGGCTGGGAGACGAGGTAACCAGGGGTTACCATCTCCCCAGGGAGAAATGAGGGCACCTGAACTATGTGGTGGCCATGGGAAGTTACCATGTAGAGAGGATTTAGGAAGCTTCCCCAGGGGTGAAACCCCTAAGCCTGGGCAGGGGACGGGCAGCCGGTGACAGTGTGCAGGGCATGGCACCTCCCACAGGTGCTGGGCTGTAGTTGCCCCTAGTCACATCCTGACTGTCTTCTCCTCTCCCCTGTACACCTGGGTAGTCTTGCTGCAGGACTGGCTGTGCCCCAGGCTCCCGTGGCTGAGCCAGCCCTGCAGTGCAAATGTCAGGCCTTTGAAATGGGCCAGGCCACTTCCCTTTCAGGAACCTGGGTCAGGGTATTGTAGAGGCCCTCACTCTGGGCCTTCCTATATTGGCAGCTTTTATAGAACACCCCGGGAGCAGAGAAGTGGCCTTTTCCTCAAAGGGCAGCTCTGCAACACTTCAGAACATGTAGACCTGAAAGGCCCGGATCAGGCCCAGGGGGCTATGGCAGTCGTGACCTTGCTGCCGGGCCAGGAGGAAGCCAGGGACATGCGCCCAGGTGAGCAGATTTCAGGCAGTGCTGGGGATGTGAGACTCGGGGCTGATCCTTGCTCAGTCTTTTGACCCAGAAGCTACAGAAGCTAGATATGACCCCTGCTTGCCCTTGAAAAGCTTTCGGACCAAGGGGCATTGGAGGAGAGGGTGAGTGGTGGTGGAGGATAGAAACTGCTTTTCACGACCCACGCTGGGCCCCAGCTGCCAGCAATACCCCTGGACAATCTCTCAGCTCATCCACATTGAAGTCAGGAGCCTGCTTGGGTCCTTCATTTCCCCTTCCATTCCTTTCTGTCCCTGTTACCCCCAAAACAGAAATGCATGCAAAGAGCTCAGGATGGTACTAGGCACCCAGGGTTATCACCACCTGCATTTCACAGGGAGGGTAAGTCAGGGCTGCCCCTCTGCACCTCTCCAGGGCCGCTAATCGCACTGTATTTTATTGTCATCAAGTTAAGGCTAGAGTTTTAAATGACTTGTTCAACATCACCTCGCAAGTAAGTTGAAGAGGAGATTCAGTTCACCCATACAGTGAGCATTTATCAAGCGTATGCCATATCCATGTGCTGCTGTCCACTCTGGGGGTTCAGCAGTGAGTGGAGCTGGCCCAGGTTGTGATGAATCCAAAGCTCTTGCTCATCCTCCCAGGGCCCCCGCTAAGCTCCCCACATGGTAGAGTAAGAGTTGTACTGTATGACAGCAAAAGGGGACCCCAGCATGCATCTCTAGGGTGGCTATAACTGAACCAGCTGGGCCCCTTGCAGCTGTGTACCCACTTAGAATGGAGGCCACAGGCTCCCAGGAAAGCCTCTGCCAGCTCTGGCTCTTGTCTGCCTCTGACTTTACTCCATCTGGCATCTCTGACCTGGTCCCAGGTCTTTTGCTGTGCGTCTGCATCTTTCCTCTGCCACGCCCTTGGCCTCAACACTTGGCCTCTCTTTAGCTTCTCAAGTCTGCTCTTACCCGAAATGCTTTTTACAGTCTTTTGTCACTTCAGTGCTGCAGTGTTCCTAGGCCAGCCAGAGCCCAGGGCTTCTGCCAGCAGAGGGATGAAGTGACAGTGTCTGCTCTGCTTGTCTGTCTTTTGCTAGTGAACTCTGTGCTGGACCTCATCTGAGATGTGAGGGAGAGAGGCAAGGACTCTTTCAGGCCAGGGCCCCTTCTCTGACCCTGTGACCTGTAGCTCCAGCTCGGGCTGTTTGCCCCTCAAGACCAGCAGTGAGTGAGGGTCCATGCAGCTGAGAGCCTCTGTCCTTCTACACTTCTCTTGCCTCAGGGACCTGGCTTGACCAAGCCGGGACACTGGGACACTGGTCTTCACCCACCCACCATGAGGAAAGGCTTTTCTTATGTTTGTCAGGACCTGGAAGGAGCCCCAAGCAGAGGCTGCCTTTTTACTCTATGTCCTTGATCTTTTCCCCTAAAAGTCCCTTCTCTGGACAACCAGACTGTGAGGGTAGCATCCCTCCCTTTGTATACCCACCAGTGGACCTGGCAAGTCACCTAAGTGAGGATGCTGAGGTTGGTGGAGCCACACATCAGTACTGGAGTGTTAGCTTCTGCCAAGGCAGGGAGAAGTATTGAGACGGCACCTTACAAGAGGAGGGGCAGGAGTGAGTGGAGAGATGGAAACAACTCCAAGTTGACTCAAGAAGGCTCAAGCAGACATTCTGAGCAAGCTATAAATGAGAAACAGATTTTTGTTTGAACAGAGGAGGTACCCTCTCAAGTCAAAGTTGGAAGCAGAAAATCTCTTTTTCGTGCTATTTTGTACATTTTCTCTTTTTGTGAACCAAGATCAATGTGTACATTCTTAGCAGAGATCCATCCACCCATCCACCCATCCACCCATCCACCCATCCACCCATC
>NW_021703781.1:33582064-33592215 GCF_005190385.1 Monodon monoceros | reverse complement strand
CATCCACCCATCCACCCATCCACCCATCCACCCATCCACCCATCCATTCATCCATCCATCCATCCACCCATCCATCCACCCACCCATCCACCCATCTTCCCCACTCACCCCCACATACCTATCCATCCAGACTCATCCACCCATCCACCATGCATCCATCCATCAAACATGCATTAAGCACCAACTGTGTGTCTTGGTTGGTGCTGAGTTCTAGAGATAGTGAAAATATATAGACCTGGAAAAGAGCATTGCTCAAACCTGTTCTTCCTTTGGCCTTTCTGAGTCACATCCTGTCTTTTCCTCTTCATGACAGGCCTTTCTGCATTCATACATTTGTATCATATGAATCACTTATGTAATTAAGTACTTTAATTTATTGTGACTAGAAGTGCTGGAGGGAAAAAAGGAAATTCCACTGGGCGCTAGTCTGGGCCACTTCAGGGGAGGTGTTGCCCCATGTGTGTGTGTGAATGCCCGTATAGGCGGGGATGTGGGTCAAAGAGTCCCAGCTGGTTGAATAGCATTGGCTGTGAGTGGTTGGCCAGGAGATCCACAAACGTCTTGAGAGGAGAAATCTTCACATCATCAAGGACTCTCAGCTCTGAGTTATCCTTTTGGAAGAAATAAAATAAAAAATAAGACCAAGCCAACTCTAAGTGGCTTACATCCTCTTAGAACACCTCCATTATTGGTTTGTATTTCAGAGGGGAGGTACACATATCAGAAATAATTTTGTAGTGGTAGAGGCTCCTGAGAGCTGGGGCTGACAAGAGCAAGGAGTGGGTTTGTCTTTCTCTTCAAGGCAATGACCCCCCAGGGTTCAAGGAGCGGGAGACAGTGTTCTGTCCTGTCTGTTCCCTGCAGGACAGGGGGTGAATTCCCGGTGGTGGGAGTGATTTCTCTCTGCTGTCAGGTAAGCACCTGTGTAGTGCAGGACCTTGAAAAAGGTCACTAGGCACTGACATGCCTGCTTCTCTGTGGCCTGAGGACCTTGTTTAAATCAGCAGTGGTCGGTCACGCCAGGCATGCTCCTGTCCATCTTCCACCTACCAAATGGAGAGGCGTCAGGCATGCAGGCCTTAGTGACATACATCCCTGTGCCCACTGCAGGGACACCAGTTGAGGGTGGATAGGACAGGGCTGTGCAGGAATGGTCAAGCACAGGGACATCCATGGAGGAGGAGGTCAGCTCTGCTCAGACATGTCACGGCAGAGATGACCCCCGGAGGTTAGCATGAGTTGGGGAAAGGGCACGATGGAGCAGGTGTGTGTGATGCCCTGGACCAGCTCCTTTGGGCCACCTCTAATTTCAGTTGCAGAGGACAGTTCCCAACACCCAAGTTCCTGTCTGGGCCTCTGCTTTGGGGGTAACCCATCTAAGACTTGTGAGGAAGGGAATTGTAGGCTGAGAACAAGATATGGTGGTGTTGAGAGTGTGAGGGGCATACTGGGGAGCAGTGGGAGGTGGCTGGAATTCTTCCCACAGCCCAAGGATCCTATTTGATCTTCCCAGGAGTCCTGTGAGGCCAACATATTGTCCTATGTATATCTGGCAATTTTGTTTTTCTGAAATATTTTTAGCAGACACCTTGCTGCTGAGGTGTGCAGAGAATCATCCCCTTGACCCACTTTGGCTAATGGTTGTTTGTGCAACAGTTACCCATGAGGGGTCACAGACCTGACCGAGGGTGGGTGTTACTTCCCCCCGCCACTTCATGCTCCGTGACAACCCCTTGGAGGAGCGGGGTGGGGTGCGGTGGTGGTAACCTCGGGAAGCAGGGCTGTCCTCCTCCCCACCAAGGGCTCTTGTGACCGCTGGAGTCCAGGCTCACGCCCATCCGGGTCTTAATCACGGTCATGAGGGTGGCCCAGACCTGTCCCACCCCTGCATCTCACCACTGTGGTGCCGCTCTTCTCACTGTTACTACAAACTTTCCCTTACTACCGTGCTCTCGAGAGTTCTGAGAGGGACTATGTCTCCTCTAAGATCCAGCTCTACTGTGGACAGCTAAGCAAAGGAGTAATTCTCAGAGGCTCATGGTTGCAAATTCCAAATGCGTCCCCTAGCCAGCAGTGATGTCACTGTAGCGCAGGCTCCGTGGCCTCCAGAATCTCACACAAGCCGCCGGTGTCACTCAGGCCACCATCTACCCTAGGCCTGTCCAGGGACCAGAGTGGTCTTTCTAAGGCACAGATCTGATTTCAGGCACAGATCCTAAAGCCACCTATGTTGTTCTTCTTTAGCATGGCCCACAAGGTCATGATCCCTGCCTCCGTACTGTCCCCTTGATGCAGACATCTTGAACTGCTTTCAGTCCCTCTAACCCAGGGGTCAGCCAGCTGTGGCCCACTGTCTATTTTCTAAATGAACTTTTCTTAGCATATCCTCTGTGTCTGTACCATTTGGAACAGCTTTCCTGCTAGAACAGCATGGTTGAGCAGTTGCGAAAGAGACTGATAAGGCCCACAAAGTCTAAAATCTTTACTATCTCGTCCTTTGCCGAAAATGCTGGTGGAACCTGCTCTCTCTGGCCCAGCTTCTTTGCACCTTCATGCCTCTTCAAATGTGGTGCCTTCCCTACAATGCTGCCCACCCTTTATCCTAATCCTTCTAGACTGAGCTTTGTGCCCATCCTTCCCTCCATCCTTTGTTACCTGAGTGTGATGCCCCCTCCAGTCTTACATAGAGCTGTGTCCAAGCCTCAGTCACGGCTCTGATCGCACTGGTTCTGTTGATGTACAGATCCACCTCCCACTCTAGTTCCTGAAGCAGGGCCAGGTCTGATTCTACTCAGGACTCCAGCACCTGGCTGGGTGCTTGGATGACCAACTGGAAGCCGAAAGATCATGGCCTAGGTATTGGGCCCCACTTCTCAGTGTTAGCATCGTGGGTCACTCTAGTCCTCTACTGGTTTCTCCCTGTCCCTGGAAATGCACCAATGGAAAGGGTTTCACCATCTTTGTCTTTGCAGATCTCTAACCTCTACCTATACGACAGTGTCCTGATGTTGGCCAACGCCTTCCACAGGAAGCTGGAGGATCGGAAGTGGCACAGCATGGCAAGCCTCAACTGCATCCGCAAGTCCACCAAGCCATGGAATGGAGGGAGGTCCATGCTGGACACGATCAAAAAGGTGTGTGCAAGGGGCACCCTCCAGGCCAAGGCCAAAGACAAGCCCCTTCTCACACCCCCACTCTCTTCCCGCTCCAGGAGGCTGAGCTCTTTCTGTGGTCACCCAGCCAGGCCCCTTCCAGGCCTCTCCACTTGCCACTCTTCCTGTTCCGGCATTTGAGGGCTGGTGAGCTGGGGTTCATGGATACGTGTTACTATTATCTTCATTTTATATAAGGAGATTAGTATCGGAGAGGTTATGTAACGTGCCCAGGATCACAAGTAAGTAAAAAAAATGGAGGCAACCAGCTTGCTCATGCCTGCCAGATACCCCACTCTGCAGGCTGCCACTGCCCCCAGGAGAGTTTGTCTCAGTTGGCAGGGCATGTGCTACTCAGCAGGACCTCACGTTGTGTGTGTGTGTGCATGTGTGTGTGCATCCCTGTGCATACATCGGCATACCCACGACTTGGTGGATTTCGTGTCACACCTTAGCATGTAGGACATCATGTGTCCTGTATGCTTAGGTGTGACAGTAAATCCATCAAAAGACTGGATCTGAAGTGAACTGGGTAATCCACAGAAGTGTTAGAGTGAATTGGCTTTGAGAGGCTTCAAAAAGACATTTAGGGAAATCTATAGTGCCGGGAGTCTTAGTCACAGGAAATTCTGCATGGTTTCCATAGCAGTGAATGGAGTCTGATGTTGGTTTGAATCTGCTGCAGCCCAAGCCCGAGCGGGGGCCTCTTTGGGGCCAGCTCATTCTCTGGGACTCTCCCCACTTACGGTCTGTGGGAGATCAAAGCTGGCTCTGATCCCCCACCCCAGGCTTGAAGAAAGAAAAGGGCTCAGCACAGGCTCACTCAGCCCCTCTGCCACCTGCTACTCCAGAGGCCGCAGGGCGACCAGAGAGAGGCGCAGGGCTGGCACGCCCCTACATCCGGTGTGTGCCAGACACCAGGCTTTGTACACATTTTCTCCTTCGGCCCTTGCAGGCTCTGTGATGTGGGTCTAATGAACTCCAGGCCGAAGCTGGGAGATGGGAGATGACTTGCCCAAGGTGGCAAAGCCAGACTTGAGCTGGGTTTTAGCCTCCAATGCTCACGCTCGCTGCCCTGCCACTTCCCGCCACCTGTGTGAGATGGCTCTCGCTGACCTTGGCCTTCCCTCTTGGCTCAGGCTAAGGTGAGCCCCGAGAGAAGGTTGCAGTGAAAGACTATAAGCTCCAGGAGGGTGGGGACAAAAGCCGCCCCTCTCTAATCTCAGGGCTGGCACGGTGTGTGGCATAAAGCAGATGCTCTGATTATATCAACGGCATGAATGATGGGGACAAGCCTAGGAACTTCCCTTGTGAGCAAGGGCCTGGGAAGTGTTGAGCCTGCTCCGAGGCCCCAGGACCGCCAGCGCCTCTTGCCTTACTACAGTGCATCCATGGTTTCCCAGACGTTGGCGACCACTTCCTTTCTCTTCCTTGCCTTTGGAGTTCCATCCCCTACCCGTCCACTTTTGCCCTACCCTCTCATGGTTTTTCCTTCTCTCTCGCAGGGCCACATCACTGGTCTCACAGGGGTGATGGAGTTTCGGGAAGACAGCTCGAACCCCTACGTGCAGTTTGAAATCCTGGGCACGACCTACAGTGAGACCTTTGGCAAAGACATGCGGAAGGTAAGCCTCGGGGCGCTCACCTCCTGCTTTTCCTACCGCCGCGCGCTGGGCCTGTGCCCCAAGCAGGTGTTAACCGGCACGAAAGTCCCCTCTCCAGTCTTTACAGGTGCTGCTGCTGATGCTGGTGTCCGTGGGACATGGTGGGGAGGAGGCTCCAAGGGGTTTCGGACAGAAAGTGCCACTCATTCAGCTCTGAGTACAGCAGGGGCGTCTGGTGCCCGTGGGTCCTGCTGCTTGGGCCTGGAGGACCAGCCTTGTGGTCCTGGACAAGGCCAGCAAAAGGGGTGATGTGTTTTCCTGGAGTTGCTGAAATCAGCCCAACGTCGGGGACAGGTGTGACTGTTACTAAGGCAGGAGGCAGAGGTTACGGCCAGAGAGTGTCCCCGATCCAAGAGGGAGGCAAAGCCATGGCCAGAAAATGAGCTCCGCGGAGCATGAGAAGCAGGCAGTGCAGGCGTCCACTGGAGACACAAGTGAGAGACAGGTGAGCCGCAGAGTTCAGGGGGGGCTTCGACTTGCTTTTATTTGTTGCTGATGCAAGTGGCAGGCCTGGGGACTCTTTTCAGTGATACTCTGTCTCTTCCTCCCCCACCCCATGGTGTGGGGGGGGGGGCATTCAGAATTGAGGTCTGGCGAGGTGGCCTTTATGCAGAGTTGGAACTCCCCAAGTTGAAGGGGAGGCCTGTGAACTCAAGAGTCGAATAAGGTGTTAGGACCAAGAGGTCAGTGTGGCAAGCAAGGGGATGGAGCAGTACCCAGCAAGGGACCTCAGATGCGGTGCTTGTGAGCCGGTGTGGAGCCAATAGCGGGTGTGCAGGTAAGGGCAGTTGCTGGCTCTCCAGGGATGCTCTCCCACAAGTGGCCTCTGCACAGGAAGACCACGTGCTTGTTGGAGCCAGAGATGGGAGCACCCATGATGTAAAGGGGCCACAGGGCTCCGCCTAATCGGGAAAGCACTAAAGCATGAGCTGGTTGGCATAGACTCAGGCAGAGGCTCCTGCAGTCACACACACACACATTTCTATACATCTGAGGGGGAGACATCTCTACTAATGATAGTGCCCTGGAGATGAAGGGCATGGTGAGTTCTCAGCAGGTGGGATAAGCCTCTAATAGAGAGCCCTCTAGCCTGGCCTCTAGCATTGGCTGGGGGCGGCAGAGGGGCAGGAAGGGGTTACATGATGTTGGGGTACTGAGAATCTGGTTGAAGGCATTCTCTGGCTGTGCTCCTTGAGGACCAGATGGAAGGATGCATGTGTGAAGTCGTGGAGGGTGTGAGAGCTGGAAAGCACGGGGGGAGCTCTCATCAGTTAGAACATGGGGAGGAGGCCTGGCTTGCTAGGGAGAGGCTGGGTTGGCTGGGGGGTCCATTTGTGATGTGGGGATGGTGGACTTTCAGCCCGTTCCGTGACAGAAAGTATAATCATGAGTTGGTCAAATAATAAGAAGTTCAATAATTGGTTGTGAGGCAATGGTGACACCCAAGCTTTGATGACATTTGGGAGCTCGGAAGATTGTTTGTGGCATCAGAAAGGGGGTTAGTGACTATGGTGTGAAACCTTGGGAAGCCAGGGTGTGGCCTGCAATGTCAGGGGTGTCAGAGATGACCTGTGATGTCTGTTAGGGATGCCCAAGCTGTGAGGTTTGGTCGGTGGGAGCCTGGGGATGGGTGGTCAGCGTTGGTCTGGGTCATTCATGGCCACAGTAGAAACTGGCTTATGTTGGGACTCCCACCCGGCAAGGGGAAACCAGGACCAGGGAGCCCTTTCAGTCAATCTGGTATGAAAGGAGCTGCCTGCCTCAGTGACCATTCATATTTGCCACAGTACTTGTCTTCATCCCCAAGTCTTCCTCTGAGGTCCTAGAATATCAGGCCCTGCATGCTGGCTCCTTTGTACCCCCCTCCACTTTCTTTTAGCTCAGCTCTAACCCCAAGGTCTCCCCACCGGGTGGGAATGTTGGCTGTAGGGCTCCCTGCCTCGTCTTAGGCAGCTGACTGGGGTCATGCTGGCCACTCCAGGCGCCTGAGAGAGGGGAGGTACTGTGTCCTCCACTTCCCATTTCAGGTGTCTGGGCCTTCCGTGTTGCCATGGCAACGCTCCTTCAGTACCCTGAAGCCAATGGGAGCTTGAATCTCTCGGTATAAGGAGCTGCTGAGCAGGAGGTCTGAATGTGATTGAGTTGGAAGGGAAGCTGATTTTCAAGTGGGCTTTATTTTTAAATGTAATCTTTTGTCATTTTAAAATCTGCCCTTAATAACTGCATATCCCAGTTGTTATCTGTCTGCCTGACAGCTTATCTCTGTTAAGGAGAAGTTATCTGGAAAGCAGGGAATGGGATTTACCATAGCAAATGTTTGCTATTCAGGCCCAGGGTACCTTAAAGCAAGGCCTGTGGGGGTTCAGGATGAAGCAAGGAGAGCGCATTGGGACAGAGTGGCACGGGTCTAGGGGAGCATTTAAAGGCAGAGCCGAGCTGTGGTTCCTGGTGGAAGATGGGGCTGGGAGGGGTAGGGCTGGGAAATTGGGGCAACCTAAAAATAAAGTTGAGGGTGGGCAGCATATGTGATGGTAGGGTTAGGGTTCAGAGACGCACAAAAGGCAGTGCAAAGATCAGTCATCCTTAGGAGGCAAGGGCAGCTCTGAGGAGGCCCCCTCAGCTGCATCTCTCTGTGGCTAGAAGAGCCAACTGGACTGACGGCAGGGTCCTCTCATGGTGGAGCAGTGTCAGGGGGTCCCTGAAAAGATGACAGGTATCAATATATGAATATATCCTCTATCTGTACTGAAAAACAACAACAGTAAATGAACACGGACACAAAAACAAAAACCAAGTAGTTTCTTTAAGATTTAAATCTAGAGGAATTGTTTAAATTAGGGAGCAAATGGATGTTTTCTTAAAGTGAATACCCTGGAGGGAACTCTCGGGGAGGGTGAGTCACCCAGACAGTTTAGATTAAGTGGCATCAAGAGGCTGTAGATTACTCAGCCCCTCCAGAGGATGGAAGGAGTGGGTGATCGCCTTTCACTGCAGGGTGCTGGACAAATACTTATTAAATTATCTCATCCAGGAAGCACATTCTTGTTGAGGGAGTGTGGGATGGCAAAATCAAAGGTCCATGTCACCCTCTTGCTGTGTAACTCCAGGCAAAATATTAATCATCTTTGTGTTCCGCTTGGAGCTGTCTGGCATGGGTGATTACCAAGCAACCCCGCCAGGGGCAGGCTTTGCTGGAAAGTCTTGTCCAGCTCCCACAGGACTTGGCTTAATATTTGTCCTGGGGACCCATGCTTGTTCCTATTGGAGCCCTACACTTTTCTCTTTGGCTTTCTCTTTGTTCGGACGGAAGTCTCCAAGGGAGCGTCCCATGGGTTCGTCCTTGCAAATGTCCTCAGCTCATGACATGAGCTGGGATGGGATTGGTGGAGACCACCTGTAGGAAAGTTTCCAAAGGTGGGGGCAGGGAACGTTGTTTAAAGCACAGGACAAGAGGGAGCCAAGGAGGGACCACTGAGCACCTGCTGTGGACAAAGATGCATCACAGTACGTTGTCTCCCTGACTTGGGGGCCTTTGTGATGCTCCTAGCTCTGCTCTCCTGAGCTTTTGCAGCCACTTCCTTTTTTTGAAGTTTCATGTTCTCAGATGGAAGGTGCAAACAATAGGAACCTCGTGGTCACCCAGAGTAATGACCCTCATGCAGCACTTGGCAGTGAGCGCTCTCCTGTGTGGCCTGGGCCATCAGCTTCGGGCAGCTGGAGCTATACACCTTCTCTCAGTATCTACCCCAGATCCCACAAGAGCAGAGAGGCACAGGGAGGCTTAGAGCATGGCTTTCTGCCTGCAGGTGCCCTGGATAGGCAGCTCCTCTCCACACCCGTGTACCAAAGCCTGAGGCCAGAGACAGGAGCAGGGCTCTGCATGGTGGGCAGTGCCCATCCCCCCTTCCATGCCTGGGGGCAGATTCCACTCCTTATAAAGACCAATGGCTGAGAGGGAGCTGGGGGCTTCACCTCTGATGAGATTTTGTTTTCAGGACTGTTTTGATATGATGAATGGAAGAAGGAAAACATGGTTATAGTCTCCACAAGCATGACTTGCCTGGAATGTAACGTGAGCCACAGCCCAGCAGAGACATTCTTCCATGACATGATTGCTGAGAATGTCTGCCCTTCTCTGTCCTAAAGATTCCATTGTGGGGGAATCATTCCTTTCCACTAATGAGGTTCCCTGGTACAGTGAAACTCTAGGAAAATTGCCAGATGCCTGAAGGCCCTTTGAACCTCATTTCCCATGGGCACCATCCACCTAATTCACTAGCTCAGTGGAGGTTAGCCTGTCTCCTTGGGCAGAAGGGTGGGGAAGTGGGCGGGAAGCATCTGGAAAGCCTGTGAAGCTGCTTTATGCGTTGACATTCCAGGACAAAGGACACCCTGGTGTGATGAGAGAGAGAAAGGGACTATTTTATGCTCCTTTCCATAGAGTAGAATTGAGTTAGGACCAAGAGACTAAGAAAGGATTTAGCCCAGTGGTTTTCCAGCGTTTCTCTAGTCCTAGAAAATCTGTTGCAGCAGTACCTTACTGCAGCCCAAATATATTAAACCGTCATGGAAGCGGACATGCCTTGGATACGATGGTGGGGAATTGGGGCAGGGGGTCTCGAGCTTCACCCAAACGGTCTCCCTGGTCCCCAGCCTCTCCATGGTGTTGTGTGCAGCTCCAGTAGGGAAACTGAGGCCCAGAGCCTGGAGAGACTCAGTTAGGTGGTGCCAACAAGCAGGTGGCTGCGCTGGGGCTGGAAGCCAGGTTTCCTGGGGTGGGGGTGGGGGGATGTGTGGCATAGGGCCTGGAGCATCGTTTCTGAATTTAGGATGATGCGGTTTTGTGACTCCCTCACTCCTCTCAGCCTGTTTTCCGCTGCCGCCCACCTCACTCCCCCGGCCAGCGTTAGGGCCCCATAGTCCCTTCCCATTGCGCTAGAGCCTGCTAACATGAAGTTCCACCAGTGCCCTTGGCTTAGCCTCCCTGTTCCAGCAGTTACCCAGGGAGATGGGAGGCCTTCCTTATCCTTTACTAGGTTAAGACGTTTCTTCTGTCTTCTCTGTCAATTTTGATTCTTCATAAAAGCTGGCTTTGGACAGGAATCAAATGGCTCTCTTGATGTCATGGCCCCGGCAGGGCCTTGTGGCAGCTCTGAAAATAATTCACAGAGTAATAATAATTGCTCATCGTGGAGTGATTGTCATGCTATAGGACCCCAGCCCTCCCCGGGCTTGGAAGTACATCGTTAACAGTCCTACCCAGGTCTGCTGCACTGTGTTACAAATTGTCCCGCAGTCTCAGGGTCCAGGAGCCCTAAGCAGTGAGGCCAGGAGG